>NC_135237.1:252553614-252861530 GCF_051348905.1 Ranitomeya variabilis | reverse complement strand
CATTTGTACAGTCCTGTGGGACTTGTGCTCGAGCTAAGCCTTGCTGTTCTCGTGCCAGCGGGTTGCTCTTGCCCTTGCCTGTCCCTAAGAGACCTTGGACACATATCTCCATGAATTTCATTTCTGATCTTCCGGTGTCTCAAGGCATGTCTGTTATCTGGGTGATATGTGATCGCTTCTCCAAGATGGTCCATTTGGTTCCTTTGCCTAAGGCTACGTTCACATTTGCGGTCAGCGCCGCAGCGTCGGGCGCCGCAGCGGCGCCGCATGCGTCATGCGCCCCTATACTTAACATGGGGGCGCATGGACATGCGTTGTGCTGCGTTTTGCGCCGCATGGCCGCAAGCGTTGGACGCAAGAAACGCTTCAAGTTGCATTTTTTTTGCGTCCAACTTGCGGCCAAAAACGACGCATGCGGCGCAAAACGCAGCGTTTTAGCGTGCGTTTTGCCGCGTTTTTGTTTGCGTTGTGCGCTGCGGCGCCGACGCTGCGGCGCACAACGCAAATGTGAACGTAGCCTAAGCTGCCTTCCTCTTCCGATCTGGTTCCTGTGTTTTTCCAGAACGTGGTTCGTTTGCACGGCATCCCTGAGAATATTGTGTCAGACAGAGGATCCCAGTTCGTTTCCAGATTCTGGCGATCCTTTTGTAGTAGGATGGGCATTGATTTGTCGTTTTCGTCTGCTTTCCATCCTCAGACTAATGGACAGACGGAGCGAACTAATCAGACTTTGGAGGCTTATTTGAGGTGTTTTGTCTCTGCTGATCAGGACGATTGGGTGACCTTCTTGCCGTTGGCTGAGTTTGCCCTTAATAATCGGGCTAGTTCCGCCACTTTGGTTTCGCCGTTTTTCTGCAACTCTGGTTTCCACCCTCGTTTTTCTTCGGGTCATGTGGAACCTTCTGACTGTCCTGGGGTGGATTCTGTGGTGGATAGGTTGCAGCGGATCTGGAATCTTGTGGTGGACAACTTGAAGTTGTCACAGGAGAGGGCTCAGCGCTTTGCCAACCGCCGCCGCGGTGTGGGTCCCCGACTACGTGTTGGGGATTTGGTGTGGCTTTCTTCCCGCTTTGTTCCTATGAAGGTTTCCTCTCCCAAATTTAAACCTCGTTTTATTGGTCCTTACAAGATATTGGAAATCCTTAATCCTGTATCCTTTCGTCTGGATCTTCCTGTGTCGTTTGCTATCCACAACGTGTGTCATAGGTCCTTGTTGCGGCGGTACGTTGTGCCTGTAGTTCCTTCTGCTGAGCCTCCTGCTCCGGTGTTGGTTGAGGGCGAGTTGGAGTACGTGGTGGAGAAGATCTTGGATTCTCGTCTCTCCAGGCGGAGGCTTCAGTACCTGGTCAAGTGGAAGGGCTATGGTCAGGAAGATAATTCCTGGGTGGTCGCCTCTGATGTTCATGCGGCCGATTTAGTTCGTGCCTTTCACGCCGCTCATCCTGATCGCCCTGGTAGTCGTGGTGAGGGTTCGGTGACCCCTCACTAAGGGGGGGGTACTGTTGTGAATTTGCGTTTTGCTCCCTCTAGTGGTCATTAGTGATTTGACACTGGAGCTTCTGTCTTCTCCTATATGCTCACCTGGGCCGTTAGTTCAGGGGCGTTGCTATATAAGCTCTCTGGACCTTCAGTTCTATGCCTGGCATCGTTGAAATCAGAGCTAATCTGTTGTGCTCTTGTGTACTGATCCTGGTTCCTGCTTGTTAAAGCTAAGTCTCTTCCTTGCTTTTTGCTTTTGTTTTGTTTTGTATTTTTGTCCAGCTTGTTCCAATCTGTATCCTGACCTTTGCTGGAAGCTCTAGGGGGCTGGTGTTCTCCCCCCGGACCGTTAGACGGTTCGGGGGTTCTTGAATCTCCAGCGTGGATTTTTATAGGGTTTTTGTTGACCAAATAAGTTATCTTGCTTTATTCTGCTATTAGTAAGCTGGCCTCTCTTTGCTGAACCTGGTTCATTTCTGTGTTTGTCATTTCCTCTTACCTCACCGTTATTATTTGTGGGGGGCTTGTATCTTGCTTTGGGGTCCCTTTCTCTGGAGGCAAGAGAGGTCTTTGTTTTCTTCTCCTAGGGGTAGTTAGATTCTCCGGCTGGCGCGAGTCATCTAGCGATCACCGTAGGCATGATCCCCGGCTACTTCTAGTGTTGGTGTTAGGAGTAGATATTTGGTCGACCCAGTTACCACTGCCCTATGAGTTGGATTTTTGTATCTCGCGGACTTACACGTACCTCTGAGACCCTGTCCACTGGGGTCATAACAGGAAGGCAACTTAGGCAAGGGTACCAAATGAACCATCTTAGAAAAGCGGTCACACACAACCCAGATAACGGACATTTTCTGTGAGACAGGGAGATCTGAAATAAAATCCATGGAAATGTGCGTCCAAGGCCTCTTCGGGACAGGCAAGGATAACAACAACCCACTGGCCCGAGAACAGCAAGGCTTAGCCCGAGCACACACTTCACAAGACTGCACAAAGGTGCGCACATCCCTTGACAAGGAAGGCCACCAAAAAGACCTGGCCACCAAGTCTCTAGTACCAAATATTCCAGGATGACCAGCCAACACAGAAGAATGGACCTCGGAGATGACTCTACTGGTCCAATCATCCGGAACAAACAGTCTTTCTGGTGGACAACGATCAGGTTTATCCGCCTGAAACTCCTGCAATGCACGTCGCAAGTCTGGGGAGACGGCGGACAATATTACCCCATCCCTAAGGATACCAGTAGGCCCAGAGTCTCCAGGAGAGTCAGGCACAAAACTCCTGGAAAGAGCATCTGCCTTCACATTCTTTGAACCTGGCAGGTATGAAACCACAAAATTGAAACGAGAAAAAAACAACGACCAACGAGCCTGTCTAGGATTCAGACGCCTGGCAGACTCAAGGTAAATCAGATTTTTGTGATCAGTCAAGACCACCACACGATGTCTAGCACCCTCAAGCCAATGACGCCACTCCTCAAATGCCCACTTCATGGCCAAAAGCTCCCGATTACCCACATCATAATTGCGCTCGGCGGGCGAGAATTTTCTAGAAAAGAACGCACATGGCTTCATCACCGAGCCATCGGAACTTCTCTGTGACAAAACCGCCCCCGCTCCAATCTCAGAAGCATCAACCTCAACCTGAAAAGGAAGTGAAACATCTGGTTGACATAACACAGGAGCAGAAGAAAACCGGCGCTTAAGTTCCTGAAAGGCCTCCACAGCCGTAGGAGACCAATTAGCAACATCAGCACCCTTTTTAGTCAAATCAGTCAAAGGTTTAACAACACTGGAAAAATTAGTAATGAACCGACGATAAAAATTAGCAAAACCCAAGAACTTCTGAAGACTCTTAACAGATGTAGGTTGTGTCCAGTCACAAATCGCCTGAACCTTGACGGGATCCATCTCAATAGTAGAAGGAGAAAAAATGTACCCCAAAAAAGAAATCTTCTGGACTCCGAAGAGACATTTTGAGCCCTTCACAAACAGAGAATTGGCCCGCAGGACTTGAAACACCTTCCTGACCTGTAGAACATGAGACTCCCAGTCATCAGAAAACACCAAAATATCATCCAAATACACAATCATAAACTTATCCAGATATTCACGGAAAATATTGTGCATAAAGGACTGAAAGACTGAAGGAGCATTAGAAAGTCCAAAAGGCATTACCAAATACTCAAAATGGCCCTCAGGCGTATTAAATGCGGTTTCCACTCATCACCCTGCTTTATCCGCACAAGATTATACGCACCGCGAAGATCTATCTTAGTGAACCACCTAGCCCCCTTAATGCGAGCAAACAAATCAGTCAATAATGGCAATGGATACTGATATTTGACTGTAATCTTATTCAGAAGGCGATAATCTATACAAGGCCTCAGGGAACCATCTTTTTTAGCCACGAAAAAAAACCCTGCTCCCAGAGGGGACGAAGATGGACGAATATGTCCCTTTTCCAAGGACTCCTTAATATAATTCCGCATAGCAGTATGCTCTGGCACTGACAGATTAAATAAACGACCCTTAGGGAACTTACTGCCAGGAATTAATTCTATAGCACAGTCACAATCCCTATGAGGAGGGAGCGAATTGAGTTTAGGCTCCTCAAAAACATCCCGATAGACAAAAACGCAGGGACCTCAGAAGGAGTAGATGAAGCGATTGAAATCAGAGGTGCATCATCATGAACCCCCTGACATCCCCAGCTTAACACAGACATTGTTTTCCAATCCAGGACTGGATTATGAGTTTGTAACCATGGCAGCCCAAGCACTAGTACATCATGTAAATTATACAGTACAAGGAAGCGAATCACCTCCTGATGAACGGGAGTCATGCGCATGGTCACCTGTGTCCAGTACTGCGGTTTATTCATAGCCAATGGTGTAGAGTCAATTCCCTTCAAAGGAATAGGAACTTCCAGAGGCTCCAGACTAAAACCGCAGCGTTTGGCAAATGACCAATCCATAAGACTCAGGGCAGCGCCCGAATCCACATAGGCATCAACGGAAATGGATGACAGTGAACAAATCAGAGTTACAGACAAAATGAACTTAGACTGCAGAGTACTAATGGCAAAAGATTTATCAACCTTTTTTTGTGCGTTTAGAGCATGCTGATATAACATGAGCTGAATCACCACAATAAAAACACAATCCATTTTTCCGCCTATAATTTTGCCGTTCACTTCTGGACTGAATTCTATCACATTGCATAGTCTCAGGTGCCTGTTCAGAAGACACCGCCAACTGGTGCACAGGTTTGCGCTCCCGTAAACGCCGATCAATCTGAATGGCCATAGCCATAGACTCATTCAGACCTGTAGGCGCAGGGAACCCCACCATAATATCCTTAATGGCCTCAGAAAGACCATCTCTGAAGTTTGCAGCCAGGGCACACTCATTCCACTGAGTAAGCACCGACCATTTCCGAAATTTTTGACAATATACTTCCGCTTCATCATGCCCCTGAGAGAGGGCTAATAAAGCCTTTTCAGCCTGAATCTCCAGGTTAGGTTCCTCATAGAGCAATCCCAGTGCCAGAAAAAACGCATCTACACTGAGCAATGCAGGATCCCCTGGTGCCAATGCAAATGCCCAATTCTGAGGGTCGCCCCGCAGGAAAGATATTACAATCTTAACCTGCTGAGCAGGGTCTCCAGAGGAGCGAGATTTCAAAGAAAGAAACAATTTGCAATTGTTCCTGAAATTCAGGAAGGTAGATCTATCTCCAGAAAAAAACTCTGGAATAGGAATTCTAGGTTCAGACATGGGAGTGTGAACAACAAAATCCTGAATGTTTTGAACTTTTGCAGCAAGATTACAGCAAGATGGACCTGGGCTGACCGCTGCCCTACTCCTGACAAACACAACTAGAAATAGCCAGGGAGCGTGCCTACGTTGATTCTAGACGCCACGCGCCAGCCTAAGAGCTAACTAGCACTGCAGAGGAAATAAAGACCTAGCTTGCCTCCAGAGGAATGAACCCCAAAAGGTATAGTTGCCCCCCACATGTATTGACGGTGAAATGAGAGGAAGGCACGCACATAGAGATGAAAATAGATTTAGCAAAATGAGGCCCGCTATAACTAGAAAGCAGAATGATACAAAAGGGGTCGGAGCGGTCAGCAAAAAACCCTAATCAAAAACCATCCTGAGATTACAAGAACCCATGTGCCAACTCATGGCACATGGGGAGAACCTCAGCCCACTAGAGCTACCAGCTAGCATAGAGTCATAATTAGCAAGCTGGACAAAAAACCAAACAACTGAAAAACAGAACTTAGCTTATCCTGAGAGATCTGGGAGCAGGTAGTCAGGAACCAAACTGAGCACATCTGAGTACATTGATAGCCGGCAAGGGAATGACAGGAAAGCCAGGTTAAATAGGAAACACCCAGCCTCTGATGGACAGGTGGAAACCAGAGACCGCAACCCACCAAAGTCACCCAGTACCAGCCGTAACCACCAGAGGGAGCCCAAAAACAGAATCCACAACACCTGATGCATTGGGACATATGGGAACTCCACCCACTAGCCTGGTTGCCTGCAATGTCCTGAGAACATGTGAGTGTTACCTTTTCTCATTTAATCCCTTTGTTATAATTACCTTGTACATTTTCAATTGTCTCATATTGTAACATCTTTATATGCCTTTTTTGTAAACACTGCCTTAAACTTTCGGAGTAAAATAGATAAATTACTAGTTCGTTCTTCCTGTTCTAAAACGTACCTTAAGCCTTCTGAAGGGAATGACGCTACTGTTTTGGGTTAGCTTCGGACCCATTTAATCGAAGCTGGTGGCAGCATACCGTTGTTCTGGGTAGTTGGTAGTTGTGGTAGTGACTGCGGCATTGATAATTATTGTTCCTGCCTGAGTGGGAGTATTTATATCGCCTCGCTGCAGCGTGCTCAATAGCCAGTAGAAAGCAGGCAGCCTTTTTGGTGACTAATCACCCTAGGTGCAGTACCTAATCTGACCTGAGAGAAAGGGGGGTGCCAGAGAGCTGCAAGTTTCAAGTGGAACTGTAAGCGGGATATACATAAATACATAAATCCCTGCAGTTCGTGGTATATTGAAGAGCAGTGGGATACCTAAAATAAGCCCCTGCGGTAAACTAAGAAGTCAATAGCCTTGTGTGTTTTTTTCATCACATTGTAGCAGTGGAGGGATAACGAAGATAAGCCCATGCACATGTGATAGCCATCTGTTGGCCTAAAGTCACCCCGATCCGTGACGTAGGGGTAATGGTCACGGTGTGATTCGTGACAAATTGGGTGCAGCAGTGTGGATTCATGACAGTATTTGACATCCATGATTTTGAAATAATTTATCCAGAGGAATCTGTAGTTTATGCAAGTTATCAGTTATATATTCTAATTGTTAGGTATACTGTCAATATACTGTATAATTTGTTGCTATATAGGCAGAATGATCCAAAAATGATAAAACAATGTCATGCAACAAATATTCAGGATCCCTTTTTCTAATTTTGACCAAGATGGAAAGTTACAAAATGTTGGCAATCAATTTGTTTTGGGATATCTTCATTTATGTTAATTGTATTTTTTTTTTAAGTGGCTTCCAAATCCCAACGTTTCCCCAATCTGTTTTCCAGCCTTTGTTCAGCATAAATGCTGTCAGTGAAAGGGTTAATACTCTGAGTGTTGTGTTTATCAGAACAAATTCCTATAGCAGGCTTATGTGCAGAGGTAGTGAGTAGCGTTGAGCGAAACGGATCGGTCATTTTCATAAATCGCCGACTTTTAGGCAAAGTCGGGTTTCATGAAACCCAAACCGATCCTAGTGTGGGATCGGCCATGCGGTCGGCGATCAGAGCGCCAAAGTCGCGTTTCGTATGACGCTGTTACCGCCGTTTTTCATCCAATGAAGGAGGATACAGAGTGTGGGCAGCGTGATGACATAGATCTCTGTCCCCACCATCTTAGACAAGGGCATGGCAGTGATTGGCTTGCTGTCTGCGGCGTCACAGGGGCTATAAAGGGGCGTGCACGCCAACCGCCATTTTACTTCTGCCGATCTGAGCATAGGGAGAGGTTGCTGCAGTTAGTCAGAAGCAGGGACAGAGTTAGGGAGGAAATCTAAACCCCCAAACCGCTTGTGCTGGAGCGATTTTCACTGTCCCACACCACCTTTTTGTGCAGGGACAGTGGAGATCGTATTTTAATGCAGCAGCTGCATAGCTGTGTGCACGGTGCTGTGCAAACCAACTGCTTTTTTCAAAGCAAAAATCCTGTTGCTCCTTTCTGCACAGTTACCTGTCTTGTTTATTTGTCTACCAATTTTTTTGTTCAGCAGTCCTTTTTATTGCTGCCATACTTGTCCTGAGATCATTGTAGGAAGCTTGTTATTGCAGTAATTTTTTTTTTTTTTTTAAATAATTACAGCCACTTTCTGCCACGTTCATAGTGTTGTGTTATACCACTGGGCCAGAGTTGTGGTTCAGTGTCTCCCCCCAAAAGTGAGAAAGTAATTCTCACACAGTTTATATTCTGCTGTACTGCTAGTGTGTCATATATCAGGCAGCCACTTTCTGCCACGTTCATAGTGTTGTGTTATACCACAAGGACAGAGTTGTGGTTCAGTGTCTCCCCTCAAAAGTGAGATAGTATTTCTCACACAGTTTATATTCTGCTGTACTGCTAGTGTGTCATATATCAGGCAACCACTTTCTGCCACGTTCATAGTGTTGTGTTATACCACTGGGCCAGAGTTGTGGTTCAGTGTCTCCCCCCAAAAGTGAAATAGTAATTCTCACACAGTTTATATTCTGCTGTACTGCTGGCCGTAAAGCACAGCACAGCGGTGACGTCACCGCTGTGCTCTGCTTTTACTTTATGGCCGGCGCTCACAGTCAGTGCGGGAAGCTGACGGCGGGGGACGTGACAGGCACCGGAATGTAAGTATGTACTTTTTTTTTAATTTTTACATTTACAATGGTAACCAGGGTAAACATCGGGTTACTAAGCATGGCCCTGCGCTTAGTAACCCGATGTTTACCCTGGTTACAAAGGAACACATCGCTGGATCGGTGTCACACACACCGATCCAGCGATGACAGCGGGTGATCCAGCGACTAAATAAAGTTTTGGACTTCTAGCTCCGACCAGCGATGTCACAGCAGGATCCTGATCGCTGCTGCGTGTCAAACACAACGGGATCGCTATCCAGGACCCTGCAACGTCACGGATCGCTGTCGTTCTCGTTGGAAAGTTGCTCAGTGTGATGGTACCTTTATTCTCACACAGTTTATATTCTGCTGTACTGCTAGTGTGTCGTATATCAGGCAGCAACTTTCTGCCACGTTCATAGTGTTGTGTTATACCACAGGGCCAGAGTTGTGGTTCAGTGTCTCCCCCCAAAAGTGAGATAGTAATTCTCACACAGTTTATATTCTGCTGTACTGCTAGTGTGTCATATATCAGGCAACCACTTTCTGCCACGTTCATAGTGTTGTGTTATACCACTGGGCCAGAGTTGTGGTTCAGTGTCTCCCCCCAAAAGTGAGATAGTAATTCTCACACAGTTTATATTCTGCTGTACTGCTGGCCGTAAAGCACAGCACAGCGGTGACGTCACCGCTGTGCTCTGCTTTTACTTTATGGCCGGCGCTCACAGTCAGTGCGGGAAGCTGACGGCGGGGGACGTGACAGGCACCGGAATGTAAGTATGTACTTTTTTTTTTATTTTTACATTTACAATGGTAACCAGGGTAAACATCGGGTTACTAAGCATGGCCCTGCGCTTAGTAACCCGATGTTTATCCTGGTTACAAGCGAACACATCGCTGGATCGGTGTCACACACACCGATCCAGCGATGACAGCGGGTTATCCAGCGACGAAATAAAGTTCTGGACTTCTAGCTCCGACCAGCGATGTCACAGCAGGATCCTGATCGCTGCTGCGTGTCAAACACAACGAGATCGCTATCCAGGACCCTGCAACGTCACGGATCGCTGTCGTTCTCGTTGGAAAGTTGCTCAGTGTGATGGTACCTTTATTCTCACACAGTTTATATTCTGCTGTACTGCTAGTGTGTCGTATATCAGGCAGCCACTTTCTGCCACGTTCATAGTGTTGTGTTATACCACTGGGACAGAGTTGTGGTTCAGTGTCTCCCCCCCAAAAATGAGGAAGTCTGGTGGAAGAGGCCGTGGGCGGGGGTTGCCAGCTAGTACTGATGGTGGTGGTGGTGCTGCATCTGGTGCTAGTGGCAAAAGCACAGTATCACCTAAGGCTGGAGGTGTTGAGCCTGCGTCATCGTCTGGCTACACAAGGCCTCAAAGGCTCCCTTACCTGGGAGTAGGAAAACAGCTTTTAAAGCTGGAGCAGCAAGAAAAAGTTTTGTCTTTCCTTGCTGACTCAGCCTCTAGCTCTTTCGCCTCCTCTTCCCAAAGTTCAAAATCTAAGAGCAGCCAGTTGTCAGTGGATGCTTCTGGTCCGGAAAAAGACGTTTCCTTGTGTCCTTCTCCCAAACCAAAAGTGAAGGATGCGTCAGGCGACACTACAGGTTACTCCATGGAGCTCTTTACCCATACCGTGCCAGGGTTAGAAAGGGAAATTGTACACTGGCCATTACAAGAAGAATCGGACATGGAGTGCACTGATGCACAGTCACAGCTAGATTATGATGCTGTTCCATTGACTCAGATCACTACATTGACCTCGCAGTTTCCTGAGCCAGAATCTGACCCTGATGAGACTATGGTGCCCTGTCCCGAACGCTATAGCACCGGCTTACACGGTGACACTGAGGAAGGTGCACATGACATTGTGGAGGAGGAGGTGATAGATGACCCAGTACTTGACCCAGATTGGCAGCCATTGGGGGAAGAGGGTGCCGCTGGCACTAGCTCACAAGCGGAGGAGGGTTATCTGCAGCAACACCAATCTACATCGCAACAGCTGTCATCAGCCAGGCCCGTATCAGGCCCAAAACATGTGACAAAAACAGTTTTAGGACAGCGTGGCCAACCGCTGAAAGTTGCACAGCGTGCAATGCCTGAAAAGGAATTCCATAGTAGGAAGAGTGCAGTGTGGCATTTTTTTGACCAAGATCCCAATGATCAGTCTAAAGTGATCTGTAAGAAATGCTCAAAGACCTTTAGCAGAGGGAAGAATCTTCTAAATTTAAATACAACGTGCATGCGTAGACATTTAACCAGCATGCACTTGCAAGCCTGGACTAATTACCAAACGTCCTGTACCGTTGGTGCACCTGGTCAGAATGAAGGTAGTCAGCAACGCTACATTGCTTCCCTCACTGTAAGCCCACCGGTTCGGACACCACCAGCAGTAAATGTGGAGGGATCGTCGCAAGGCCAAAGCAGGCAGGGAATCAGAAGGTTATTGGTAGGAAGCCCTGTATGTAGGCCAACATCACCAACTGTCTCTCAATCCGCCATGTCCACCACCACCACCACCGCTAGTTCCACCATCTGCAGGTCTCCTGTCCAGCTCACCCTAGAAGAGTCTCTCGTGAGGAAAAGAAAGTACTCATCCTCTCATCCGCGTACACAGGGTTTGAACGCCCGCATTGCCAGATTAATCTCGTTAGAGATGATGCCCTACCGGTTGGTCGAAAGCAAAGCTTTCAAAGACCTGATGGCCTAGGCAGTACCACACTATGACCTACCCAGTCGCCACTTCTTTGTGAGAAAAGCCTTCCCAGCCCTCCACCAGCATGTCAAAGACCGCATTGTCCATGCACTGAGGCAGTCTGTCAGTGGAAAGGTGCACCTCACCACAGATGCATGGACCAGTAGGCATGGCCAGGGACGTTACGTGTCCATCATGGTGCACTGGGTTAATGTGGTGGATGCAGGGTCCACAGGGGACGGCCATAGTGGGACAGTTCTGCCTAGCCAACGGTCTAGGAAACAGTTGGCAGTAGGCGTTCGACACCCCTCCTCCTCCTCTTCCTCCAGAAGCAACAGCTCGTCCACAGAGCACAGTCGCCTGGCAACTCCATCCGCAGCTGCCAGTGTTGCACACGAGGTGTCTCATTATGGAACAGCTAGTGGTAAACATCAGCAGGCTGTGTTGGAAATGAAGTGTTTGGGCGACAACAGACACGCCGCGGAAGTACTGGCCGAGTTCTTGCAGCAAGAAAGTGAGTCATGGCTGGGCAGTGTACATCTTGAGGCAGGCAAGGTAGTCATTGATAACGGAAGGAATTTTATGGCTGCCATAGCCCTTTCACAACTTAAACACATACCTTGCTTGGCTCACACTTTGAACCTGGTGGTGCAGTGCTTCCTGAAAAATTATCCGGAGTTACCAGCCCTGCTCCTGAAGGTGCGAAAACTTTGTTCGCACATCCGCCGGTCACCCGTACACTCCAGCCGTATGCTGAACCATCAGCGATCGCTAAATCTTCCACAGCACCGCCTAATTATAGATGTTGCAACAAGGTGGAACTCCACACTTCACATGGTTCAGAGGCTGTGTGAACAGAGGCGTGCTGTCATTTATTTGTGGGAGGATAGGCATACACGGGCAGGCAATTGGATGGCAGACATGGAGTTGTCTGGTGTGCAGTGGTCGAAGCTACAAGACCTCTGTCAAGTCCTTCAGTGTTTTGAGGAATGCACACGGCTGGTAAGTGCAGACGATGCCATCATAAGCATGAGCATCCCACTTATGCGTCTGCTGATGCAAAGTTTGACGCACATTAAGGAGCAGGCGTCTGCAGCCGAGGAGGAGGGAAGCCTTGATGATAGTCAGCCATTGTCTGGTCAGGGAACTGTCCAGGACGAGGTGGCGGACGAAGAGGATGAGGAGGAGGATGATGGGGATGAATAAGTATGGGAGGAGGGAGCTTCTCAGGGGGCAATAGAAACTGGTGCCGTTGCAAGGTCTGGTACAGGTTTCTTGCGGGACACTTGTGATGTAGATTTGCAAGAAAGTGCTCCTCAACCCAGCAGAAGCAGTGAATTGACACCTAGAACATTGGCCCACATGGCTGAGTATGCCTTGCGTATCCTAAAAAGGGACCCCCGCATTGTCAAAATGATGACTGATGACGATTACTGGTTGGCCTGCCTACTGGATCCACACTACAAAGGGAAATTGCAAAATATCATGCCACATGAGAACCTAGAGCAAATATTGGCTACCAAACAAGCAACTCTTGTAGACCGTTTGGTTCTGGCATTCCCAGCACACAGCGGCGGTGATGGTTCTCACAAGAGCCGTAGGGGGCAACATGGCAGAGGTGCTAGCGGTGCAGAAATCCGAAGTGGCGTTGGACAGAGCGGTTTTATGACAAGGTTGTGGAGTGATTTTTCAATGACCGCTGACACGACAGGGACAGCTGCATCGATTCAAAGTGACAGGAGACAGCATTTGTCCAGTATGGTTACAAACTACTTTTCCTCCCTTATCGATGTTCTCCCTCACAGGTCATTCCCCTTTGATTACTGGGCATCTAAACTAGACACCTGGCCTGAATTGGCAGAATATGCATTACAGGAGCTCGCTTGCCCTGCTGCCAGTGTGCTATCAGAAAGAGTCTTCAGTGCTGCTGGTTCAATACTGACCGAAAAAAGGACACGTCTGGCTACCCAAAATGTTGATGATTTAACCTTCATTAAAATGAACCAATCATGGATTTCAAATTCTTTTGCTGCACCTTCCCCTGCTGACACGTAGCTTTCCTTTAAAAAGGTCTTGCTTTTGGACTCCTCTTACTGACTGCTCCAATTCCTCCATTTGCTGCTGCTGAATGTCCACCATAGGCCATTTTTAACACCTCCCTAAATGAGCTGACTCCCCCCACGGGCCCGTGGTCACCACTTGGCGCAAGCACCCGTGCGAGTGCCGTTTGCCTGGACAGGTGGGTATGCCCACTTTTGGCCGACGACACTGGCACAGGGTCCCTCATAGTACAATTAAGTGTCTCTGGCGGTGGGGGTGCACACCCAACGTCAGACACACTTTTGTAATATGAGGGGCCCTGGGCCAGTACCACCGCCCACGAGAGAGTGTTCCCCCCCAGCTCAAACAATGCTCCACCGCTGTTTAGTCGGTGCTGTTAAATCCTTCAATGGCACTGCCAATACAAATTGAGAGATGATAGTAAATACATACAGGGACCATGCCCTCCATTTTGACCTGTGAATACTGTGCGCGAACTACCACTATCTGGTACTCAGCAGAGGAACCCACCCCTGTACATTGCTTTGCCACCTGTTTATTTACGAAAAATGTTTTTGCAGACATTTAGCCCGCTTTACTATTTAGGCCAATGTACTGTGTCAGCCACTTATTCCAGTTGTCCTCCACCGAACAAAGCAGTGCCACCAGTTTACTCCTGTTACCAGTTTAGAACTGCATTCAGCCAACTTTTTTATTTTAGGCCTAGTAAGTCTGTCTGCGCCACTCCTAGCAATCGTCCTCTGCTGACCAAACCAGTGCTGCCTGTGTACCCCTGTTACCCATTTTAAACTGCATTGAGCCAACTTTTTTATTTTAGGCCTAGTAAGTCTGTCTGCGCCACTCCTAGCAATCGTCCTCCACTGACCAAACCAGTGCTGCCTGTGTACCCCTGTTACCCATTTTAAACTGCATTGAGCCAACTTTTTTATTTTAGGCCTAGTAAGTCTGTCTGCGCCACTCCTACTAATTGTCCTCCGCTGACCAAAACAATGCTGACTGTGTACCAGTTACCCATTTTGAACTGTATTGAGCCTACTTTTTTATTTTAGGCCTAGTTAATCTGTCTGCGCCACTCCTAGCAATCGTCCTCCGCTGACCAAACCAGTGCTGCCTGTGTACCCCTGTTACCCATTTTAAACTGCATTGAGCCAACTTTTTTATTTTAGGCCTAGTAAGTCTGTCTGCGCCACTCCTACTAATCTTCCTCCGCTGACCAAAACAATGCTGCCTGGTACCCGTTACCCATTTTGAACTGCATTGAGCCTACTTTTTTATTTTAGGCCTAGTAAGTCTGTCTGCGCCACTCCTAGCAATTGTCCTCCGCTGACCAAACCAGTGCTGCCTGTGTACCCCTGTTACCCATTTTAAACTGCATTGAGCCAACTTTTTTATTTTAGGCCTAGTAAGTCTGTCTGTGCCACTCCTACTAATCGTCCTCCGCTGACCAAAACAATGCTGCCTGTGTATCCATTACCCATTTTGAACTGCATTGAGCCTACTTTTTTATTTTAGGCCTACTAAGTCTGTCTGGGCCACTCCAGTCCTGACAATCATCCTCCGCTTAACAACGCTCTGCCGCCTGTGTACCCTTGTAACCAATTTTAAACTGCATTGAGCCAACTTTTTTATTTAGGCCTACTACCTGTGTCTGTCTGCGCCACTCAATACAGCTGTCCTTCACTGCACAAAGCAGAGCCTCAATTTGCAGCTGATATCACATATTAAAGTGCATTTGGCCTACTAGTTTGGTTGGGCCTACTAACGGTGTCTGCCGCTCCTTGGTATTCTCCTGTGTTTTTCTCCTGAGCTTCAATCTTCAGGCTTTCGGCCTATAGGAATTTTAAAACTGCATTTGGCCTACTGGTTTGGTTGGGCCTACTAATGGTGTCTGCCGCTCCTTGCTGTTCTCCTCCACTGAACAAAGCAGTGCTGCCTGTTTACTCCTGTTACCAATTTTGAACTGCAATTAGCCTACTTTATTCTTTGGGCCTATATCTGTGTTTCCTCCTCATCCTGCCCATTGCCCAGCCACTGCTAGATGAGTCTGCCGGTACATTGACCCAGAGCACTACATTCCCCTTGCACTCTACAAAGCCAGTATCTGACCCAGCAGAAAGTCTGGTTCCCCTTCCCGCATACTATACCACCTTACACGGGGACAAAGAGGAAGGTGCAGATGAAAGTGCAGGTTCCTTCAACAGGTGGGGGGGCATACGCGTTGGCGACGTCACTGGCACAGGGCCCCTCATAGTACGCAAAAGTGTCTCTGCCGGTGGGAGGCGCCCCCGCCGTCAATCACAACGCCGTACTTTGAGGGGCCCTGTGCCAGTGGCAATGCGAACGAGTGTGCCCCCCCTGCTTGCTCAGGATCACAGCACTTGCAAAGTTGAATTACTTACCTCTCCCTGCTCCACCGCCATGACGTAGTCCGCGTTTCCTGGGCCCACGAAAAACTTGAGCCAGCCCTACTCCCCCCACAACTGTTGCCAAATGACCCCCAAATTTTCAATGGCTAACTATTATTATAAGGTAAATTAAGATTGATCAGCTTAAGTAAAAAGAATTGATGTTTTTGGCATTAAAATGGGCTCTGTTGGTGTTTTCCTGTCCTCCACTCACTGCCGACTTTGATTCTCCATTGACTTGCATTGGGTTCCGTGTTTCGGTCGGATCCCCGACTTTTCAAAATAATCAGCCGATTTCACCCGACCCGACTTTTGACAAAGTCGGGTTTCGCGAAACCCGACTCGATCTTGAAAAAGTAAAAGTCGCTCAACCCTCGTAGTGAGACACCAGTGCTGAGCTGACCCTCTCACTGCAATGATCTGTTCTCCAAATGAGCACATTCTGATATTAATGCAGCTAGATGCAGAGCAAAAAAACAGTGGTTCTGCAGTCACTTGTAGTTGAAACTAGAATTTTACACACAGTTTATAAAAAGACACATATGCTTGCAGTAATAAAAATGTCTTAAAACATTCTCTCTCATTATTCTGGCTTTTGGTAAATGTTAATAATTATGGTAAACCTAATTGACCTAAAATGGGAAAGGTTTATTCTGATTTCATGTCAGATATTGAGTAAAACGTGCAGATGTGTCTTTTTATATAGTGTATGTAAACTTCTGGTTTCAACTGTACATGCAATTTTTCTTGTTGTAGGGATGAACACAAATTCCTTAATAGAGATATTTGCAAAGTTTCATAACATTCCGTGCTGGACAAAATGATATACAAGTATACTGTGTGTGTATATATATTGTGGTGATACGCTACCTGAGTGTGTTTGGGGGACACTCGCTTGGCATAGGATCCAAGCACTCAGGCACAATATCTCACACTCATCAGTCCATAATGTTTATTTATTTGTCATAAACCCCCCTGTAAGCCAGGTTACACTTCACCAGCTTACACATAGTCCATTGCTTCAACACCTGTGGCTTTACAAACATTAAGCATGCCTTAACTCTCTAGTCACCAGGTGACTGCACAGTTCAGCAACTGTCATAGATTGGCGCACACAGTTCTTTTCCTCATACCAGGGGTTACCTCTCAGGAGCTCCTGCTCCACAGGTTGACTCCAAGTCAGTCCCAGGTCCTCCACACGGACTGTCCAGGTCGACGGTCTCTCAGTGCTTCCAGGACATCTCCACTGCCAGGAGACTCCAACACTGACATCCAGGTCGAAGGTCTCTCAGTGCTTCCAGGACATCTCCACTGCCAGGGGACTCCAACACACAGACCACTCAGTGCGAACACCCCACCATATGCTATTCAGTAATCCTATTCCCCAGGACTTCCAACACAAGCTTCCAGGGCCTTGCACTTTGACCATTCAGGTCCACCCAAAATAACCATGTGACCCACACCCTGGTCACATTACATACCTGTAACCACTCCCCTGGGTTGGAGTGTGGGTGTGTGTGGCTAGTTTGACCCTTCCATCTCTCATAACTAGCCCTGCCAGTCTCCCATTAGAACTACACAATTACTTGTGGGACTACAGGTCCCAGAACACAACATAACTTTAGACTGACAGCGTAGAGTGTCTTCCTCTGCGACACACATACTGGCCATTTATAATCCTGCTGGACTTTGTCTCATCGCCATAGTTATACATCCAAGCGTATCCTGCAGCGCACACACAACACACACAGCACCCCCTGGCTGTAACATTGGTCACTGCACCACATAATATATATGTATATATATATATATATCAAAACTATGAATTAACACATGTGGAATTATATACTTAACAAAAAAGTGTGAAACAACTGAAATTATGTCTTATATTCTAGGTTATTCAAAGTAGCCACCTTTTGCTTTGATGACTGCTTTGCACACTCTTGGCATTCTCTTGATGAGCTTCAAGAGGTAGTCACCGGGAATGGTTCTCACTAGGGTTGAGCGAAACGGATCGGTCATTTTCATAAGTCGCCGACTTTTTGAAAAGTCGGGTTTCATGAAACCCGACCCGATCCCTGTGTGGGGTTGGCCACGCGGTACGCGACTTTTGCGCCAAAGTCGCGTTTCAATGACGCTAAAAGCGCCATTTCTCAGCCAATGAAGGTGGACGCAGAGTGTGGGCAGCGTGATGACATAGATCTCAGTCCCCACCATCTTAGAGAAGGGCATTGCAGTAATTGGCTTGCTTTCTGCGGCATCACAGGGGTTATAAAGGGGCATTCCCGCCGACCGCCATCTTACTGCTGCTGATCTGAGCATAGGGAGAGGTGTCGCTTCGTCAGAAGCAGGGATAGTGTTAGGCAGGGTACATTCACCCCCAAACCGCTTGTGCTGTAGCGATTTCCACTGTCCAACACCACCTTTTGTTTGCAGGGACAGTGGAAGCTACATTTTTTTTCCTCAGCCCTGTAGCTCATTGGGCTGCCCTAGAAGGCTCCCTGATAGCTGCGTTGCTGTGTGTGTATGCCGCTGTGCAAACCAACTGCTTTTTTCAAAGCACAAATCCTGTTGTTCCTTCTTTTCTGCACAGCTATCTTGTTTGTTTGTCCACACTTTTGTTTTTTTTTGTGCAGCTGTCCACTGCTTGTTATTGCTGCCTGCCATACCTTGCTGAGATTACTGCAGGGAGATAGTAAGTAAATGTAGGACAGTCCCTTTTTTTTTTTTTTAATTCTCCCTGAAAAAAAAAATAGTGGGAGATTAAGATTGGCATTTCTGCTTGAGTGCCGGTCCTGTGTGTGCCATCTGTCTCAAATTATTGGGGCACAGAAAACCTAGTGTGTCATACTGGGATTTTTTTAATTTAAATTCTCCCTGAAAACAAAAAAAATAGTGGGAGTTTAAGATTGGCATTTCTGCTTGAGTGCCTGTCCTGTGTGTGCCATCTGTCTCAAATTATTGGGGCACAGAAAACCTAGTGTGTCATACTGGGATTTTTTTTTTTTCAAATTCGCCCTGAAAAAAAAAAAATAGTGGGAGATTAAGATTGGCATTTCTGCATGAGTGCCGATCCTGTGTGTGCCATCTGTCTCAAATTATTGGGGCACAGAAAACCTCGTGTGTCATACTGGGAATTTTTTTTTTTTTTTTAATTCTCCCTGAAAACAAAAAAAATAGTGGGAGATTAAGATTGGCATTTCTGCTTGAGTGCCGGTCCTGTGTGTGCCATCTGTCTCAAATTATTGGGGCACAGAAAACCTAGTGTGTCATACTGGGAATTATTATTATTTTTTTTAAAATTCTCAGTGAAAACAAAAAAAATAGTGGGAGATTAAGATTGGCATTTCTGCTTGAGTGCCGGTCCTGTGTGCGCCATCTGTCTCAAATTATTGGGGCACAGAAAACCTAGTGTGTCATACTGGGAATTATTATTTTTTTTTTTTAAATTCTCAATGAAAACAAAAAAAATAGTGGGAGATTAAGATTGGCATTTCTGCTTGAGTGCCGGTCCTGTGTGTGCCATCTGTCTCAAATTATTGGGGCACAGAAAACCTAGTGTGTCATACTGGGATTTTTTTTTTTAATTCTCCCTGAAAAAAAAATAGTGGGAGATTAAGATTGGCATTTCTGCTTGAGTGCCGGTCCTGTGTGTGCCATCTGTCTCAAATTATTGGGGCACAGAAAACCTAGTGTGTCATACTGGGAATTATTTTTTTTTTTAATTCTCCCTGAAAACAAAAAAAATAGTGGGAGATTAAGATTGGCATTTCTGCTTGAGTGCCGGTCCTGTGTGTGCCATCTGTCTCAAATTATTGGGGCACAGAAAACCTAGTGTGTCATACTGGAATTTTTTTTATTTTTTTTTTAAATTCTCCCTGAAAACAAAAAAAATCGTGGGAGATTAAGATTGGCATTTCTGCTTTGGTGCCGGTCCTGTGTGTGCCATGTGTCTCAAATTATTGGGGCACAGAAAACCTAGTGTGTCATACTGGGAATTATTATTTTTTTTTTAAATTCTCCCTGAAAACAAAAAAAATAGTGGGAGATTAAGATTGGCATTTCTGCTTGAGTGCCGGTTCTGTGTGTGCCATCTGTCTCAAATTATTGGGGCACAGAAAACCTAGTGTGTCATACAGGGAATTATTTTTTTTTTTAATTCTCCCTGAAAAAAAAATAGTGGGAGATTAAGATTGGCATTTCTGCTTGAGTGCCGGTCCTGTGTGTGCCATCTGTCTCAAATTATTGGGGCACAGAAAACCTAGTGTGTCATACTGGGAATTATTTTTTTTTTTAATTCTCCCTGAAAACAAAAAAAAATAGTGGGAGATTAAGATTGACATTTCTGCTTGAGTGCCGGTCCTGTGTGTGCCATCTGTCTCAAATTATTGGGGCACAGAAAACCTAGTGTGTCATACTGGGATTTTTTTTATTTTTTTTAAAATTCTCCCTGAAAACAAAAAAAATCGTGGGAGATTAAGATTGGCATTTCTGCTTTGGTGCCGGTCCTGTGTGTGCCATGTGTCTCAAATTATTGGGGCACAGAAAACCTAGTGTGTCATACTGGGAATTATTTTTTTTTTTTAAATTCTCCCTGAAAACAAAAAAAATAGTGGGAGATTAAGATTGGCATTTCTGCTTGAGTGCCGGTTCTGTGTGTGCCATCTGTCTCAAATTATTGGGGCACAGAAAACCTAGTGTGTCATACTGGGAATTATTATTTTTTTTTAAATTCTCCCTGTAAACAAAAAAAATAGTGGGAGTTTAAGATTGGCATTTCTGCTTGAGTGCCGGTCCTGTGTGTGCCATCTGTCTCAAATTATTGGGGCACAGAAAACCTAGTGTGTCATACTAGGAATTATTATTTTTTTTTTAAATTCTCCCTGAAAACAAAAAAATTAGTGGGAGATTAAGATTGGCATTTCTACTTGAGTGCCGGTCCTGTGTGTGCCATCTGTCTCAAATTATTGGGGCACAGAAAACCTAGTGTGTCATACTGGGAATTATTATTATTTTTTTAAAATTTTCCCTGAAAACAAAAAAAAATAGTGGGAGATTAATATTGGCATTTCTGCTTGAGTGCCGGTCCTGTGTGTGCCATCTGTCTCAAATTATTGGGGCACAGAAAACCTAGTGTGTAGTGTTGAGCATTCCGATACCGCAAGTATCGGGTATCGGCCGATACTTAGCGGTATCGGAATTCCGATACCGAGATCCGATACTTGCCGCGTATCGGATACCGGAATCGGAAGTTCCCAGGATTCAAACTGCACAACTTTGTACGAAATCAGCCAATGAGAATGATTCCAAGTGTGGGCACATCCTGTTCAGCATGGAGGGCCTAAAACTACTGGCAAGGCTGTGATTGGCTGCTGAAATGATGTCATGATGCAGTTTAAAAGTCGCTGGCGCCATTTTGCGCTCACTCTGCTGTGAATTCAGTTAGTGACAGGACGCTGTTTGCTGACTGAGGGCCAGTTTAGAGATAGCGATTTGCTTCTTTGTGCTTTTCAAAGGCTAATTTAGCAACCGCTGTGTTCACCTACTAATCACCTTGCTTTTGCCTTGTAGCGCTGTTTTCACAGCGATCTGCAAGGTCTGTGTGTGTGTGTGTGAGTGCAGCCCACTCTCTAGTCTGAGTGCAGCCATAGGCCATCCATAGCTGGTTGTATTCAGTTCAGGGAGGGTGGTTCATTGCCTCATACTGTTCTTTTTTTTTTTTTTTTTCCAAGTAGTGTAGTCTGCTGCTAATTTTTTCCAAAAAATCCTATTAGTGTCTTTCCACCCGTCTCCAGCTAACTTGTGGAAAAACACTACATAGGATAACGTAGAGGAGGGTTTTTGGGCCTTGCAGCGCCGTTTACGGCTGTCTGCACGGTCTCCGTGTGACTGCAGCTCGCCCTGTAGTCTGTGAGCAGCCATAGCCTGGTTGTCTCCAGCTCAGGGTTCTTCACTGCGTCATACCGCAAAATCAATTTTCCTTTTGTTTTAAGTAGTGCAGGCTGCTGCACATTTTTTCAAAAAATTCCTATTAGTGTCTTTCCACCCGTCTCCAGCTAACTTGTGGAAAAACACTACATAGGATAACGTAGAGGAGGGTTTTTGGGCCTTGCAGCGCCGTTTACGGCTGTCTGCACGGTCTCCGTGTGACTGCAGCTCTCTCTGTTGTCAGTTCAGCCCCCAAAAAATAAATAAATAATAAAGTTCACCAAACACACCAGTGACACCACTTTACATTTGTGTAGGCCACATTAGCTCATATTAAAGTCTAGTCCACATTTTAGAAAATTAGTGTTTCTTATACCTGTTAGGAGTTGTTCAGGAATAAGCACACAAAGCCGTTAGTACTTTTCTGCTTATCTTTATCAGTCAACCAAGATGAAGAAGGCAGTGAGTTAAGGCACGTGGGCATGGGCGCGGAGCAGGGAGAGGACGTGGG
Organism: Ranitomeya variabilis; assembly: GCF_051348905.1. Classification (NCBI taxonomy): domain Eukaryota; kingdom Metazoa; phylum Chordata; class Amphibia; order Anura; family Dendrobatidae; genus Ranitomeya; species Ranitomeya variabilis. Next base: position 252,839,516 of record NC_135237.1, on the reverse strand, counting down.
GATTCTGTGCCTGCTGCGGGCACCGGTGACACATCAGCACCCACTTTCACCAGGGAACAGTCTTTCATGCGCAGCTTTGTCGCAGAGCGCCGTACACCGCCTGTTACCGCTGCCACTGCTTCTGCCCGCCGCGCTCTCACCGCTCCCGCTGTCCGCCGCGCTTCTGCCTCGGACTCCGGATGTCTCCGCTCTGCCTCTGCAGCTTCTGTTGCCGCTGCTGCGCGCCCCCGTCGCTCGGGCGCTCTCCTTCCCTCTGCAGCGGCACGCGCCCGGCATTCCACTTCCGGGTCCAGCTTTGCCGGCAGTTCCCCTGCACTTCCGGTGTCTTCGGTCTCTGGAGGAGTGCAGGGGTTGCGCAGGCGCCCTAGTTTCCCTAACATGCGCAGGCGCGTAGTGACCAATCCACTCCCTGGGATCTAAGGTCTGTAACCTCTCCTCCAATCCCGTTTCTGCCTCTGCTATAAGAGGCAGTCTCTCCTGCGTTTGGGTGCCTGATTATCATAGCATTGTCTGTGCGTCTGGCCCTGCATTTCTGTGCTCTGTACTCTTGTACTCTGTACCGCCCGTTCTGTGTTTAGCATTTCCTAGCCCTGCTCTTTGTTATCCGTATCCCTCTGGGTTTCCCCCTTGTGCTTGGTTTCGTCCCTTACTTTTCCTTTTGTTATTGTTTCCACAGTCCCTTTCCGTTCCAGTCTCCTGCCTCCAGTTTGTCTTCAGCTTCCCGGTTTTCCATTCCCTGTGTCCTCCTCCTGCGAGCCGTCCCTCTTGGTACTTCACCGTGGGTAAGTCTCCTCTGGGCCTGTCCCTGACGGTCCCTGTATAGGGGTCGGTTCCATCTAGGTCCGCTCACCCAGGGGTAGGTCTCCCACGGTCCAGAGGGTCCACTCTCTTCCCTACCTAGACCGTTATAGAATAATCAGGCCATGGACCCCGCCAGTACACCTTTTTCGGCTCAGAAGGAGTTGGCTCATTTGCGCGAAAATCAGCAGCGCATAATGGCGTTCATGAAGACCATGGAATCACGCTTAGCGTCCCTGCAAGCAGCGGATCCTGTGAATGCCGCCCAGTTGGCGACCCTTCAGCAGGAGTTGTCCCAACAGCGTGATACTCAGACCCGCATGCTGAGTTACATGGCATCAATAGATGATCGCCTGTTTAGTCTTCAGTCGGTACCTGCTATCTCCGCCTCAGTGTCTCCCCTAGATTCCACTCCTATATCCTCCTCTCATCCTCCTCCTCGTTTGGGTAAACCTCCCCGGTATAGTGGCGATCCTAAACTCTGCAGGGGGTTTCTAAATCAATGTCGGCTCCATTTTGAGCTTCTGCCCCAGCAGTACCCTACTGATCGTGCTAGAGTTGCTTTTATTGTATCTCATTTGGAGGGGGAGGCTCTGGCTTGGGTCAATCCCCTGTGGGAGCGTGATGACCCCGTAGTATCTCGCTTGGAGGAATTCCTTGAGACCTTTCGCAAGGTCTTCGACGAGCCTGGACGTTTAGCTTCCACGACTGAGTCTTTATTTTGTTTACGTCAAGGTTCCCTCTCTGTCGGACAGTACGCTATCCGCTTTCGTACTCTGGCTTCGGAACTGGCATGGAATAACGAGGCTCTTGTAGGCGCTTTCTGGCGGGGTCTGTCTAGCCGAATAAAGGACGAGCTCGCCGGACGTGATACACCTACCACTCTAGAAGATCTTATCTCGCTCGCTACCCGTATAGATCTTCGCTTCCAAGAACGTTCCCGAGAGTCGGCCAGAGAGAGGAGACCTAATTTTCCTTCCCCGTCCTCCCGTCAGTCTAGCAGTCCTCGAGCTCCCGTCCCAACCACAACTACCTTCGCTTCTCCCGAACCTATGCAAATTGATCGGGTAAAAATGGCGGAACAACGCCGAAAGGAGAGACGTACTCAGGGCCTCTGTTTTTATTGTGGTAGTGCTGCCCATTTGCTCCGTAGCTGTCCTGAAAGACCGGAAAACTCCTCCGCCTAGGACAGGTAAGAGAGGCCTTCCTAGGTGATCCCCCTTCCTCTCAACCTTTAACTCTTTCTGTTTTACTCATTTCTAACCAGGGTCGTTCCTCCGAGGTTGCGTATGTGGATTCGGGCGCGGCAGGTAATTTTATCAGCCTTGAAGCAACTCGGAGGCTTCGCATTCCAGTATTCTCATTGGACCCTCCCCGATTAATTGCTTCTGTGGACGGAAGACCCTTACAAGAAACGATTTTTTCGATTACGGAGGAAGTGGAGTTACAAATCGGGGCTCTACACCATGAAAAGATCGCTTTCTACGTCCTGCCTAACCTCTCTCATGCCATATTGCTCGGACTTCCTTGGCTTCGTGTTCATGAGCCTATCCTAAATTGGCGTACCGGAGATGTGCAACGATGGGGTGCCACTTGTCATGCTCAATGTCTTCAGTCTGTTCGTCCAGTTACCTCTCCGCTATCCATCTGTGTTCCTGAGGGATTACCTCCTCCTTACTGGTCTTATGCGGACGTTTTCAACAAGCAAGAGGCGGAGAGTCTTCCTCCACACCGGCCCTACGATTGCCCAATTGATCTCTTGCCCGGTTGTTCTCCGCCTAGAGGAAGTGTACTCTCGCAAAGAACTTCTGAAGGTCGAGTGGTTCCCTGTGGCTTCTATTCTAAAGCCTTTTCTGACTCCGAACGAAATTATACTATTGGAGATCGAGAGTTGTTGGCCATCAAGATGGCTTTGGAAGAATGGAGGTATTTGTTGGAGGGTTCTGTACATCCATTCGTAATCTACTCTGATCATAAGAATCTTGCGTATCTTCAAACTGCACAAAGACTTAATCCTCGACAAGCCCGATGGTCTCTCTTCTTTGCCCGCTTCGAGTTTGAGTTACGTTTTCGACCCGGCAACAAGAATGTCAAGGCAGATGCATTGTCTAGGTCTTTTCAGCCTTCCGATACTGTGGAACAACCGGCATACATCATTGATCCCTCCAAGGTCCTTACGGTGGCGCCACTACAAGTGTGTCTCCCTCCGCCTGGTAAAACCCTCGTCTCCGATAATGACAAAGTGAGAGTATTGTCCTGGGGTCATTCTTCAAAACTGGCTGGACATGCAGGATCTAAGAAGACCTTCCTCCTCATCTCTCGCTATTATTGGTGGCCAACGTTGCGTCAGGACGTCAATGAGTTTGTCGCGTCTTGCCCTTCCTGTGCAAGGAATAAGGTACCTCGACACTTACCGTTTGGCAGTCTCCTTCCTCTCCCAGTTCCATCAACACCTTGGCAGCATATTGCCATGGATTTCATTACTGATTTACCAAATTCTTCTGGATGTACAGTTATCCTAGTCGTAGTAGATCGGTTTTCCAAAATGGCTCACTTTGTTCCGTTATCAGGGCTACCTTCTGCTCCTCAGTTAGCGAAGATATTCATCCAAAACATTTTCAGACTCCACGGTTTCCCTCTTCACATCGTGTCTGACAGGGGGACTCAGTTTACTTCCCGCTTCTGGAGAGCTTTGTGCAAACTTCTTGGGGTATCTCTGGACTTTTCTTCCTCTTATCACCCACAGACCAACGGTCAAGCTGAGCGAACCAACCAGACTTTAGCTGCCTATCTGCGACACTTCACCAATGCTCATCATAATGACTGGGTCGATCTGCTTCCGTGGGCCGAATTCGCTTTCAACAACCACTCCAGTGAAGCGTCAGCGAAAACTCCTTTTTTTGTGGTTTCCGGACAGCATCCCAGTCTGCCTCTACCAGTCTCTTCTGTCTCTGGGGTCCCAGCCGCGGACTCTTTGGCTCGCAACTTTTCCACGATTTGGGGTGAGGTTGAGAACTCACTTGGTAAAGCTTCCCTAAGGATGAAAAGACTTGCCGACAAAAGACGTTTGGATTCCCCTCCTTTCATGCCTGGTGATAAGGTTTGGCTTTCTTCAAGATACATAAGGCTCAAGGTTCCGTCCTACAAGCTTGGTCCACGCTACGTCGGTCCTTTTGAGATTCTGCGTCGGGTCAACGACGTTGCTTACAAGCTGAAATTGCCTGCCTCGCTCCGTATTCCCAATACCTTCCATGTGTCTCTACTTAAACCAGTGGTCTTTAACCGCTTCCATCCTTCCTCTGAGTTCTCTTCACAACCAGTTAGTGCTGACAACGTTTTCGAGGTGAAGGATATTTTAGCGGTTAAAAAGATTCGTGGAAAAAACTTTTTCTTGGTGGACTGGAAAGGTTTTGGTCCCGAGGAGAGATCTTGGGAGCCTAAAGAAAACATTGATGCTCCTCGTATTCTTAACAGATTTTTTGCCAGTTTACGCAGGGGGAACTGTAAGGAAGGGGGTACTGTTACCGCTGCCACTGCTTCTGCCCGCCGCGCTCTCACCGCTCCCGCTGTCCGCCGCGCTTCTGCCTCGGACTCCGGATGTCTCCGCTCTGCCTCTGCAGCTTCTGTTGCCGCTGCTGCGCGCCCCCGTCGCTCGGGCGCTCTCCTTCCCTCTGCAGCGGCACGCGCCCGGCATTCCACTTCCGGGTCCAGCTTTGCCGGCAGTTCCCCTGCACTTCCGGTGTCTTCGGTCTCTGGAGGAGTGCAGGGGTTGCGCAGGCGCCCTAGTTTCCCTAACATGCGCAGGCGCGTAGTGACCAATCCACTCCCTGGGATCTAAGGTCTGTAACCTCTCCTCCAATCCCGTTTCTGCCTCTGCTATAAGAGGCAGTCTCTCCTGCGTTTGGGTGCCTGATTATCATAGCATTGTCTGTGCGTCTGGCCCTGCATTTCTGTGCTCTGTACTCTTGTACTCTGTACCGCCCGTTCTGTGTTTAGCATTTCCTAGCCCTGCTCTTTGTTATCCGTATCCCTCTGGGTTTCCCCCTTGTGCTTGGTTTCGTCCCTTACTTTTCCTTTTGTTATTGTTTCCACAGTCCCTTTCCGTTCCAGTCTCCTGCCTCCAGTTTGTCTTCAGCTTCCCGGTTTTCCATTCCCTGTGTCCTCCTCCTGCGAGCCGTCCCTCTTGGTACTTCACCGTGGGTAAGTCTCCTCTGGGCCTGTCCCTGACGGTCCCTGTATAGGGGTCGGTTCCATCTAGGTCCGCTCGCCCAGGGGTAGGTCTCCCACGGTCCAGAGGGTCCACTCTCTTCCCTACCTAGACCGTTATACCGCTGCTGCGTGAAGACCAAATTGAAGCCGTTGTTGGATGGATGGCAGCTAATGCATCAACTTCAATTAGTGCCACATCCTCTCAGACACAGAGCACTGGAGAGCAGCCATCTGTCTCTTCACCACCTGCCAAATTGCCCAGGCAGACAGAGAGCCCAGGACAGGAGCCGTCTCTACTTCTGTTCTCTGAATCTCTTGGCTTGGAAACAGGGGGCCAGCCAAGCAGCATTGGAGAAATGGAAGAAGAGGCAGGGTGCAGTGATGCCCAACAGCTTTTTCTCTCTTCCTCTGAAGAGGCGGGTGGGCCAGTGCCTCCGGTCACCACATCGCAGGCCGCATCCGCTGATGATAACACTCAGGTGCCACTTACTGGTGCGTGCTCTGCTGCTGAGACTACCCAGGAGGAGCAGTTGGGGGCAGAGGGTAGTGTAGATGATGAGGTCCTTGACCCATCTTGGCGTGAGGGACAGGAAGGTGGTGGGAGCAGCTCTGAGGAAGAGATTCCCCATACGGCCCAAAGAGGGAGAGGAAGGGGAAGACTGCGGATCCTGCAGCCTCCGCTTTGGCACCCGTTAGGAGCATGTTTCTTCCAAAAGCCAAAAAGGGCGCTCCCAAGACTTGCAGTGCCTGGTCCTTTTTTGACACAGTTGCAGATGACATTTGCTATGTCAAATGCAAGGTGTGTCATCACAAAGTCAAAAGAGGTCGAAATTTCAGCAACCTCAATACCTCCAACATGTGGAAACATGTGCGCAACAGGCACGCGGCGGAGTTAGAAAGACACACTGAAGAGCTAGGCCAACCAACAGCGGCAGCTACCACCTCTTCAGCTCGTGTTGCCTCTTCCTCCAGCTCACACGCAGATGGATCGGCTTCCTCCCAGGATCGCCGTGGAAGAACCTCTGGCCCTGTTGTCCAGAGACCCGCTGTAATTCCACCCGCAGCACCACTTTCCCAGTCATCCACACACTCCCAGCCCAGTGTACAGCCATCGGTAGTACAGGCATGGGAGAAAAGGCGGCCTTTCTCGGCAAACCACCCACGAGCACAGGCTCTGACTGCAGGCATTGCCAAACTTCTGTCACTGGAAATGCTGTCATTCAGGCTGGTGGAGACTGACAGCTTCCGTGACTTGATGTCATTGGCAGTCCCACAGTACAATGTGCCCAGCCGCTTTTATTTCAGCAGGCAAGCCGTCCCAGCCCTGCACAAGCATGTGGAGGGACACATAAAACACGCACTACTGAACGCCGTCAGAAGCAAGGTCCACCTCACCACCGATGCGTGGACCAGTCAACATGGACAGGGGCGATACCTTTCCCTCACTGCCCATTGGGTTAATGTCGTTGAGCCGGGTACAGACGGTGCGAGTGGCGCAGGACGTGTCCTGCCCACTCCAAGGATTGCAGGAATCCATTCTGTACGCATTGACTCCTCCCCTTACACCAGTTCCTCAGAATCATCGCTGCAGGAGCCGTCACAGTCCACCTCCACATGGACCCGTGATGAACGTTTACCTGTTACGACTGACATGAGCACAGCCGTGGCCAAACGTCAACAGGCCGTCTTGAAATTAATTTCTTTGGGGAATCGAAGCCACACAGCGCAGGAGCTCTGGAATGCCATCAAGCAGGAGAGCGATGTGTGGTTTGTGCCAGCGAATCTCCAGCCAGGCATGGTAGTGTGTGATAATGGCCGAAATCTGGTGGCAGCTCTGGGCCTTGGCAACCTCACTCACATCCCATGTCTGGCACATGTGCTCAATTTGGTTGTGCAGAGTTTTTTGAGGGACTATCCGGATCTTGATGCACTGCTGCACAAGGTCCGCCTAGAGTGTGCTCACTTGCGGCGTTCCAGCACGGCAAAAGCGCGCATTGCGGCTCTGCAGCGCCGACACCGCCTGCCGGAACATCGCATCATATGTGACCTACCTACCAGGTGGAATTCCACGTTACATATGTTGGAGCGGTTGTGTGAGCAGCAGCAAGCTGTAATGGAGTACCAGCTGCATCAGGCGCAAAGAAGTCGCACTCCGCGCCGTACAGACTTCACAACCACAGAGTGGGCCACTATGAATGACGTCTGCCAGGTTTTGCGTCCCTTTGATTATTCCATGCGGATGGCGAGTGCAGATGATGCACTAGTCAGCATGACTGTCCCCCTTATCTGCCTGCTTGAAAAATCACTGCAAGCGCTAAGGGATGATGTTGTGGAAGAGGTGGAGGAAGAGGATTCACCATTTCCATCATCTTCTGGACAGTAAGCGCCACGTGGTTCCTCACAAACGCGTAGGCAGGGGACAGTTTGTGAGGAGGATGAGGAGGAGTCAATGGAGGAGGAAGACATCCGTCCAGAGGAGGGAGTTACACAATTGTCCAGTACTCAGTGTGTACAGCGAGGGTGGGGTGATGACGAGCGGGCAGAGATCACGCCTCCAGCAGGGGACAGCGTTTCTTGGGCAGTTGGCAGTCTGCAGCACATGGTGGATTACATGCTGCAGTGCCTGAGAAACGACCGCCGCATCGCCCACATTCTCAACATGTCTGATTATTGGGTGTTCACCCTCCTCGGTCATCGCTACTGGGACACCGTAGAAAGCCTCATCACACCGTTGAACCGGGAGCGAAAAATGCGGGAGTACCAAGACACACTGGTGAATTCCATCATCTTCTCCATTCCAAGTGAGAGAAGTGCTGCTAGTGCATTACAAAGCAGCTCAGTGCGTCCAGGCAGTGGTGGAGGCTCTGCACAAAGAGGGAGCAGAAGCAGTGCCTCTGCCCAAGGCAAGACCAGTATGGCCCAACTGTGGCACAGTTTTCTGTGCCCGCCACAAAAGTCTACACCATCACAGACGGCTCCAGTCAGCAGGAGGCAACGGTTCCGTCAGATAGTGACAGACTACATGTCTTGCCCTCTTGCTGTACTCCCAGACTGCTCTTCACCTTTCAAGTTTTGGGTCTCAAAGCTGGATACATGGCCAGAGCTAAGCCAGTATGCATTGGAGGTGCTGGCTTGCCCTGCGGCTAGTGTATTATCGGAACGCGTCTTTAGTGCTGCAGGTGGTGTACTAACTGACCGTCGCATGCGACTATCCTCCGATAACGTTGACCGGCTTACTTTCCTGAAAATGAACAAGGCCTGGATCTCGCAGGAATTTGCCACTCCTCTTCCTGATTAAATAATTAGGTCACTGTCTACGTTATCCAGGTCTCCTGTTGTGTTCATCTTTCTACCACCTGAACTTAAATTCCTGGGCTCCAACACCGCCAGTTGAGGCTCAGAAGTGCCGTCTGCACAGTCAAAACATACGACCCAGTGTTATTGGGTTTCAGTAACGTCAGCTGATCCCCAGCTGTGTAGCCGGCAATGTGTCCTGCGACCACCACGCTGACACAACAACTGAAATGTAAGGGAACCTGTCCCCCCCCCCAAGGCGTTTGTTACTGAAAGAGCCACCTTGTGCAGCAGTAATGCTGCACAAGGAAAAGGTAGCTATTTTTGTTTAGCTCCTTGCACACGCAGAACTTAACACTTATAAAATGTGTCCACTGATACCGTAAAACCGTCCCGGAGGTGGGACTTTCCTTCGTAATATGATGCAGCACAGCCGTCATTCCTACCCCCTCGGCGCCGTGCCCCGGCTCCTCAGTGTTGTTTGATTCCGTCCCGGAGCCTGCGCTGTTATGTTATCCCTTGGCCAGGCACACTTAGCGCTGCCCATCTTCTGACATCATTTATGTCAGGCTGGCTGCGCCTGTGCGGCCGCGCTGGCCGAGAGCCCGCCTCGCAGTGTCTTCTGATTTAATCCCACTGGGGGCCTGAGATCCATGGACATGCGCAGTGCATATCTGAACCTCCACCTCTCACTCATCTCCCTACGGCTTCTTCAGACTGTGCGGTGTCAGCTGGTCCCTAATAGCATGCCACGGCCGTGACACCGCACAGTCTGAAGAAGCCGTAGGGAGGGGAGTGAGAGGCGAGGATATGCACTGCGCATGGCCATGGATCCCAGGCCCGTGGTGTGATTACATTAGACGACACTGCGAGGCGGGCTCTCGGCCAGCGCGGCCGCACAGGCGCAGCCAGCCTGACACCAAATGATGTCAGAAGATGGGCAGCGCTAAGTGTGCCTGGCCAAGGGATAACATAACAGCGCAGGCTCCGGGAAGGAATCAAACAACGCTGAGGAGCCGGGGCACGGCGCCAAGGGGGTAGGAATGACGGCTGTGCTGCGTCATATTACGAAGGAAAGTCCCACCTCCGGGACGGTCTCACGGTATCAGGGGACACATTTTATAAGTGTTAAGTTCTGTGTTTGCAAGGAGCATAATGAAAAGAGCCACCTTTTCCTTTTGCATCCTTTGTGCTGCACAAGCTGGCTCTTTCAGCTACAAACGCCTTGGGGGGGGTTAAAGGTTCCCTTTAGACTTTCTCCAATCAGGCTTCGGCCTACACTGTGTTCCTCTGCTTCTCCTGCTGTCCCTGGGCTCCAACACGGCTAGTTGCTGTCCAGAAGTGCTGTACGCACAGTCGCTCCTCTGTTATTGGGGTTCAGTAACGTCAGCTGTTCCCCAGCTGTGTGTGTGGCAATCCCTCCTATCTCCTCCACCACCTCCTCCTCCTCCTGTCCCTGGGCTCCAACACCGCTAGTTGTTGCCTGGTAGTGCTGTACGCACAGTCCCAACAGTCCCTCCTCTGTTATTGGGGTTCAGTAACGTCAGCTGTTCCCCTGCTGTGTGTGTGGCAATCCCTCCTATCTCCACCTCCTCCTCCTCCTGTCCCTGGGCTCCAACACCGCTAGTTGTTGCCTGGTAGTGCTGTACGCACAGTTCCAACAGTCCCTCCTCTGTTATTGGGGTTCAGTAACGTCAGCTGTTCCCCAGCTGTGTGTGTGGCAATCCCTCCTATTTCCACCTCCTCCTGTCCCTGGGCTCCAACACCGCTAGTTGTTGCCTGGTAGTGCTGTACGCACAGTCCCAACAGTCCCTCCTCTGTTATTGGGGTTCAGTAACGTCAGCTGTTCCCCAGCTGTGTGTGTGGCAATCCCTCCTATCTCCTCCACCACCTCCTCCTCCTCCTGTCCCTGGGCTCCAACACCGCTAGTTGTTGCCTGGTAGTGCTGTATGCACAGTCCCAACAGTCCCTCCTCTGTTATTGGGGTTCAGTAATGTCAGCTGTTCCCCTGCTGTGTGTGTGGCAATCCCTCCTATCTCCACCTCCTCCTCCTCCTGTCCCTGGGCTCCAACACCGCTAGTTGTTGCCTGGTAGTGCTGTACGCACAGTTCCAACAGTCCCTCCTCTGTTATTGGGGTTCAGTAACGTCAGCTGTTCCCCAGCTGTGTGTGTGGCAATCCCTCCTATCTCCACCTCCTCCTCCTCCTGTCCCTGGGCTCCAACACCGCTAGTTGTTGCCTGGTAGTGCTGTACGCACAGTCCCAACAGTCCCTCCTCTGTTATTGGGGTTCAGTAACGTCAGCTGTTCCCCAGCTGTGTGTGTGGCAATCCCTCCTATCCCCTCCACCACCTCCTCCTCCTCCTGTCCCTGGGCTCCAACACCGCTAGTTGTTGCCTGGTAGTGCTGTATGCACAGTCCCAACAGTCCCTCCTCTGTTATTGGGGTTCAGTAACGTCAGCTGTTCCCCTGCTGTGTGTGTGGCAATCCCTCCTATCTCCACCTCCTCCTCCTCCTGTCCCTGGGCTCCAACACCGCTAGTTGTTGCCTGGTAGTGCTGTACGCACAGTCCCAACAGTCCCTCCTCTGTTATTGGGGTTCAGTAACGTCAGCTGTTCCCCTGCTGTGTGTGTGGCAATCCCTCCTATCTCCACCTCCTCCTCCTCCTGTCCCTGGGCTCCAACACCGCTAGTTGTTGCCTGGTAGTGCTGTACGCACAGTTCCAACAGTCCCTCCTCTGTTATTGGGGTTCAGTAACGTCAGCTGTTCCCCAGCTGTGTGTGTGGCAATCCCTCCTATTTCCACCTCCTCCTGTCCCTGGGCTCCAACACCGCTAGTTGTTGCCTGGTAGTGCTGTACGCACAGTCCCAACAGTCCCTCCTCTGTTATTGGGGTTCAGTAACGTCAGCTGTTCCCCAGCTGTGTGTGTGGCAATCCCTCCTATCTCCTCCACCACCTCCTCCTCCTCCTGTCCCTGGGCTCCAACACCGCTAGTTGTTGCCTGGTAGTGCTGTATGCACAGTCCCAACAGTCCCTCCTCTGTTATTGGGGTTCAGTAATGTCAGCTGTTCCCCTGCTGTGTGTGTGGCAATCCCTCCTATCTCCACCTCCTCCTCCTCCTGTCCCTGGGCTCCAACACCGCTAGTTGTTGCCTGGTAGTGCTGTACGCACAGTTCCAACAGTCCCTCCTCTGTTATTGGGGTTCAGTAACGTCAGCTGTTCCCCAGCTGTGTGTGTGGCAATCCCTCCTATCTCCACCTCCTCCTCCTCCTGTCCCTGGGCTCCAACACCGCTAGTTGTTGCCTGGTAGTGCTGTACGCACAGTCCCAACAGTCCCTCCTCTGTTATTGGGGTTCAGTAACGTCAGCTGTTCCCCAGCTGTGTGTGTGGCAATCCCTCCTAACCCCTCCACCACCTCCTCCTCCTCCTGTCCCTGGGCTCCAACACCGCTAGTTGTTGCCTGGTAGTGCTGTATGCACAGTCCCAACAGTCCCTCCTCTGTTATTGGGGTTCAGTAACGTCAGCTGTTCCCCTGCTGTGTGTGTGGCAATCCCTCCTATCTCCACCTCCTCCTCCTCCTGTCCCTGGGCTCCAACACCGCTAGTTGTTGCCTGGTAGTGCTGTACGCACAGTCCCAACAGTCCCTCCTCTGTTATTGGGATTCAGTAACGTCAGCTGTTCCCCAGCTGTGTGTGTGGCAATCCCTCCTATCTCCACCTCCTCCTCCTCCTGTCCCTGGGCTCCAACACCGCTAGTTGTTGCCTGGTAGTGCTGTACGCACAGTCCCAACAGTCCCTCCTCTGTTATTGGGGTTCAGTAACGTCAGCTGTTCCCCAGCTGTGTGTGTGGCAATCCCTCCTATCTCCTCCACCACCTCCTCCTCCTCCTGTCCCTGGGCTCCAACACCGCTAGTTGTTGCCTGGTAGTGCTGTACGCACAGTCCCAACAGTCCCTCCTCTGTTATTGGGGTTCAGTAACGTCAGCTGTTCCCCAGCTGTGTGTGTGGCAATCCCTCCTATCTCCTCCTCCACCTCCTCCTCCTCCTGTCCCTGGGCTCCAACACCGCTAGTTGTTGCCTGGTAGTGCTGTACGCACAGTCCCAACAGTCCCTCCTCTGTAATTGGGGTTCAGTAACGTCAGCTGTTCCCCTGCTGTGTGTGTGCCAATCCCTCCTATCTCCTCCACCACCTCCTCCTCCTCCTGTCCCTGGGCTCCAACACCGCTAGTTGTTGCCTGGTAGTGCTGTACGCACAGTCCCAACAGTCCCTCCTCTGTTATTGGGGTTCAGTAACGTCAGCTGTTCCCCTGCTGTGTGTGTGGCAATCCCTCCTATCTCCTCCACCACCTCCTCCTCCTCCTGTCCCTGGGCTCCAACACCGCTAGTTGTTGCCTGGTAGTGCTGTACGCACAGTCCCAACAGTCCCTCCTCTGTTATTGGGGTTCATTAACGTCAGCTGTTCCCCTGCTGTGTGTGTGGCAATCCCTCCTATCTCCTCCTCCACCTCCTCCTCCTCCTCCTGTCCCTGGGCTCCAACACCGCTAGTTGCTGTCCAGAAGTGCTGTCCGCACAGAGCCAAACACTTCGCCAATGTGTTAGTGGGGTTCAGCACCGCCAGCTGTTCCCCTGCTGTGTATACGGCAATGTGTACTGCGACCGCCACGCAGGCACAACAAGTTAAATTTAAGGGAACCTGTCCCCCCCCCCCAGGCGTTTGTTACTGAAGGAGCCACCTTGTGCAGCAGTAATGATGCAAAGGGAAAAAGTGCCTCTTTTCGTGGTGCTCCTTGCACATGCTGAACCTAACACTTATGAAATGTGTCCCCTCCTACCGTGATACCGTCTGGTTGGTTGAACTTTCCTTTGTCATGTGGCGCAGCACAGCCGTTATTCTTACCCCCTTGGCACCGTGCGCCGCCTCCTCAGCGTTGTTTGAATCAGTCCCGGAGCCTGCGCTGTTAGGTTAGCCCTTGGCCATGCACACATTTTGCACTGCCCGTCTTCTGACATCATTTGGTGTCAGACTGGCTGCGCCTGTGCAGCTGCGCTGGCCGAGATCCCGCCTCGCAGTGTCGTCTAATGTAATCCCACCGCGGGCCTGGGATCCGTGGCCATGCGCAGTGCATGTCCTCGCCTCTCACTCCCCTCCCTACGGCTTCTTCAGACTGTGCGGTGTCACGGCCGTGGCATGCTATTAGGGATCAGCTGACACCGCACAGTCTGAAGAAGCCGTAGGGAGGGGAGTGAGAGGCGAGGACATGCACTGCGCATGGCCACGGATGCCAGGCCTGCGGTGGGATTATATTAGACGACACTGCGAGGCGGGATCTCGGCCAGCGCAGCCGCACAGGCGCAGCCAGTCTGACACCAAATGATGTCAGAAGACGGGCAGCGCAAAATGTGTGCATGGCCAAGGGCTAACCTAACAGCGCAGGCTCCGGGACTGATTCAAACAACGCTGAGGAGGCGGCGCACGGCGCCAAGGGGGTAAGAATGACGGCTGTGCTGCGCCACATGACAAAGGAAAGTTCCACCAACCGGACGGTATCACGGTAGGAGGGGACACATTTCATAAGTGTTAGGTTCAGCATGTGCAAGGACCATAATTAAAAGAGCTAAGTTTACCTTTTTCCAGCATTAGTGCTGTACACGATGGCTCTTTCAGCTACAAACGCCTGGGGGGGGGTTAAAGGTTCCCTTTCAACTTGCTCCACTGCAGGCTCCAGCCTACACTCTGCTCCTCCCGCAGATCCTGGGCTCTAACGCCGCCAGTTGGTGCCCCGAAGTGCTGGCTGCACAGAGAAAAACACCTCGCCAATGTGTCAGTGGGGTTCAGCACCGCCAGCTGTTCCCCTGCTGTGTAGCCGGCAACGTGTCCTGCAACAGCCACGCAGACACAACAGACCCAAAGCTGCCGCCAGTGCAGGCTTCGGCCTACACTCCGCTCCCTCTGCTCCCCCTGCAGAGCCTGGGCTCTAACACTGCCAGTTGGGGCCCGGTACTGCTAGCTGCACAGAGAAAAACACCTCGCCAATGTGTCAGTGGGGTTCAGCACCGCCAGCTGTTCCCCTGCTGTGTAGCCGGCAACGTGTCCTGCAACAGCCACGCAGACACAAAGCTGCCGCCAGTGCAGGCTTCGGCCTACACTCTGCTGCCTCTCCTCCTGCTGACCCTGGGCTCTAACACCACCAGTTGGGGCCCGGTACTGCTAGCTGCACAGACAAAAACACCAGCCAATGTGTCAGTGGGGTTCAGCACCGCCAGCTGTTCCCCTGCTGTGTAGCCGGCAACGTGTCCTGCAACAGCCACGCAGACACAAAGCTGCCGCCAGTGCAGGCTTCGGCCTACACTCTGCTCCCTCTCCTCCTGCTGACCCTGGGCTCTAACACCGCCAGTTGGGGCCCGGTACTGCTAGCGGCACAGAGAAAAACACCAGCCAATGTGTCAGTGGGGTTCAGCACCGCCAGCTGTTCCCCTGCTGTGTAGCTGGCAACGTGTCCTGCAACAGCCACGCAGACACAAGAACTGAAATTGAAGGGAACCTGTCCCCCCTCCCCCAGGTGTTTGTATGTTTTACAGCCACCTTGTACAGCAGTAATGCTGCATGTGTGCAAGGTGGCTCATAAACTTATTCTCCTCGCACATGTGGAACTGAACACGTCTAAAATGTGTCCTCTGTGACCATTTAACCGTCCCGTGACTTTCCTTTGTAATGACACGCTGCAACCCCCTTGGTAGCGCTGCCCGTCTTCTGGCATCATTGTTTGGCTGCCTGCGCCTCTGCGGCCGCCCTGACACACACAACGCTGTTGTGAATTAGACTTTTTGGCTCCCTCTTGTGGTCACTAGTGGTATGACTCTGGGATTGTCTTTTTTTCTGTTTGGCACTCACCTGGGTCGTTAGTCCAGGGGTGTCGCTATATTAACTTCCTGGATCCTTAGTCCAGTGCCTGGCATCGTTGTAATCAGATCCTTCTGTTGCTCCTGTCTGCTGGTCCTGGCTCTTGCAAAATTAAGCTAAGTCTTGCTTCTTTGTTTTTTGAGTTACTTGCTTTGCTACTATTTTTGTCCAGCTTGTACTAAATGTGATTTCTGACCTTGCTGGAAGCTCTAGGGGGCTGGTGTTCTCCCCCCGGCCGTTAGACGGTTCGGGGGTTCTTGAATATCCAGCGTGGATATTTTAATAGGGTTTTTGCTGACCATATAAGTCATCTTACTTATTCTGCTATTAGCTAGTGGGCCTCTCTTTGCTAAATACCTAGCTCATTCTTATGTTTGTCTTTTCCTCTTACCTCACCGTTATTATTTGTTGGGGGCTTTTATCCAACTTTTGGGGTCTTTTCTCTGGAGGCAAGAAAGGTCTTTCTTTTCCCTTCTAGGGTTAGTTAGTTCTCCGGCTGGCGCGAGACGTCTAGAACCAACGTAGGCACGTTCCCCGGCTACTTCTATTTGTGGTGCTAGGATTAGATATATGGTCAGCCCAGTTACCACTGCCCTATGAGCTGGTTTTTTGTGTTTGCAGACTTGGTATTGATTCCTGAGACACTCTGCCATTGGGGTCATAACAGTATGTCAGGCCAACATTGAATGTTTAATGCATTGCAGAAGTGGGATATAAGAAAGGAAATTCTGAATTTTTTTATTTTTTTTCCTCCTCTCTACCTCCCCTTTACCTCTGAGTGGCTTGAGCTTGCTGCAGACATGAATGTCCAGACCTTGATTACAAGTGTGGACCAGCTTGCTGCTCGTGTGCAAAGCATACAAGATTTTGTTACCAGTAGTCCTATGTCTGAACCTAAAATACCTATTCCTGAACTGTTTTCTGGAGACCGATTTAAGTTTAGGAATTTCAGGGATAATTGTAAATTGTTTCTATCTCTGAGACCCCGTTCATCTGTAGACTCAGTTCAGCAAGTTAAAATTGTTATCTCTTTTTTACGGGGCGACCCTCAGGATTGGGCTTTCTCGCTAGCGCCAGGAGATCCAGCATTGGCAAATATTGATGCGTTTTTTCTGGCGCTCGGATTGCTTTACGAGGAACCCAATCTTGAGGTTCAGGCAGAAAAAGCCTTGCTGGCTATTTCTCAGGGCCAGGATGAAGCTGAAGTGTATTGCCAAAAATTTCGGAAATGGTCCGTGCTTACTCAGTGGAATGAGTGTGCTCTGGCCGTAAACTTCAGAAATGGCCTTTCTGAAGCCATTAAGAATGTGATGGTGGGTTTCTCCATTCCTACAAGTCTGAATGATTCCATGGCGCTGGCTATTCAAATTGACCGGCGTTTGCGGGAGCGCAAAACCGCTAATCCTCTGGTGGTGTTGTCTAAACAAACACCTGATTTGATGCAATGTGATAGAATTCAGACCAGAAATGAGCGGAAAAATCATGGACGTCAGAATGGGTTGTGTTTTTACTGTGGTGATTCTACACATGTTATATCAGCATGCTCTAAACGCCTAACAAGGGTTGTTAGTCCTGTCGCCATTGGTAATTTGCAACCTAAATTTATTTTGTCTGTGACTTTAATTTGCTCATTGTCCTCTTACCCTGTTATGGCGTTTGTGGATTCAGGTGCTGCCCTGAGTCTTATGGATCTGTCATTTGCCAAGCGCTGTGGTTTTGTTCTTGAGCCGTTGGTTAATCCTATCCCTCTGAGGGGTATTGATGCTACGCCATTGGCGGAAAATAAACCGCAGTTTTGGACACAGGTAACCATGTGCATGACTCCTGAACATCGGGAGGTGATTCGTTTTCTTGTTCTGCATAAAATGCATGATTTGGTCGTTTTGGGTTTGCCATGGTTACAGACTCATAATCCAGTCTTGGATTGGAAGGCAATGTCTGTGTCAAGTTGGGGCTGTCAGGGTATTCATGGTGATTCCCCGCCGGTGTCTATTGCTTCCTCTACTCCTTCGGAAGTTCCTGAGTATTTGTCTGATTATCAGGATGTGTTCAGCGAGTCCAGGTCCAGTGTTCTGCCTCCTCATAGGGACTGTGACTGTGCCATAGATTTGATTCCAGGTAGCAAATTTCCTAAGGGAAGACTATTTAATCTGTCTGTACCTGAGCATACCGCCATGCGTTCGTATATCAAGGAATCTTTGGAGAAGGGGCATATCCGTCCTTCCTCTTCCCCTCTTGGTGCGGGATTCTTTTTTGTGGCCAAGAAGGACGGATCTTTGAGACCTTGTATTGACTATCGGCTTTTGAATAAAATCACTGTTAAATTTCAGTATCCTTTGCCTTTGTTGTCAGACTTGTTTGCCCGAATTAAAGGTGCCAAGTGGTTCACCAAGATAGATCTTCGTGGTGCATACAACCTTGTGCGCATTAAGCGAGGAGATGAACTGGGTCGCGGTTAGCAGTGGGGTACCACAGGGGTCAGTATTGGGCCCTCTTCTTTTTAACATATTTATTAATGACCTTGTAGGGGGCATTCAGAGTAGAATTTCAATATTTGCAGATGACACTAAACTCTGCAGGGTAATCAATACAGGGGAGGACAATTTTATATTACAGGATGATTTATGTAAACTAGAAGCTTGGGCTGATAAATGGCAAATGAGCTTTAATGGGGATAAATGTAAGGTCATGCACTTGGGTAGAAGTAATAAGATGTATAACTATGTGCTTAATTCTAAAACTCTGGGCAAAACCGTCAATGAAAAAGACCTGGGAGTATGGGTGGATGACAAACTCATATTCAGTGGCCAGTGTCAGGCAGCTGCTACAAAGGCAAATAAAATAATGGGATGTATTAAAAGAGGCATAGATGCTCATGAGGAGAACATAATTTTACCTCTATACAAGTCACTAGTTCGACCACACTTAGAATACTGTGCACAGTTCTGGTCTCCGGTGTATAAGAAAGACATAGCTGAACTGGAGCGGGTGCAGAGAAGAGCGACCAAGGTTATTAGAGGACTGAGGGGTCTGCAATACCAAGATAGGTTATTACACTTGGGGCTATTTAGTTTGGAAAAATGAAGACTAAGGGGTGATCTTATGTTAATGTATAAATATATGAGGGGACAGTACAAAGACCTTTCTGATGATCTTTTTAATCATAGACCTGAGACAGGGACAAGGGGGCATCCTCTACGTCTGGAGGAAAGAAGGTTTAAGCATAATAACAGACGCGGATTCTTTACTGTAAGAGCAGTGAGACTATGGAACTCTCTGCCGTATGATGTTGTAATGAGTGATTCATTAATTAAACTTAAGAGGGGACTGGATGCCTTTCTGGAAAAGTATAATGTTACAGGGTATATACACTAGATTCCTTGATAAGGCGTTGATCCAGGGAACTAGTCTGATTGCCGTATGTGGAGTCGGGAAGGAATTTTTTTCCCCATGGTGGAGTTACTCTTTGCCACATGGGGTTTTTTTGCCTTCCCCTGGATCAACATGTTAGGGCATGTTAGGCTAGGCTATGGGTTGAACTAGATGGACTTACAGTCTTCTTTCAACCTTAATAACTATGTAACTATGAATGGAAAACCGCGTTTAATACGCCCGAAGGTCATTTTGAGTACTTGGTGATGCCTTTTGGGCTCTCTAATGCTCCTTCAGTGTTTAAGTCCTTTATGCATGATATTTTCCGGAAGTATCTGGATAAATTTATGATCGTTTATCTGGATGATATTCTGTTTTTTTCTGATGACTGGGACTCGCATGTAGAGCAGGTCAGGATGGTGTTTCAGGTTTTGCGTGAGAATGCTTTATTTGTTAAGGGCTCAAAGTGTCTCTTTGGAGTACAGAAGGTTCCCTTTTTGGGGTTTATTTTTTCCCCTTCTGCGGTGGAGATGGACCCAGTCAAGGTCCGTGCTATTCATGATTGAACTCAACCCACGTCAGTTAAGAGTCTTCAGAAGTTCTTGGGTTTTGCTAACTTCTACCGTCGTTTTATTGCTAATTTTTCTAGCATTGCTAAACCTTTGACGGATATGACCAAGAAAGGTTCTGATGTTGCTAACTGGGCTCCTGCAGCCGTGGAGGCTTTCCAGGAGTTGAAGCGCCGGTTTACTTCGGCGCCTGTTTTGTGCCAGCCTGATGTCTCACTTCCCTTTCAGGTTGAAGTGGATGCTTCTGAGATTGGGGCAGGGGCCGTTTTGTCACAGAGAGGCCCTGGTTGCTCTGTGATGAGACCTTGTGCCTTTTTCTCGAGGAAGTTTTCGCCTGCTGAGCGGAATTATGATGTTGGCAATCAGGAGTTGTTGGCCATGAAGTGGGCATTTGAGGAGTGGTGTCATTGGCTCGAGGGTGCTAAGCATCGTGTGGTGGTCTTGACTGATCACAAAAATTTGATGTATCTCGAGTCTGCTAAACGCCTGAATCCTAGACAGGCCCGCTGGTCATTGTTTTTCTCCCGTTTTGACTTTGTGGTCTCGTATTTACCAGGTTCAAAGAATGTGAAGGCGGATGCTCTTTCAAGGAGCTTTGTGCCTGACTCTCCGGGAGTCGCAGAACCAGTTGGTATTCTTAAAGAGGGAGTTATCTTGTCAGCCATTTCTCCGGATTTGCCACGTGTGTTGCAGAGATTTCAGGCTGGTAGACCTGACTCTTGTCCACCTGACAGACTGTTTGTTCCTGATAAGTGGACCAGCAGAGTCATTTCCGAGGTTCATTCCTCGGTGTTGGCAGGGCATCCGGGAATTTTTGGCACCAGAGATCTGGTGGCTAGGTCCTTTTGGTGGCCTTCCTTGTCGCGAGATGTGCGGTCGTTTGTGCAGTCCTGTGGGACTTGTGCTCGAGCTAAGCCTTGCTGTTCGCGTGCCAGCGGGTTGCTCTTGCCCTTGCCTGTTCCGAAGAGGCCTTGGACACACATTTCCATGGATTTCATTTCAGATCTCCCGGTGTCTCAGGGCATGTCTGTCATCTGGGTGGTATGTGATCGCTTTTCTAAGATGGTCCATTTGGTACCTTTGCCTAAGCTGCCTTCCTCTTCCGATCTGGTTCCTGTGTTCTTTCAGAATGTGGTTCGTTTACACGGCATTCCTGAGAATATTGTGTCTGACAGAGGATCCCAGTTTGTTTCCAGGTTCTGGCGATCCTTTTGTGCTAGGATGGGCATTGAGTTGTCGTTTTCGTCTGCCTTTCATCCTCAGACTAATGGACAAACGGAGCGAACTAATCAGACTCTGGAGGCTTATTTGAGGTGTTTTGTTTCTGCGGATCAGGATGATTGGGTGACCTTCTTGCCGTTGGCTGAGTTTGCCCTTAATAATCGGGCTAGTTCCGCTACATTGGTTTCGCCATTTTTCTGCAACTCTGGTTTCCATCCTCGTTTTTCCTCGGGACATGTGGAGCCTTCTGACTGTCCTGGGGTAGATTCTGTGGTGGATAGGTTGCAGCAGATCTGGAATCATGTGGTGGACAACTTGAAGTTGTCACAAGAGAAGGCTCAGTGTTTTGCCAACCGCCGCCGCGGTGTGGGTCCCCGACTTCGTGTTGGGGATTTGGTGTGGCTGTCTTCTCGATTTGTTCCTATGAAGGTCTCCTCTCCTAAATTTAAGCCTCGCTTCATCGGTCCTTACAAGATATTGGAAATCCTTAATCCTGTGTCCTTTCGCTTGGATCTTCCTGTGTCGTTTGCCATTCACAACGTGTTCCATAGGTCTTTGTTGCGGCGGTACGTTGTACCTGTGGTTCCTTCTGTTGAGCCTCCTGCTCCGGTGTTGGTTGAGGGCGAGTTGGAGTACGTGGTGGAGAAGATCTTGGATTCTCGTCTCTCCAGGCGGAGGCTTCAGTATCTGGTCAAGTGGAAGGGCTATGGTCAGGAGGATAATTCCTGGGTGGTTGCCTCTGATGTGCATGCGGCCGATTTAGTTCGTGCCTTTCACGCTGCTCATCCTGATCGCCCTGGTGGTCTTGGTGAGGGTTCTGTGACCCCTCCTTAAGGGGGGGTACTGTTGTGAATTAGACTTTTTGGCTCCCTCTTGTGGTCACTAGTGGTATGACTCTGGGATTGTCTTTTTTCTGTTTGGCACTCACCTGGGTCGTTAGTCCAGGGGTGTCGCTATATTAACTTCCTGGATCCTTAGTCCAGTGCCTGGCATCGTTGTAATCAGATCCTTCTGTTGCTCCTGTCTGCTGGTCCTGGCTTTTGCAAAATTAAGCTGTCTTGCTTCTTTGTTTTTTGAGTTACTTGCTTTGCTACTATTTTTGTCCAGCTTGTACTAAATGTGATTTCTGACCTTGCTGGAAGCTCTAGGGGGCTGGTGTTCTCCCCCCAGCCGTTAGACGGTTCGGGGGTTCTTGAATATCCAGCGTGGATATTTTAATAGGGTTTTTGCTGACCATATAAGTCATCTTACTTATTCTGCTATTAGCTAGTGGCCTCTCTTTGCTAAATACCTAGCTCATTCTTATGTTTGTCTTTTCCTCTTACCTCACCGTTATTATTTGTTGGGGGCTTGTATCCAACTTTTGGGGTCTTTTCTCTGGAGGCAAGAAAGGTCTTTCTTTTCCCTTCTAGGGTTAGTTAGTTCTCCGGCTGGCGCGAGACGTCTAGAACCAACGTAGGCACGTTCCCCGGCTACTTCTATTTGTGGTGCTAGGATTAGATATATGGTCAGCCCAGTTACCACTGCCCTATGAGCTGTTTTTTTGTGTTTGCAGACTTGGTATTGATTCCTGAGACCCTCTGCCATTGGGGTCATTACACAACGCCCCTCGGTGTCTTAATTATTTGGACTGCGAGGGTGTGATTGACGGGCATGAGCAGTGCATATCTTTGCCTGTTGTCACTCATCTCCTTCCGCCTTCTTCAGACTGTGCGGCTTCATGGCCGTGGCATGCGATAAGGGATCAGCTGACGCCGCACAGTCTGTAGCAGGTGTAAGGACCCGAGCGAGAGGCGAACATATGTACTGCGCCAGGCCATGAATCCCAGCCCCGCAGTGTGAAACACTGTAAAGGCACTGCGGGGCTGGGATTCATGGACATCGAGAACCGCACCGGCCGACATTAAATGATGTCAGGAGACGGGCAGCGCTAACAGCGCAAGGCCAAGGGATAACACGACAGCGCAGACTCCTGTACAGCAAATAACGACGCTCAGGAGGCCGCGCCCAGCACCAAGGGGGGATTCTTGACATCTGTGCTGCGTCTCATTACGAAGGGAACTCTCGCCTCCAACACAGTTTGACTGTATAAAGGGCTAAATGTTATACGTGTTTCATTCAGCGTGTGCAAGGAGAAAAATTAAAAGAGCAACCTTTGACTTGTGCAGTACTACTGCTGCATAAGCTGTGGCTCTTCTAGTTTGTAACACCTGAGGGGGGGTTAAAGGTTACCTTTGAAATTGGTTCAATTAGGCTTCGGCCTACACTCTGCTCCCCCTGCAGAGCCTGGGCTCTAACACCGCCAGTTGGGGCCCGATACTGCTAGCTGCACAGAGAAAAACACCAGCCAATGTGTCAGTGGGGTTCAGCACCGCCAGCTGTTCCCCTGCTGTGTAGCCGGCAACGTGTCCTGCAACAGCCACGCAGACACAAAGCTGCCGCCAGTGCAGGCTTCGGCCTACACTCTGCTCCCTCTCCTCCTGCTGACCCTGGGCTCTAACACCGCCAGTTAGGGCCCGGTACTGCTAGCTGCACAGACAAAAACAACAGCCAATGTGTCAGTGGGGTTCAGCACCGCCAGCTGTTCCCCTGCTGTGTAGCCGGCAACGTGTCCTACAACAGCCACGCAGACACAAGAACTTAAATTGAAGGGAACCTGTCCCCCCTCCCCCAGGTGTTTGTATGTTTTACAGCCACCTTGTACAGCAGTAATGCTTCACAGTAATGGTTCAGCATGTGCAAGGACCATAATTAAAAGAGCTAAGTTTACCTTTTTCCAGCATTAGTGCTGTACACGATGGCTCTTTCAGCTACAAACGCCTGGGGGGGGTTAAAGGTTCTCTTTCAACTTGCTCCACTGCAGGCTTCGGCCTACACTCTGCTCCTCCCGCAGATCCTGGGCTCTAACGCCGCCAGTTGGTGCCCCGAAGTGCTGGCTGCACAGAGAAAAACACCTCGCCAATGTGTCAGTGGGGTTCAGCACCGCCAGCTGTTCCCCTGCTGTGTAGCCGGCAACGTGTCCTGCAACAGCCACGCAGACACAACAGACCCAAAGCTGCCGCCAGTGCAGGCTTCGGCCTACACTCCGCTCCCTCTGCTCCCCCTGCAGAGCCTGGGCTCTAACACTGCCAGTTGGGGCCCGGTACTGCTAGCTGCACAGAGAAAAACACCTCGCCAATGTGTCAGTGGTGTTCAGCACCGCCAGCTGTTCCCCTGCTGTGTAGCCGGCAACGTGTCCTGCAACAGCCACGCAGACACAAAGCTGCCGCCAGTGCAGGCTTCGGCCTACACTCTGCTCCCTCTCCTCCTGCTGACCCTGGGCTCTAACACCGCCAGTTGGGGCCCGGTACTGCTAGCTGCACAGACAAAAACACCAGCCAATGTGTCAGTGGGGTTCAGCACCGCCAGCTGTTCCCCTGCTGTGTAGCCGGCAACGTGTCCTGCAACAGCCACGCAGACACAAAGCTGCCGCCAGTGCAGGCTTCGGCCTACACTCTGCTCCCTCTCCTCCTGCTGACCCTGGGCTCTAACACCGCCAGTTGGGGCCCGGTACTGCTAGCTGCACAGAGAAAAACACCAGCCAATGTGTCAGTGGGGTTCAGCACCGCCAGCTGTTCCCCTGCTGTGTAGCCGGCAACGTGTCCTGCAACAGCCACGCAGACACAAGAACTGAAATTGAAGGGAACCTGTCCCCCCTCCCCCAGGTGTTTGTATGTTTTACAGCCACCTTGTACAGCAGTAATGCTGCATGTGTGCAAGGTGGCTCATAAACTTATTCTCCTCGCACATGTGGAACTGAACACGTCTAAAATGTGTCCTCTGTGACCATTTAACCATCCCGGAGGTGTGACTTTCCTTTGTAATGACACGCTGCAACCCCCTTGGTAGCGCTGCCCATCTTCTGGCATCATTGTTTGGCTGCCTGCGCCTCTGCGGCCGCCCTGACACACACAACGCTGTTGTGAATTAGACTTTTTGGCTCCCTCTTGTGGTCACTAGTGGTATGACTCTGGGATTGTCTTTTTTCTGTTTGGCACTCACCTGGGTCGTTAGTCCAGGGGTGTCGCTATATTAACTTCCTGGATCCTTAGTCCAGTGCCTGGCATCGTTGTAATCAGATCCTTCTGTTGCTCCTGTCTGCTGGTCCTGGCTGTTGCAAAATTAAGCTAAGTCTTGCTTCTTTGTTTTTTGAGTTACTTGCTTTGCTACTATTTTTGTCCAGCTTGTACTAAATGTGATTTCTGACCTTGCTGGAAGCTCTAGGGGGCTGGTGTTCTCCCCCCGGCCGTTAGACGGTTCGGGGGTTCTTGAATATCCAGCGTGGATATTTTAATAGGGTTTTTGCTGACCATATAAGTCATCTTACTTATTCTGCTATTAGCTAGTGGGCCTCTCTTTGCTAAATACCTAGCTCATTCTTA
This sequence comes from Ranitomeya variabilis, assembly GCF_051348905.1. Lineage (NCBI taxonomy): Eukaryota > Metazoa > Chordata > Amphibia > Anura > Dendrobatidae > Ranitomeya > Ranitomeya variabilis. The sequence goes on along the minus strand of NC_135237.1, from coordinate 252,814,735 downwards.
TGTTTGTCTTTTCCTCTTACCTCACCGTTATTATTTGTTGGGGGCTTGTATCCAACTTTTGGGGTCTTTTCTCTGGAGGCAAGAAAGGTCTTTCTTTTCCCTTCTAGGGTTAGTTAGTTCTCCGGCTGGCGCTAGACGTCTAGAACCAACGTAGGCACATTCCCCGGCTACTTCTATTTGTGGTGCTAGGATTAGATATATGGTCAGCCCAGTTACCACTGCCCTATGAGCTGGTTTTTTGTGTTTGCAGACTTGGTATTGATTCCTGAGACCCTCTGCCATTGGGGTCATAACAGTATGCCAGGCCAACATTGAATGTTTAATGCATTGCAGAAGTGGGATATAAGCAAGGAAATTCTGATTTTTTTTTTTTTTCCTCTCTTCCTCCCCTTTACCTCTGAGTGGCTTGAGCTTGCTGCAGACATGAATGTCCAGACCTTGATTACAAGTGTGGACCAGCTTACTGCTCGTGTGCAAAGCATACAAGATTTTGTTACCAGTAGTCCTATGTCTGAACCTAAAATACCTATTCCTGAACTGTTTTCTGGAGACCGATTTAAGTTTAGGAATTTCAGGGATAATTGTAAATTGTTTCTATCTCTGAGACCCCGTTCATCTGGAGACTCAATTCAGCAAGTTAAAATTGTTATCTCTTTTTTACGGGGCGACCCTCAGGATTGGGCTTTCTCGCTAGCGCCAGGAGATCCGGCATTGGCAAATATTGATGCGTTTTTTCTGGCGCTCGGATTGCTTTACGAGGAACCCAATCTTGAGGTTCAGGCAGAAAAAGCCTTGCTGGCTATTTCTCAGGGCCAGGATGAAGCTGAAGTGTATTGCCAAAAATTTCGGAAATGGTCCGTGCTTACTCAGTGGAATGACTGTGCTCTGGCCGCAAACTTCAGAAATGGCCTTTCTGAAGCCATTAAGAATGTGATGGTGGGTTTCTCCATTCCTACAAGTCTGAATGATTCCATGGCGCTGGCTATTCAAATTGACTGGCGTTTGCGGGAGCGCAAAACTGCTAATCCTCTGGTGGTGTTGTCTAAACAAACACCTGATTTGATGCAATGTGATAGAATTCAGACCAGAAATGAGCGGAAAAATCATAGACGTCAGAATGGGTTGTGTTTTTACTGTGGTGATTCTACACATGTTATATCAGCATGCTCTAAACGCCTAACAAGGGTTGTTAGTCCTTTCGCCATTGGTAATTTGCAACCTAAATTTATTTTGTCTGTGACTTTAATTTGCTCATTATCCTCTTACCCTGTTATGGCGTTTGTGGATTCAGGTGCTGCCCTGAGTCTTATGGATCTGTCATTTGCCAAGCGCTGTGGTTTTGTTCTTGAGCCGTTGGTTAATCCTATCCCTCTGAGGGGTATTGATGCTACGCCATTGGCGGAAAATAAACCGCAGTTTTGGACACAGGTAACCATGTGCATGACTCCTGAACATCGGGAGGTGATTCGTTTTCTTGTTCTGCATAAAATGCATGATTTGGTCGTTTTGGGTTTGCCATGGTTACAGACTCATAATCCAGTCTTGGATTGGAAGGCAATGTCTGTGTCAAGTTGGGGCTGTCAGGGTATTCATGGTGATTCCCCGCCGGTGTCTATTGCTTCCTCTACTCCTTCGGAAGTTCCTGAGTATTTGTCTGATTATCAGGATGTGTTCAGCGAGTCCAGGTCCAGTGTTCTGCCTCCTCATAGGGACTGTGACTGTGCCATAGATTTGATTCCAGGTAGCAAATTTCCTAAGGGAAGACTATTTAATCTGTCTGTACCTGAGCATACCGCCATGCGTTCGTATATCAAGGAATCTTTGGAGAAGGGGCATATCCGTCCTTCCTCTTCCCCTCTTGGTGCGGGATTCTTTTTTGTGGCCAAGAAGGACGGATCTTTGAGACCTTGTATTGACTATCGGCTTTTGAATAAAATCACTGTTAAATTTCAGTATCCTTTGCCTTTGTTGTCAGACTTGTTTGCCCGAATTAAAGGTGCCAAGTGGTTCACCAAGATAGATCTTCGTGGTGCGTACAACCTTGTGCGCATTAAGCGAGGAGATGAATGGAAAACCGCGTTTAATACGCCCGAAGGTCATTTTGAGTACTTGGTGATGCCTTTTGGGCTCTCTAATGCTCCTTCAGTGTTTCAGTCCTTTATGCATGATATTTTCCGGAAGTATCTGGATAAATTTATGATCGTTTATCTGGATAATATTCTGTTTTTTCTGATGACTGGGACTCGCATGTAGAGCAGGTCAGGATGGTGTTTCAGGTTTTGCGTGAGAATGCTTTATTTGTTAAGGGCTCAAAGTGTCTCTTTGGAGTACAGAAGGTTCCCTTTTTGGGGTTTATTTTTTCCCCTTCTGCGGTGGAGATGGACCCAGTCAAGGTCCGTGCTATTCATGATTGGACTCAACCCACGTCAGTTAAGAGTCTTCAGAAGTTCTTGGGTTTTGCTAACTTCTACCGTCGTTTTATTGCTAATTTTTCTAGCATTGCTAAACCTTTGACGGATATGACCAAGAAAGGTTCTGATGTTGCTAACTGGGCTCCTGCAGCCGTGGAGGCTTTCCAGGAGTTGAAGCGCCGGTTTACTTCGGCGCCTGTTTTGTGCCAGCCTGATGTCTCACTTCCCTTTCAGGTTGAAGTGGATGCTTCTGAGATTGGGGCAGGGGCCGTTTTGTCACAGAGAGGCCCTGGTTGCTCTGTGATGAGACCTTGTGCCTTTTTCTCGAGGAAGTTTTTGCCTGCTGAGCGGAATTATGATGTTGGCAATCAGGAGTTGTTGGCCATGAAGTGGGCATTTGAGGAGTGGCGTCATTGGCTCGAGGGTGCTAAGCATCGTGTGGTGGTCTTGACTGATCACAAAAATTTGATGTATCTCGAGTCTGCTAAACGCCTGAATCCTAGACAGGCCCGCTGGTCATTGTTTTTCTCCCGCTTTGACTTTGTGGTCTCGTATTTACCAGGTTCAAAGAATGTGAAGGCGGATGCTCTTTCAAGGAGCTTTGTGCCTGACTCTCCGGGAGTCGCAGAACCAGTTGGTATTCTTAAAGAGGGAGTTATCTTGTCAGCCATTTCTCCGGATTTGCGACGTGTGTTGCAGAGATTTCAGGCTGGTAGACCTGACTCTTGTCCACCTGACAGACTGTTTGTTCCTGATAAGTGGACCAGCAGAGTCATTTCCGAGGTTCATTCCTCGGTGTTAGCAGGGCATCCGGGAATTTTTGGCACCAGAGATCTGGTGGCTAGGTCCTTTTGGTGGCCTTCCTTGTCACGGGATGTGCGGTCATTTGTGCAGTCCTGTGGGACTTGTGCTCGAGCTAAGCCTTGCTGTTCGCGTGCCAGCGGGTTGCTCTTGCCCTTGCCTGTTCCGAAGAGGCCTTGGACACACATTTCCATGGATTTCATTTCAGATCTCCCGGTGTCTCAGGGCATGTCTGTCATCTGGGTGGTATGTGATCGCTTTTCTAAGATGGTCCATTTGGTACCTTTGCCTAAGCTGCCTTCCTCTTCCGATCTGGTTCCTGTGTTCTTTCAGAATGTGGTTCGTTTACACGGCATTCCTGAGAATATTGTGTCTGACAGAGGATCCCAGTTTGTTTCCAGGTTCTGGCGATCCTTTTGTGCTAGGATGGGCATTGAGTTGTCGTTTTCGTCTGCCTTTCATCCTCAGACTAATGGACAAACGGAGCGAACTAATCAGACTCTGGAGGCTTATTTGAGGTGTTTTGTTTCTGCGGATCAGGATGATTGGGTGACCTTCTTGCCGTTGGCTGAGTTTGCCCTTAATAATCGGGCTAGTTCCGCTACATTGGTTTCGCCATTTTTCTGCAACTCTGGTTTCCATCCTCGTTTTTCCTCGGGACATGTGGAGCCTTCTGACTGTCCTGGGGTAGATTCTGTGGTGGATAGGTTGCAGCAGATCTGGAATCATGTGGTGGACAACTTGAAGTTGTCACAAGAGAAGGCTCAGTGTTTTGCCAACCGCCGCCGCGGTGTGGGTCCCCGACTTCGTGTTGGGGATTTGGTGTGGCTGTCTTCTCGATTTGTTCCTATGAAGGTCTCCTCTCCTAAATTTAAGCCTCGCTTCATCGGTCCTTACAAGATATTGGAAATCCTTAATCCTGTGTCCTTTCGCTTGGATCTTCCTGTGTCGTTTGCCATTCACAACGTGTTCCATAGGTCTTTGTTGCGGCGGTACGTTGTACCTGTGGTTCCTTCTGTTGAGCCTCCTGCTCCGGTGTTGGTTGAGGGCGAGTTGGAGTACGTGGTGGAGAAGATCTTGGATTCTCGTCTCTCCAGGCGGAGGCTTCAGTATCTGGTCAAGTGGAAGGGCTATGGTCAGGAGGATAATTCCTGGGTGGTTGCCTCTGATGTGCATGCGGCCGATTTAGTTTGTGCCTTTCACGCTGCTCATCCTGATCTCCCTGGTGGTCTTGGTGAGGGTTCTGTGACCCCTCCTTAAGGGGGGGGGGGTACTGTTGTGAATTAGACTTTTTGGCTCCCTCTTGTGGTCACTAGTGGTATGACTCTGGGATTGTCTTTTTTCTGTTTGGCACTCACCTGGGTCGTTAGTCCAGGGGTGTCGCTATATTAACTTCCTGGATCCTTAGTCCAGTGCCTGGCATCGTTGTAATCAGATCCTTCTGTTGCTCCTGTCTGCTGGTCCTGGCTTTTGCAAAATTAAGCTGTCTTGCTTCTTTGTTTTTTGAGTTACTTGCTTTGCTACTATTTTTGTCCAGCTTGTACTAAATGTGATTTCTGACCTTGCTGGAAGCTCTAGGGGGCTGGTGTTCTCCCCCCAGCCGTTAGACGGTTCGGGGGTTCTTGAATATCCAGCGTGGATATTTTAATAGGGTTTTTGCTGACCATATAAGTCATCTTACTTATTCTGCTATTAGCTAGTGGCCTCTCTTTGCTAAATACCTAGCTCATTCTTATGTTTGTCTTTTCCTCTTACCTCACCGTTATTATTTGTTGGGGGCTTGTATCCAACTTTTGGGGTCTTTTCTCTGGAGGCAAGAAAGGTCTTTCTTTTCCCTTCTAGGGTTAGTTAGTTCTCCGGCTGGCGCGAGACGTCTAGAACCAACGTAGGCACGTTCCCCGGCTACTTCTATTTGTGGTGCTAGGATTAGATATATGGTCAGCCCAGTTACCACTGCCCTATGAGCTGTTTTTTTGTGTTTGCAGACTTGGTATTGATTCCTGAGACCCTCTGCCATTGGGGTCATTACACAACGCCCCTCGGTGTCTTAATTATTTGGACTGCGAGGGTGTGATTGACGGGCATGAGCAGTGCATATCTTTGCCTGTTGTCACTCATCTCCTTCCGCCTTCTTCAGACTGTGCGGCTTCATGGCCGTGGCATGCGATAAGGGATCAGCTGACGCCGCACAGTCTGTAGCAGGTGTAAGGACCCGAGCGAGAGGCGAACATATGTACTGCGCCAGGCCATGAATCCCAGCCCCGCAGTGTGAAACACTGTAAAGGCACTGCGGGGCTGGGATTCATGGACATCGAGAACCGCACCGGCCGACATTAAATGATGTCAGGAGACGGGCAGCGCTAACAGCGCAAGGCCAAGGGATAACACGACAGCGCAGACTCCTGTACAGCAAATAACGACGCTCAGGAGGCCGCGCCCAGCACCAAGGGGGGATTCTTGACATCTGTGCTGCGTCTCATTACGAAGGGAACTCTCGCCTCCAACACAGTTTGACTGTATAAAGGGCTAAATGTTATACGTGTTTCATTCAGCGTGTGCAAGGAGAAAAATTAAAAGAGCAACCTTTGACTTGTGCAGTACTACTGCTGCATAAGCTGTGGCTCTTCTAGTTTGTAACACCTGAGGGGGGGTTAAAGGTTACCTTTGAAATTGGTTCAATTAGGCTTCGGCCTACACTCTGCTCCCCCTGCAGAGCCTGGGCTCTAACACCGCCAGTTGGGGCCCGATACTGCTAGCTGCACAGAGAAAAACACCAGCCAATGTGTCAGTGGGGTTCAGCACCGCCAGCTGTTCCCCTGCTGTGTAGCCGGCAACGTGTCCTGCAACAGCCACGCAGACACAAAGCTGCCGCCAGTGCAGGCTTCGGCCTACACTCTGCTCCCTCTCCTCCTGCTGACCCTGGGCTCTAACACCGCCAGTTAGGGCCCGGTACTGCTAGCTGCACAGACAAAAACAACAGCCAATGTGTCAGTGGGGTTCAGCACCGCCAGCTGTTCCCCTGCTGTGTAGCCGGCAACGTGTCCTACAACAGCCACGCAGACACAAGAACTTAAATTGAAGGGAACCTGTCCCCCCTCCCCCAGGTGTTTGTATGTTTTACAGCCACCTTGTACAGCAGTAATGCTTCACAGTAATGGTTCAGCATGTGCAAGGACCATAATTAAAAGAGCTAAGTTTACCTTTTTCCAGCATTAGTGCTGTACACGATGGCTCTTTCAGCTACAAACGCCTGGGGGGGGTTAAAGGTTCTCTTTCAACTTGCTCCACTGCAGGCTTCGGCCTACACTCTGCTCCTCCCGCAGATCCTGGGCTCTAACGCCGCCAGTTGGTGCCCCGAAGTGCTGGCTGCACAGAGAAAAACACCTCGCCAATGTGTCAGTGGGGTTCAGCACCGCCAGCTGTTCCCCTGCTGTGTAGCCGGCAACGTGTCCTGCAACAGCCACGCAGACACAACAGACCCAAAGCTGCCGCCAGTGCAGGCTTCGGCCTACACTCCGCTCCCTCTGCTCCCCCTGCAGAGCCTGGGCTCTAACACTGCCAGTTGGGGCCCGGTACTGCTAGCTGCACAGAGAAAAACACCTCGCCAATGTGTCAGTGGTGTTCAGCACCGCCAGCTGTTCCCCTGCTGTGTAGCCGGCAACGTGTCCTGCAACAGCCACGCAGACACAAAGCTGCCGCCAGTGCAGGCTTCGGCCTACACTCTGCTCCCTCTCCTCCTGCTGACCCTGGGCTCTAACACCGCCAGTTGGGGCCCGGTACTGCTAGCTGCACAGACAAAAACACCAGCCAATGTGTCAGTGGGGTTCAGCACCGCCAGCTGTTCCCCTGCTGTGTAGCCGGCAACGTGTCCTGCAACAGCCACGCAGACACAAAGCTGCCGCCAGTGCAGGCTTCGGCCTACACTCTGCTCCCTCTCCTCCTGCTGACCCTGGGCTCTAACACCGCCAGTTGGGGCCCGGTACTGCTAGCTGCACAGAGAAAAACACCAGCCAATGTGTCAGTGGGGTTCAGCACCGCCAGCTGTTCCCCTGCTGTGTAGCCGGCAACGTGTCCTGCAACAGCCACGCAGACACAAGAACTGAAATTGAAGGGAACCTGTCCCCCCTCCCCCAGGTGTTTGTATGTTTTACAGCCACCTTGTACAGCAGTAATGCTGCATGTGTGCAAGGTGGCTCATAAACTTATTCTCCTCGCACATGTGGAACTGAACACGTCTAAAATGTGTCCTCTGTGACCATTTAACCATCCCGGAGGTGTGACTTTCCTTTGTAATGACACGCTGCAACCCCCTTGGTAGCGCTGCCCATCTTCTGGCATCATTGTTTGGCTGCCTGCGCCTCTGCGGCCGCCCTGACACACACAACGCTGTTGTGAATTAGACTTTTTGGCTCCCTCTTGTGGTCACTAGTGGTATGACTCTGGGATTGTCTTTTTTCTGTTTGGCACTCACCTGGGTCGTTAGTCCAGGGGTGTCGCTATATTAACTTCCTGGATCCTTAGTCCAGTGCCTGGCATCGTTGTAATCAGATCCTTCTGTTGCTCCTGTCTGCTGGTCCTGGCTGTTGCAAAATTAAGCTAAGTCTTGCTTCTTTGTTTTTTGAGTTACTTGCTTTGCTACTATTTTTGTCCAGCTTGTACTAAATGTGATTTCTGACCTTGCTGGAAGCTCTAGGGGGCTGGTGTTCTCCCCCCGGCCGTTAGACGGTTCGGGGGTTCTTGAATATCCAGCGTGGATATTTTAATAGGGTTTTTGCTGACCATATAAGTCATCTTACTTATTCTGCTATTAGCTAGTGGGCCTCTCTTTGCTAAATACCTAGCTCATTCTTATGTTTGTCTTTTCCTCTTACCTCACCGTTATTATTTGTTGGGGGCTTGTATCCAACTTTTGGGGTCTTTTCTCTGGAGGCAAGAAAGGTCTTTCTTTTCCCTTCTAGGGTTAGTTAGTTCTCCGGCTGGCGCTAGACGTCTAGAACCAACGTAGGCACATTCCCCGGCTACTTCTATTTGTGGTGCTAGGATTAGATATATGGTCAGCCCAGTTACCACTGCCCTATGAGCTGGTTTTTTGTGTTTGCAGACTTGGTATTGATTCCTGAGACCCTCTGCCATTGGGGTCATAACAGTATGCCAGGCCAACATTGAATGTTTAATGCATTGCAGAAGTGGGATATAAGCAAGGAAATTCTGATTTTTTTTTTTTTTCCTCTCTTCCTCCCCTTTACCTCTGAGTGGCTTGAGCTTGCTGCAGACATGAATGTCCAGACCTTGATTACAAGTGTGGACCAGCTTACTGCTCGTGTGCAAAGCATACAAGATTTTGTTACCAGTAGTCCTATGTCTGAACCTAAAATACCTATTCCTGAACTGTTTTCTGGAGACCGATTTAAGTTTAGGAATTTCAGGGATAATTGTAAATTGTTTCTATCTCTGAGACCCCGTTCATCTGGAGACTCAATTCAGCAAGTTAAAATTGTTATCTCTTTTTTACGGGGCGACCCTCAGGATTGGGCTTTCTCGCTAGCGCCAGGAGATCCGGCATTGGCAAATATTGATGCGTTTTTTCTGGCGCTCGGATTGCTTTACGAGGAACCCAATCTTGAGGTTCAGGCAGAAAAAGCCTTGCTGGCTATTTCTCAGGGCCAGGATGAAGCTGAAGTGTATTGCCAAAAATTTCGGAAATGGTCCGTGCTTACTCAGTGGAATGACTGTGCTCTGGCCGCAAACTTCAGAAATGGCCTTTCTGAAGCCATTAAGAATGTGATGGTGGGTTTCTCCATTCCTACAAGTCTGAATGATTCCATGGCGCTGGCTATTCAAATTGACTGGCGTTTGCGGGAGCGCAAAACTGCTAATCCTCTGGTGGTGTTGTCTAAACAAACACCTGATTTGATGCAATGTGATAGAATTCAGACCAGAAATGAGCGGAAAAATCATAGACGTCAGAATGGGTTGTGTTTTTACTGTGGTGATTCTACACATGTTATATCAGCATGCTCTAAACGCCTAACAAGGGTTGTTAGTCCTTTCGCCATTGGTAATTTGCAACCTAAATTTATTTTGTCTGTGACTTTAATTTGCTCATTGTCCTCTTACCCTGTTATGGCGTTTGTGGATTCAGGTGCTGCCCTGAGTCTTATGGATCTGTCATTTGCCAAGCGCTGTGGTTTTGTTCTTGAGCCGTTGGTTAATCCTATCCCTCTGAGGGGTATTGATGCTACGCCATTGGCGGAAAATAAACCGCAGTTTTGGACACAGGTAACCATGTGCATGACTCCTGAACATCGGGAGGTGATTCGTTTTCTTGTTCTGCATAAAATGCATGATTTGGTCGTTTTGGGTTTGCCATGGTTACAGACTCATAATCCAGTCTTGGATTGGAAGGCAATGTCTGTGTCAAGTTGGGGCTGTCAGGGTATTCATGGTGATTCCCCGCCGGTGTCTATTGCTTCCTCTACTCCTTCGGAAGTTCCTGAGTATTTGTCTGATTATCAGGATGTGTTCAGCGAGTCCAGGTCCAGTGTTCTGCCTCCTCATAGGGACTGTGACTGTGCCATAGATTTGATTCCAGGTAGCAAATTTCCTAAGGGAAGACTATTTAATCTGTCTGTACCTGAGCATACCGCCATGCGTTCGTATATCAAGGAATCTTTGGAGAAGGGGCATATCCGTCCTTCCTCTTCCCCTCTTGGTGCGGGATTCTTTTTTGTGGCCAAGAAGGACGGATCTTTGAGACCTTGTATTGACTATCGGCTTTTGAATAAAATCACTGTTAAATTTCAGTATCCTTTGCCTTTGTTGTCAGACTTGTTTGCCCGAATTAAAGGTGCCAAGTGGTTCACCAAGATAGATCTTCGTGGTGCGTACAACCTTGTGCGCATTAAGCGAGGAGATGAATGGAAAACCGCGTTTAATACGCCCGAAGGTCATTTTGAGTACTTGGTGATGCCTTTTGGGCTCTCTAATGCTCCTTCAGTGTTTCAGTCCTTTATGCATGATATTTTCCGGAAGTATCTGGATAAATTTATGATCGTTTATCTGGATAATATTCTGTTTTTTCTGATGACTGGGACTCGCATGTAGAGCAGGTCAGGATGGTGTTTCAGGTTTTGCGTGAGAATGCTTTATTTGTTAAGGGCTCAAAGTGTCTCTTTGGAGTACAGAAGGTTCCCTTTTTGGGGTTTATTTTTTCCCCTTCTGCGGTGGAGATGGACCCAGTCAAGGTCCGTGCTATTCATGATTGGACTCAACCCACGTCAGTTAAGAGTCTTCAGAAGTTCTTGGGTTTTGCTAACTTCTACCGTCGTTTTATTGCTAATTTTTCTAGCATTGCTAAACCTTTGACGGATATGACCAAGAAAGGTTCTGATGTTGCTAACTGGGCTCCTGCAGCCGTGGAGGCTTTCCAGGAGTTGAAGCGCCGGTTTACTTCGGCGCCTGTTTTGTGCCAGCCTGATGTCTCACTTCCCTTTCAGGTTGAAGTGGATGCTTCTGAGATTGGGGCAGGGGCCGTTTTGTCACAGAGAGGCCCTGGTTGCTCTGTGATGAGACCTTGTGCCTTTTTCTCGAGGAAGTTTTTGCCTGCTGAGCGGAATTATGATGTTGGCAATCAGGAGTTGTTGGCCATGAAGTGGGCATTTGAGGAGTGGCGTCATTGGCTCGAGGGTGCTAAGCATCGTGTGGTGGTCTTGACTGATCACAAAAATTTGATGTATCTCGAGTCTGCTAAACGCCTGAATCCTAGACAGGCCCGCTGGTCATTGTTTTTCTCCCGCTTTGACTTTGTGGTCTCGTATTTACCAGGTTCAAAGAATGTGAAGGCGGATGCTCTTTCAAGGAGCTTTGTGCCTGACTCTCCGGGAGTCGCAGAACCAGTTGGTATTCTTAAAGAGGGAGTTATCTTGTCAGCCATTTCTCCGGATTTGCGACGTGTGTTGCAGAGATTTCAGGCTGGTAGACTGACTCTTGTCCACCTGACAGACTGTTTGTTCCTGATAAGTGGACCAGCAGAGTCATTTCCGAGGTTCATTCCTCGGTGTTAGCAGGGCATCCGGGAATTTTTTGGCACCAGAGATCTGGTGGCTAGGTCCTTTTGGTGGCCTTCCTTGTCACGGGATTCGGTCATTTGTGCAGTCCTGTGGGACTTGTGCTCGAGCTTAGGCCTTGCTGTTCGCGTGCCAGCGGGTTGCTCTGCCCTTGCCTGTTCCGAAGAGGCCTTGGACACACATTTCCATGGATTTCATTTCAGATCTCCCGGTGTCTCAGGGCATGTCTGTCATCTGGGTGGTATGTGATCGCTTTTCAAGATGGTCCATTTGGTACCTTTGCCTAAGCTGCCTTCCTCTTCCGATCTGGTTCCTGTGTTCTTTCAGAATGTGGTTCGTTTACACGGCATTCCTGAGAATATTGTGTCTGACAGAGGATCCCAGTTTGTTTCCAGGTTCTGGCGATCCTTTTGTGCTAGGATGGGCATTGAGTTGTCGTTTTCGTCTGCCTTTCATCCTCAGACTAATGGACAAACGGAGCGAACTAATCAGACTCTGGAGGCTTATTTGAGGTGTTTGTTTCTGCGGATCAGGATGATTGGGTGACCTTCTTGCCGTTGGCTGAGTTTGCCCTTAATAATCTGGCTAGTTCCGCTACATTGGTTTCGCCATTTTCCTGCAACTCTGGTTTCCATCCTCGTTTTTCCTCGGGACATGTGGAGCCTTCTGACTGTCCTGGGGTAGATTCTGTGGTGGATAGGTGCAGCAGATCTGGAATCATGTGGTGGACAACTTGAAGTTGTCACAAGAGAAGGCTCAGTGTTTTGCCAACCGCCGCCGCGGTGTGGGTCCCCGACTTCGTGTTGGGGATTTGGTGTGGCTGTCTTCTCGATTTGTTCCTATGAAGGTCTCCTCTCCTAAATTTAAGCCTCGCTTCATCGGTCCTTACAAGATATTGGAAATCCTTAATCCTGTGTCCTTTCGCTTGGATCTTCCTGTGTCGTTTGCCATTCACAACGTGTTCCATAGGTCTTTGTTGCGGCGGTACGTTGTACCTGTGGTTCCTTCTGTTGAGCCTCCTGCTCCGGTGTTGGTTGAGGGCGAGTTGGAGTACGTGGTGGAGAGATCTTGGATCTCGTCTCTCCAGGCGGAGGCTTCAGTATCTGGTCAAGTGGAAGGGCTATGGTCAGGAGGATAATTCCTGGGTGGTTGCCTCTGATGTGCATGCGGCCGATTTAGTTTGTGCCTTTCACGCTGCTCATCCTGATCTCCCTGGTGGTCTTGGTGAGGGTTCTGTGACCCCTCCTTAAGGGGGGGGGGTACTGTTGTGAATTAGACTTTTTGGCTCCCTCTTGTGGTCACTAGTGGTATGACTCTGGGATTGTCTTTTTTCTGTTTGGCACTCACCTGGGTCGTTAGTCCAGGGGTGTCGCTATATTAACTTCCTGGATCCTTAGTCCAGTGCCTGGCATCGTTGTAATCAGATCCTTCTGTTGCTCCTGTCTGCTGGTCCTGGCTTTTGCAAAATTAAGCTAAGTCTTGCTTCTTTGTTTTTTTGAGTTACTTGCTTTGCTACTATTTTTGTCCAGCTTGTACTAAATGTGATTTCTGACCTTGCTGGAAGCTCTAGGGGGCTGGTGTTCTCCCCCCGGGCGTTAGACGTTCGGGGGTTCTTGAATATCCAGCGTGGATATTTTAATAGGGTTTTTGCTGACCATATAAGTCATCTTACTTATTCTGCTATTAGCTAGTGGCCTCTCTGTGCTAAATACCTAGCTCATTCTTATGTTTGTCTTTTCCTCTTACCTCACCGTTATTATTTGTTGGGGGCTTGTATCCAACTTTTGGGGTCTTTTCTCTGGAGCAAGAAGGTCTTTCTTTTCCCTTCTAGGGTTAGTTAGTTCTCCGGCTGGCGCGAGACGTCTAGAACCAACGTAGGCACGTTCCCCGGCTACTTCTATTTGTGGTGCTAGGATTAGATATATGGTCAGCCAGTTACCACTGCCCTATGAGCTGTTTTTTTGTGTTTGCAGACTTGGTATTGATTCCCTGAGACCCTCTGCCATTGGGGTCATTACACAACGCCCCTCGGTGTCTTAATTATTTGGACTGCGAGGGTGTGATTGACGGGCATGAGCAGTGCATATCTTTGGCCTGTTGTCACTCATCTCCTTCCGCCTTCTTCAGACTGTGCGGCTTCATGGCCGTGGCATGCGATAAGGGATCAGCTGACGCCGCACAGTCTGTAGCAGGTGTAAGGACCCGAGCGAGAGGCGAACATATGTACTGCGCCAGGCCATGAATCCCAGCCCCGCAGTGTGAAACACTGTAAAGGCACTGCGGGGCTGGGATTCATGGACATCGAGAACCGCACCGGCCGACATTAAATGATGTCAGGAGACGGGCAGCGCTAACAGCGCAAGGCCAAGGGATAACACGACAGCGCAGACTCTGTACAGCAAATAACGACGCTCAGGAGGCCGCGCCCAGCACCAAGGGGGGATTCTTGACATCTGTGCTGCGTCTCATTACGAAGGGAACTCTCGCCTCCAACACAGTTTGACTGTATAAAGGGCTAAATGTATACGTGTTTCATTCAGCGTGTGCAAGGAGAAAAATTAAAAGAGCAACCTTTGACTTGTGCAGTACTACTGCTGCATAAGCTGTGGCTCTTCTAGTTTGTAACACCTGAGGGGGGGTTAAAGGTTACCTTTGAAATTGGTTCAATTAGGCTTCGGCCTACACTCTGCTCCCCCTGCAGAGCCTGGGCTCTAACACCGCCAGTTGGGGCCCGATACTGCTAGCTGCACAGAGAAAAACACCAGCCAATGTGTCAGTGGGGTTCAGCACCGCCAGCTGTTCCCCTGCTGTGTAGCCGGCAACGTGTCCTGCAACAGCCACGCAGACACAAAGCTGCCGCCAGTGCAGGCTTCGGCCTACACTCTGCTCCCTCTCCTCCTGCTGACCCTGGGCTCTAACACCGCCAGTTAGGGCCCGGTACTGCTAGCTGCACAGACAAAAACAACAGCCAATGTGTCAGTGGGGTTCAGCACCGCCAGCTGTTCCCCTGCTGTGTAGCCGGCAACGTGTCCTACAACAGCCACGCAGACACAAGAACTTAAATTGAAGGGAACCTGTCCCCCCTCCCCCAGGTGTTTGTATGTTTTACAGCCACCTTGTACAGCAGTAATGCTTCACAGTAATGGTTCAGCATGTGCAAGGACCATAATTAAAAGAGCTAAGTTTACCTTTTTCCAGCATTAGTGCTGTACACGATGGCTCTTTCAGCTACAAACGCCTGGGGGGGGTTAAAGGTTCTCTTTCAACTTGCTCCACTGCAGGCTTCGGCCTACACTCTGCTCCTCCCGCAGATCCTGGGCTCTAACGCCGCCAGTTGGTGCCCCGAAGTGCTGGCTGCACAGAGAAAAACACCTCGCCAATGTGTCAGTGGGGTTCAGCACCGCCAGCTGTTCCCCTGCTGTGTAGCCGGCAACGTGTCCTGCAACAGCCACGCAGACACAACAGACCCAAAGCTGCCGCCAGTGCAGGCTTCGGCCTACACTCCGCTCCCTCTGCTCCCCCTGCAGAGCCTGGGCTCTAACACTGCCAGTTGGGGCCCGGTACTGCTAGCTGCACAGAGAAAAACACCTCGCCAATGTGTCAGTGGTGTTCAGCACCGCCAGCTGTTCCCCTGCTGTGTAGCCGGCAACGTGTCCTGCAACAGCCACGCAGACACAAAGCTGCCGCCAGTGCAGGCTTCGGCCTACACTCTGCTCCCTCTCCTCCTGCTGACCCTGGGCTCTAACACCGCCAGTTGGGGCCCGGTACTGCTAGCTGCACAGACAAAAACACCAGCCAATGTGTCAGTGGGGTTCAGCACCGCCAGCTGTTCCCCTGCTGTGTAGCCGGCAACGTGTCCTGCAACAGCCACGCAGACACAAAGCTGCCGCCAGTGCAGGCTTCGGCCTACACTCTGCTCCCTCTCCTCCTGCTGACCCTGGGCTCTAACACCGCCAGTTGGGGCCCGGTACTGCTAGCTGCACAGAGAAAAACACCAGCCAATGTGTCAGTGGGGTTCAGCACCGCCAGCTGTTCCCCTGCTGTGTAGCCGGCAACGTGTCCTGCAACAGCCACGCAGACACAAGAACTGAAATTGAAGGGAACCTGTCCCCCCTCCCCCAGGTGTTTGTATGTTTTACAGCCACCTTGTACAGCAGTAATGCTGCATGTGTGCAAGGTGGCTCATAAACTTATTCTCCTCGCACATGTGGAACTGAACACGTCTAAAATGTGTCCTCTGTGACCATTTAACCATCCCGGAGGTGTGACTTTCCTTTGTAATGACACGCTGCAACCCCCTTGGTAGCGCTGCCCATCTTCTGGCATCATTGTTTGGCTGCCTGCGCCTCTGCGGCCGCCCTGACACACACAACGCTGTTGTGAATTAGACTTTTTGGCTCCCTCTTGTGGTCACTAGTGGTATGACTCTGGGATTGTCTTTTTTCTGTTTGGCACTCACCTGGGTCGTTAGTCCAGGGGTGTCGCTATATTAACTTCCTGGATCCTTAGTCCAGTGCCTGGCATCGTTGTAATCAGATCCTTCTGTTGCTCCTGTCTGCTGGTCCTGGCTGTTGCAAAATTAAGCTAAGTCTTGCTTCTTTGTTTTTTGAGTTACTTGCTTTGCTACTATTTTTGTCCAGCTTGTACTAAATGTGATTTCTGACCTTGCTGGAAGCTCTAGGGGGCTGGTGTTCTCCCCCCGGCCGTTAGACGGTTCGGGGGTTCTTGAATATCCAGCGTGGATATTTTAATAGGGTTTTTGCTGACCATATAAGTCATCTTACTTATTCTGCTATTAGCTAGTGGGCCTCTCTTTGCTAAATACCTAGCTCATTCTTATGTTTGTCTTTTCCTCTTACCTCACCGTTATTATTTGTTGGGGGCTTGTATCCAACTTTTGGGGTCTTTTCTCTGGAGGCAAGAAAGGTCTTTCTTTTCCCTTCTAGGGTTAGTTAGTTCTCCGGCTGGCGCTAGACGTCTAGAACCAACGTAGGCACATTCCCCGGCTACTTCTATTTGTGGTGCTAGGATTAGATATATGGTCAGCCCAGTTACCACTGCCCTATGAGCTGGTTTTTTGTGTTTGCAGACTTGGTATTGATTCCTGAGACCCTCTGCCATTGGGGTCATAACAGTATGCCAGGCCAACATTGAATGTTTAATGCATTGCAGAAGTGGGATATAAGCAAGGAAATTCTGATTTTTTTTTTTTTCCTCTCTTCCTCCCCTTTACCTCTGAGTGGCTTGAGCTTGCTGCAGACATGAATGTCCAGACCTTGATTACAAGTGTGGACCAGCTTACTGCTCGTGTGCAAAGCATACAAGATTTTGTTACCAGTAGTCCTATGTCTGAACCTAAAATACCTATTCCTGAACTGTTTTCTGGAGACCGATTTAAGTTTAGGAATTTCAGGGATAATTGTAAATTGTTTCTATCTCTGAGACCCCGTTCATCTGGAGACTCAATTCAGCAAGTTAAAATTGTTATCTCTTTTTTACGGGGCGACCCTCAGGATTGGGCTTTCTCGCTAGCGCCAGGAGATCCGGCATTGGCAAATATTGATGCGTTTTTTCTGGCGCTCGGATTGCTTTACGAGGAACCCAATCTTGAGGTTCAGGCAGAAAAAGCCTTGCTGGCTATTTCTCAGGGCCAGGATGAAGCTGAAGTGTATTGCCAAAAATTTCGGAAATGGTCCGTGCTTACTCAGTGGAATGACTGTGCTCTGGCCGCAAACTTCAGAAATGGCCTTTCTGAAGCCATTAAGAATGTGATGGTGGGTTTCTCCATTCCTACAAGTCTGAATGATTCCATGGCGCTGGCTATTCAAATTGACTGGCGTTTGCGGGAGCGCAAAACTGCTAATCCTCTGGTGGTGTTGTCTAAACAAACACCTGATTTGATGCAATGTGATAGAATTCAGACCAGAAATGAGCGGAAAAATCATAGACGTCAGAATGGGTTGTGTTTTTACTGTGGTGATTCTACACATGTTATATCAGCATGCTCTAAACGCCTAACAAGGGTTGTTAGTCCTTTCGCCATTGGTAATTTGCAACCTAAATTTATTTTGTCTGTGACTTTAATTTGCTCATTGTCCTCTTACCCTGTTATGGCGTTTGTGGATTCAGGTGCTGCCCTGAGTCTTATGGATCTGTCATTTGCCAAGCGCTGTGGTTTTGTTCTTGAGCCGTTGGTTAATCCTATCCCTCTGAGGGGTATTGATGCTACGCCATTGGCGGAAAATAAACCGCAGTTTTGGACACAGGTAACCATGTGCATGGCTCCTGAACATCGGGAGGTGATTCGTTTTCTTGTTCTGCATAAAATGCATGATTTGGTCGTTTTGGGTTTGCCATGGTTACAGACTCATAATCCAGTCTTGGATTGGAAGGCAATGTCTGTGTCAAGTTGGGGCTGTCAGGGTATTCATGGTGATTCCCCGCCGGTGTCTATTGCTTCCTCTACTCCTTCGGAAGTTCCTGAGTATTTGTCTGATTATCAGGATGTGTTCAGCGAGTCCAGGTCCAGTGTTCTGCCTCCTCATAGGGACTGTGACTGTGCCATAGATTTGATTCCAGGTAGCAAATTTCCTAAGGGAAGACTATTTAATCTGTCTGTACCTGAGCATACCGCCATGCGTTCGTATATCAAGGAATCTTTGGAGAAGGGGCATATCCGTCCTTCCTCTTCCCCTCTTGGTGCGGGATTCTTTTTTGTGGCCAAGAAGGACGGATCTTTGAGACCTTGTATTGACTATCGGCTTTTGAATAAAATCACTGTTAAATTTCAGTATCCTTTGCCTTTGTTGTCAGACTTGTTTGCCCGAATTAAAGGTGCCAAGTGGTTCACCAAGATAGATCTTCGTGGTGCGTACAACCTTGTGCGCATTAAGCGAGGAGATGAATGGAAAACCGCGTTTAATACGCCCGAAGGTCATTTTGAGTACTTGGTGATGCCTTTTGGGCTCTCTAATGCTCCTTCAGTGTTTCAGTCCTTTATGCATGATATTTTCCGGAAGTATCTGGATAAATTTATGATCGTTTATCTGGATAATATTCTGTTTTTTCTGATGACTGGGACTCGCATGTAGAGCAGGTCAGGATGGTGTTTCAGGTTTTGCGTGAGAATGCTTTATTTGTTAAGGGCTCAAAGTGTCTCTTTGGAGTACAGAAGGTTCCCTTTTTGGGGTTTATTTTTTCCCCTTCTGCGGTGGAGATGGACCCAGTCAAGGTCCGTGCTATTCATGATTGGACTCAACCCACGTCAGTTAAGAGTCTTCAGAAGTTCTTGGGTTTTGCTAACTTCTACCGTCGTTTTATTGCTAATTTTTCTAGCATTGCTAAACCTTTGACGGATATGACCAAGAAAGGTTCTGATGTTGCTAACTGGGCTCCTGCAGCCGTGGAGGCTTTCCAGGAGTTGAAGCGCCGGTTTACTTCGGCGCCTGTTTTGTGCCAGCCTGATGTCTCACTTCCCTTTCAGGTTGAAGTGGATGCTTCTGAGATTGGGGCAGGGGCCGTTTTGTCACAGAGAGGCCCTGGTTGCTCTGTGATGAGACCTTGTGCCTTTTTCTCGAGGAAGTTTTTGCCTGCTGAGCGGAATTATGATGTTGGCAATCAGGAGTTGTTGGCCATGAAGTGGGCATTTGAGGAGTGGCGTCATTGGCTCGAGGGTGCTAAGCATCGTGTGGTGGTCTTGACTGATCACAAAAATTTGATGTATCTCGAGTCTGCTAAACGCCTGAATCCTAGACAGGCCCGCTGGTCATTGTTTTTCTCCCGCTTTGACTTTGTGGTCTCGTATTTACCAGGTTCAAAGAATGTGAAGGCGGATGCTCTTTCAAGGAGCTTTGTGCCTGACTCTCCGGGAGTCGCAGAACCAGTTGGTATTCTTAAAGAGGGAGTTATCTTGTCAGCCATTTCTCCGGATTTGCGACGTGTGTTGCAGAGATTTCAGGCTGGTAGACCTGACTCTTGTCCACCTGACAGACTGTTTGTTCCTGATAAGTGGACCAGCAGAGTCATTTCCGAGGTTCATTCCTCGGTGTTAGCAGGGCATCCGGGAATTTTTGGCACCAGAGATCTGGTGGCTAGGTCCTTTTGGTGGCCTTCCTTGTCACGGGATGTGCGGTCATTTGTGCAGTCCTGTGGGACTTGTGCTCGAGCTAAGCCTTGCTGTTCGCGTGCCAGCGGGTTGCTCTTGCCCTTGCCTGTTCCGAAGAGGCCTTGGACACACATTTCCATGGATTTCATTTCAGATCTCCCGGTGTCTCAGGGCATGTCTGTCATCTGGGTGGTATGTGATCGCTTTTCTAAGATGGTCCATTTGGTACCTTTGCCTAAGCTGCCTTCCTCTTCCGATCTGGTTCCTGTGTTCTTTCAGAATGTGGTTCGTTTACACGGCATTCCTGAGAATATTGTGTCTGACAGAGGATCCCAGTTTGTTTCCAGGTTCTGGCGATCCTTTTGTGCTAGGATGGGCATTGAGTTGTCGTTTTCGTCTGCCTTTCATCCTCAGACTAATGGACAAACGGAGCGAACTAATCAGACTCTGGAGGCTTATTTGAGGTGTTTTGTTTCTGCGGATCAGGATGATTGGGTGACCTTCTTGCCGTTGGCTGAGTTTGCCCTTAATAATCGGGCTAGTTCCGCTACATTGGTTTCGCCATTTTTCTGCAACTCTGGTTTCCATCCTCGTTTTTCCTCGGGACATGTGGAGCCTTCTGACTGTCCTGGGGTAGATTCTGTGGTGGATAGGTTGCAGCAGATCTGGAATCATGTGGTGGACAACTTGAAGTTGTCACAAGAGAAGGCTCAGTGTTTTGCCAACCGCCGCCGCGGTGTGGGTCCCCGACTTCGTGTTGGGGATTTGGTGTGGCTGTCTTCTCGATTTGTTCCTATGAAGGTCTCCTCTCCTAAATTTAAGCCTCGCTTCATCGGTCCTTACAAGATATTGGAAATCCTTAATCCTGTGTCCTTTCGCTTGGATCTTCCTATGTCGTTTGCCATTCACAACGTGTTCCATAGGTCTTTGTTGCGGCGGTACGTTGTACCTGTGGTTCCTTCTGTTGAGCCTCCTGCTCCGGTGTTGGTTGAGGGCGAGTTGGAGTACGTGGTGGAGAAGATCTTGGATTCTCGTCTCTCCAGGCGGAGGCTTCAGTATCTGGTCAAGTGGAAGGGCTATGGTCAGGAGGATAATTCCTGGGTGGTTGCCTCTGATGTGCATGCGGCCGATTTAGTTTGTGCCTTTCACGCTGCTCATCCTGATCTCCCTGGTGGTCTTGGTGAGGGTTCTGTGACCCCTCCTTAAGGGGGGGGGGTACTGTTGTGAATTAGACTTTTTGGCTCCCTCTTGTGGTCACTAGTGGTATGACTCTGGGATTGTCTTTTTTCTGTTTGGCACTCACCTGGGTCGTTAGTCCAGGGGTGTCGCTATATTAACTTCCTGGATCCTTAGTCCAGTGCCTGGCATCGTTGTAATCAGATCCTTCTGTTGCTCCTGTCTGCTGGTCCTGGCTTTTGCAAAATTAAGCTAAGTCTTGCTTCTTTGTTTTTTGAGTTACTTGCTTTGCTACTATTTTTGTCCAGCTTGTACTAAATGTGATTTCTGACCTTGCTGGAAGCTCTAGGGGGCTGGTGTTCTCCCCCCAGCCGTTAGACGGTTCGGGGGTTCTTGAATATCCAGCGTGGATATTTTAATAGGGTTTTTGCTGACCATATAAGTCATCTTACTTATTCTGCTATTAGCTAGTGGCCTCTCTTTGCTAAATACCTAGCTCATTCTTATGTTTGTCTTTTCCTCTTACCTCACCGTTATTATTTGTTGGGGGCTTGTATCCAACTTTTGGGGTCTTTTCTCTGGAGGCAAGAAAGGTCTTTCTTTTCCCTTCTAGGGTTAGTTAGTTCTCCGGCTGGCGCGAGACGTCTAGAACCAACGTAGGCACGTTCCCCGGCTACTTCTATTTGTGGTGCTAGGATTAGATATATGGTCAGCCCAGTTACCACTGCCCTATGAGCTGTTTTTTTGTGTTTGCAGACTTGGTATTGATTCCTGAGACCCTCTGCCATTGGGGTCATTACACAACGCCCCTCGGTGTCTTAATTATTTGGACTGCGAGGGTGTGATTGACGGGCATGAGCAGTGCATATCTTTGCCTGTTGTCACTCATCTCCTTCCGCCTTCTTCAGACTGTGCGGCTTCATGGCCGTGGCATGCGATAAGGGATCAGCTGACGCCGCACAGTCTGTAGCAGGTGTAAGGACCCGAGCGAGAGGCGAACATATGTACTGCGCCAGGCCATGAATCCCAGCCCCGCAGTGTGAAACACTGTAAAGGCACTGCGGGGCTGGGATTCATGGACATCGAGAACCGCACCGGCCGACATTAAATGATGTCAGGAGACGGGCAGCGCTAACAGCGCAAGGCCAAGGGATAACACGACAGCGCAGACTCCTGTACAGCAAATAACGACGCTCAGGAGGCCGCGCCCAGCACCAAGGGGGGATTCTTGACATCTGTGCTGCGTCTCATTACGAAGGGAACTCTCGCCTCCAACACAGTTTGACTGTATAAAGGGCTAAATGTTATACGTGTTTCATTCAGCGTGTGCAAGGAGAAAAATTAAAAGAGCAACCTTTGACTTGTGCAGTACTACTGCTGCATAAGCTGTGGCTCTTCTAGTTTGTAACACCTGAGGGGGGGTTAAAGGTTACCTTTGAAATTGGTTCAATTAGGCTTCGGCCTACACTCTGCTCCCCCTGCAGAGCCTGGGCTCTAACACCGCCAGTTGGGGCCCGATACTGCTAGCTGCACAGAGAAAAACACCAGCCAATGTGTCAGTGGGGTTCAGCACCGCCAGCTGTTCCCCTGCTGTGTAGCCGGCAACGTGTCCTGCAACAGCCACGCAGACACAAAGCTGCCGCCAGTGCAGGCTTCGGCCTACACTCTGCTCCCTCTCCTCCTGCTGACCCTGGGCTCTAACACCGCCAGTTAGGGCCCGGTACTGCTAGCTGCACAGACAAAAACAACAGCCAATGTGTCAGTGGGGTTCAGCACCGCCAGCTGTTCCCCTGCTGTGTAGCCGGCAACGTGTCCTACAACAGCCACGCAGACACAAGAACTTAAATTGAAGGGAACCTGTCCCCCCTCCCCCAGGTGTTTGTATGTTTTACAGCCACCTTGTACAGCAGTAATGCTTCACAGTAATGGTTCAGCATGTGCAAGGACCATAATTAAAAGAGCTAAGTTTACCTTTTTCCAGCATTAGTGCTGTACACGATGGCTCTTTCAGCTACAAACGCCTGGGGGGGGTTAAAGGTTCTCTTTCAACTTGCTCCACTGCAGGCTTCGGCCTACACTCTGCTCCTCCCGCAGATCCTGGGCTCTAACGCCGCCAGTTGGTGCCCCGAAGTGCTGGCTGCACAGAGAAAAACACCTCGCCAATGTGTCAGTGGGGTTCAGCACCGCCAGCTGTTCCCCTGCTGTGTAGCCGGCAACGTGTCCTGCAACAGCCACGCAGACACAACAGACCCAAAGCTGCCGCCAGTGCAGGCTTCGGCCTACACTCCGCTCCCTCTGCTCCCCCTGCAGAGCCTGGGCTCTAACACTGCCAGTTGGGGCCCGGTACTGCTAGCTGCACAGAGAAAAACACCTCGCCAATGTGTCAGTGGTGTTCAGCACCGCCAGCTGTTCCCCTGCTGTGTAGCCGGCAACGTGTCCTGCAACAGCCACGCAGACACAAAGCTGCCGCCAGTGCAGGCTTCGGCCTACACTCTGCTCCCTCTCCTCCTGCTGACCCTGGGCTCTAACACCGCCAGTTGGGGCCCGGTACTGCTAGCTGCACAGACAAAAACACCAGCCAATGTGTCAGTGGGGTTCAGCACCGCCAGCTGTTCCCCTGCTGTGTAGCCGGCAACGTGTCCTGCAACAGCCACGCAGACACAAAGCTGCCGCCAGTGCAGGCTTCGGCCTACACTCTGCTCCCTCTCCTCCTGCTGACCCTGGGCTCTAACACCGCCAGTTGGGGCCCGGTACTGCTAGCTGCACAGAGAAAAACACCAGCCAATGTGTCAGTGGGGTTCAGCACCGCCAGCTGTTCCCCTGCTGTGTAGCCGGCAACGTGTCCTGCAACAGCCACGCAGACACAAGAACTGAAATTGAAGGGAACCTGTCCCCCCTCCCCCAGGTGTTTGTATGTTTTACAGCCACCTTGTACAGCAGTAATGCTGCATGTGTGCAAGGTGGCTCATAAACTTATTCTCCTCGCACATGTGGAACTGAACACGTCTAAAATGTGTCCTCTGTGACCATTTAACCATCCCGGAGGTGTGACTTTCCTTTGTAATGACACGCTGCAACCCCCTTGGTAGCGCTGCCCATCTTCTGGCATCATTGTTTGGCTGCCTGCGCCTCTGCGGCCGCCCTGACACACACAACGCTGTTGTGAATTAGACTTTTTGGCTCCCTCTTGTGGTCACTAGTGGTATGACTCTGGGATTGTCTTTTTTCTGTTTGGCACTCACCTGGGTCGTTAGTCCAGGGGTGTCGCTATATTAACTTCCTGGATCCTTAGTCCAGTGCCTGGCATCGTTGTAATCAGATCCTTCTGTTGCTCCTGTCTGCTGGTCCTGGCTGTTGCAAAATTAAGCTAAGTCTTGCTTCTTTGTTTTTTGAGTTACTTGCTTTGCTACTATTTTTGTCCAGCTTGTACTAAATGTGATTTCTGACCTTGCTGGAAGCTCTAGGGGGCTGGTGTTCTCCCCCCGGCCGTTAGACGGTTCGGGGGTTCTTGAATATCCAGCGTGGATATTTTAATAGGGTTTTTGCTGACCATATAAGTCATCTTACTTATTCTGCTATTAGCTAGTGGGCCTCTCTTTGCTAAATACCTAGCTCATTCTTATGTTTGTCTTTTCCTCTTACCTCACCGTTATTATTTGTTGGGGGCTTGTATCCAACTTTTGGGGTCTTTTCTCTGGAGGCAAGAAAGGTCTTTCTTTTCCCTTCTAGGGTTAGTTAGTTCTCCGGCTGGCGCTAGACGTCTAGAACCAACGTAGGCACATTCCCCGGCTACTTCTATTTGTGGTGCTAGGATTAGATATATGGTCAGCCCAGTTACCACTGCCCTATGAGCTGGTTTTTTGTGTTTGCAGACTTGGTATTGATTCCTGAGACCCTCTGCCATTGGGGTCATAACAGTATGCCAGGCCAACATTGAATGTTTAATGCATTGCAGAAGTGGGATATAAGCAAGGAAATTCTGATTTTTTTTTTTTTTCCTCTCTTCCTCCCCTTTACCTCTGAGTGGCTTGAGCTTGCTGCAGACATGAATGTCCAGACCTTGATTACAAGTGTGGACCAGCTTACTGCTCGTGTGCAAAGCATACAAGATTTTGTTACCAGTAGTCCTATGTCTGAACCTAAAATACCTATTCCTGAACTGTTTTCTGGAGACCGATTTAAGTTTAGGAATTTCAGGGATAATTGTAAATTGTTTCTATCTCTGAGACCCCGTTCATCTGGAGACTCAATTCAGCAAGTTAAAATTGTTATCTCTTTTTTACGGGGCGACCCTCAGGATTGGGCTTTCTCGCTAGCGCCAGGAGATCCGGCATTGGCAAATATTGATGCGTTTTTTCTGGCGCTCGGATTGCTTTACGAGGAACCCAATCTTGAGGTTCAGGCAGAAAAAGCCTTGCTGGCTATTTCTCAGGGCCAGGATGAAGCTGAAGTGTATTGCCAAAAATTTCGGAAATGGTCCGTGCTTACTCAGTGGAATGACTGTGCTCTGGCCGCAAACTTCAGAAATGGCCTTTCTGAAGCCATTAAGAATGTGATGGTGGGTTTCTCCATTCCTACAAGTCTGAATGATTCCATGGCGCTGGCTATTCAAATTGACTGGCGTTTGCGGGAGCGCAAAACTGCTAATCCTCTGGTGGTGTTGTCTAAACAAACACCTGATTTGATGCAATGTGATAGAATTCAGACCAGAAATGAGCGGAAAAATCATAGACGTCAGAATGGGTTGTGTTTTTACTGTGGTGATTCTACACATGTTATATCAGCATGCTCTAAACGCCTAACAAGGGTTGTTAGTCCTTTCGCCATTGGTAATTTGCAACCTAAATTTATTTTGTCTGTGACTTTAATTTGCTCATTGTCCTCTTACCCTGTTATGGCGTTTGTGGATTCAGGTGCTGCCCTGAGTCTTATGGATCTGTCATTTGCCAAGCGCTGTGGTTTTGTTCTTGAGCCGTTGGTTAATCCTATCCCTCTGAGGGGTATTGATGCTACGCCATTGGCGGAAAATAAACCGCAGTTTTGGACACAGGTAACCATGTGCATGACTCCTGAACATCGGGAGGTGATTCGTTTTCTTGTTCTGCATAAAATGCATGATTTGGTCGTTTTGGGTTTGCCATGGTTACAGACTCATAATCCAGTCTTGGATTGGAAGGCAATGTCTGTGTCAAGTTGGGGCTGTCAGGGTATTCATGGTGATTCCCCGCCGGTGTCTATTGCTTCCTCTACTCCTTCGGAAGTTCCTGAGTATTTGTCTGATTATCAGGATGTGTTCAGCGAGTCCAGGTCCAGTGTTCTGCCTCCTCATAGGGACTGTGACTGTGCCATAGATTTGATTCCAGGTAGCAAATTTCCTAAGGGAAGACTATTTAATCTGTCTGTACCTGAGCATACCGCCATGCGTTCGTATATCAAGGAATCTTTGGAGAAGGGGCATATCCGTCCTTCCTCTTCCCCTCTTGGTGCGGGATTCTTTTTTGTGGCCAAGAAGGACGGATCTTTGAGACCTTGTATTGACTATCGGCTTTTGAATAAAATCACTGTTAAATTTCAGTATCCTTTGCCTTTGTTGTCAGACTTGTTTGCCCGAATTAAAGGTGCCAAGTGGTTCACCAAGATAGATCTTCGTGGTGCGTACAACCTTGTGCGCATTAAGCGAGGAGATGAATGGAAAACCGCGTTTAATACGCCCGAAGGTCATTTTGAGTACTTGGTGATGCCTTTTGGGCTCTCTAATGCTCCTTCAGTGTTTCAGTCCTTTATGCATGATATTTTCCGGAAGTATCTGGATAAATTTATGATCGTTTATCTGGATAATATTCTGTTTTTTCTGATGACTGGGACTCGCATGTAGAGCAGGTCAGGATGGTGTTTCAGGTTTTGCGTGAGAATGCTTTATTTGTTAAGGGCTCAAAGTGTCTCTTTGGAGTACAGAAGGTTCCCTTTTTGGGGTTTATTTTTTCCCCTTCTGCGGTGGAGATGGACCCAGTCAAGGTCCGTGCTATTCATGATTGGACTCAACCCACGTCAGTTAAGAGTCTTCAGAAGTTCTTGGGTTTTGCTAACTTCTACCGTCGTTTTATTGCTAATTTTTCTAGCATTGCTAAACCTTTGACGGATATGACCAAGAAAGGTTCTGATGTTGCTAACTGGGCTCCTGCAGCCGTGGAGGCTTTCCAGGAGTTGAAGCGCCGGTTTACTTCGGCGCCTGTTTTGTGCCAGCCTGATGTCTCACTTCCCTTTCAGGTTGAAGTGGATGCTTCTGAGATTGGGGCAGGGGCCGTTTTGTCACAGAGAGGCCCTGGTTGCTCTGTGATGAGACCTTGTGCCTTTTTCTCGAGGAAGTTTTTGCCTGCTGAGCGGAATTATGATGTTGGCAATCAGGAGTTGTTGGCCATGAAGTGGGCATTTGAGGAGTGGCGTCATTGGCTCGAGGGTGCTAAGCATCGTGTGGTGGTCTTGACTGATCACAAAAATTTGATGTATCTCGAGTCTGCTAAACGCCTGAATCCTAGACAGGCCCGCTGGTCATTGTTTTTCTCCCGCTTTGACTTTGTGGTCTCGTATTTACCAGGTTCAAAGAATGTGAAGGCGGATGCTCTTTCAAGGAGCTTTGTGCCTGACTCTCCGGGAGTCGCAGAACCAGTTGGTATTCTTAAAGAGGGAGTTATCTTGTCAGCCATTTCTCCGGATTTGCGACGTGTGTTGCAGAGATTTCAGGCTGGTAGACCTGACTCTTGTCCACCTGACAGACTGTTTGTTCCTGATAAGTGGACCAGCAGAGTCATTTCCGAGGTTCATTCCTCGGTGTTAGCAGGGCATCCGGGAATTTTTGGCACCAGAGATCTGGTGGCTAGGTCCTTTTGGTGGCCTTCCTTGTCACGGGATGTGCGGTCATTTGTGCAGTCCTGTGGGACTTGTGCTCGAGCTAAGCCTTGCTGTTCGCGTGCCAGCGGGTTGCTCTTGCCCTTGCCTGTTCCGAAGAGGCCTTGGACACACATTTCCATGGATTTCATTTCAGATCTCCCGGTGTCTCAGGGCATGTCTGTCATCTGGGTGGTATGTGATCGCTTTTCTAAGATGGTCCATTTGGTACCTTTGCCTAAGCTGCCTTCCTCTTCCGATCTGGTTCCTGTGTTCTTTCAGAATGTGGTTCGTTTACACGGCATTCCTGAGAATATTGTGTCTGACAGAGGATCCCAGTTTGTTTCCAGGTTCTGGCGATCCTTTTGTGCTAGGATGGGCATTGAGTTGTCGTTTTCGTCTGCCTTTCATCCTCAGACTAATGGACAAACGGAGCGAACTAATCAGACTCTGGAGGCTTATTTGAGGTGTTTTGTTTCTGCGGATCAGGATGATTGGGTGACCTTCTTGCCGTTGGCTGAGTTTGCCCTTAATAATCGGGCTAGTTCCGCTACATTGGTTTCGCCATTTTTCTGCAACTCTGGTTTCCATCCTCGTTTTTCCTCGGGACATGTGGAGCCTTCTGACTGTCCTGGGGTAGATTCTGTGGTGGATAGGTTGCAGCAGATCTGGAATCATGTGGTGGACAACTTGAAGTTGTCACAAGAGAAGGCTCAGTGTTTTGCCAACCGCCGCCGCGGTGTGGGTCCCCGACTTCGTGTTGGGGATTTGGTGTGGCTGTCTTCTCGATTTGTTCCTATGAAGGTCTCCTCTCCTAAATTTAAGCCTCGCTTCATCGGTCCTTACAAGATATTGGAAATCCTTAATCCTGTGTCCTTTCGCTTGGATCTTCCTGTGTCGTTTGCCATTCACAACGTGTTCCATAGGTCTTTGTTGCGGCGGTACGTTGTACCTGTGGTTCCTTCTGTTGAGCCTCCTGCTCCGGTGTTGGTTGAGGGCGAGTTGGAGTACGTGGTGGAGAAGATCTTGGATTCTCGTCTCTCCAGGCGGAGGCTTCAGTATCTGGTCAAGTGGAAGGGCTATGGTCAGGAGGATAATTCCTGGGTGGTTGCCTCTGATGTGCATGCGGCCGATTTAGTTTGTGCCTTTCACGCTGCTCATCCTGATCTCCCTGGTGGTCTTGGTGAGGGTTCTGTGACCCCTCCTTAAGGGGGGGGGGTACTGTTGTGAATTAGACTTTTTGGCTCCCTCTTGTGGTCACTAGTGGTATGACTCTGGGATTGTCTTTTTTCTGTTTGGCACTCACCTGGGTCGTTAGTCCAGGGGTGTCGCTATATTAACTTCCTGGATCCTTAGTCCAGTGCCTGGCATCGTTGTAATCAGATCCTTCTGTTGCTCCTGTCTGCTGGTCCTGGCTTTTGCAAAATTAAGCTAAGTCTTGCTTCTTTGTTTTTTGAGTTACTTGCTTTGCTACTATTTTTGTCCAGCTTGTACTAAATGTGATTTCTGACCTTGCTGGAAGCTCTAGGGGGCTGGTGTTCTCCCCCCGGCCGTTAGACGGTTCGGGGGTTCTTGAATATCCAGCGTGGATATTTTAATAGGGTTTTTGCTGACCATATAAGTCATCTTACTTATTCTGCTATTAGCTAGTGGCCTCTCTTTGCTAAATACCTAGCTCATTCTTATGTTTGTCTTTTCCTCTTACCTCACCGTTATTATTTGTTGGGGGCTTGTATCCAACTTTTGGGGTCTTTTCTCTGGAGGCAAGAAAGGTCTTTCTTTTCCCTTCTAGGGTTAGTTAGTTCTCCGGCTGGCGCGAGACGTCTAGAACCAACGTAGGCACGTTCCCCGGCTACTTCTATTTGTGGTGCTAGGATTAGATATATGGTCAGCCCAGTTACCACTGCCCTATGAGCTGGTTTTTTGTGTTTGCAGACTTGGTATTGATTCCTGAGACCCTCTGCCATTGGGGTCATAACACAACGCCCCTCGGTGTCTTATTTATTTGGACTGCGAGGGTGTGATTGATGGGCATGAGCAGTGCATATCTTTGCCTGTTGTCACTCATCTCCTTCCGCCTTTCTCAGACTGTGCGGCTTCATGGCCGTGGCATGCGATAAGGGATCAGCTGACGCCGCACAGTCTGTAGCAGGTGTAAGGACCTGAGCGAGAGGCGAACATATGTACTGCGCCAGGCCATGAATCCCAGCCCCGCAGTGTGAAACACTGTAAAGGCACTGCGGGGCTGGGATTCATGGTCATCGAGAACCGCACCGGCCGACATTAAATGCTGTCAGTAGACGGGCAGCGCTAACAGCGCAAGGCCAAGGGATAACACGACAGCGCAGACTCCTGTACAGCAAATAACGACGCTCAGGAGGCCGCGCCCAGCACCAAGGTGGGATTCTTGACATCTGTGCTGCGTCTCATTACGAAGGGAACTCTCGCCTCCAACACAGTTTGACTGTATAAAGGGCTAAATGTTATACGTGTTTCATTCAGCGTGTGCAAGGAGAAAATTAAAAGAGCAACCTTTGACTTGTGCAGCACTACTGCTGCATAAACTGTGGCTCTTCTAGTTTGTAACACCTGAGGGGGGGTTAAAGGTTACCTTTGAAATTGGTTCAATTAGGCTTCAGCCTACACTCTGCTCCCCCTGCAGAGCCTGGGCTCTAACACCGCCAGTTGGGGCCCGGTACTGCTAGCTGCACAGAGAAAAACACCAGCCAATGTGTCAGTGGGGTTCAGCACCGCCAGCTGTTCCCCTGCTGTGTAGCCGGCAACGTGTCCTGCAACAGCCACGCAGACACAAAGCTGCCGCCAGTACAGGCTTCGGCCTACACTCTGCTCCCTCTCCTCCTGCTGACCCTGGGCTCTAACACCGCCAGTTGGGGCCCGGTACTGCTAGCTGCACAGACAAAAACACCAGCCAATGTGTCAGTGTGGTTCAGCACCGCCAGCTGTTCCCCTGCTGTGTAGCCGGCAACGTGTCCTGCAACAGCCACGCAGACACAAAGCTGCCGCCAGTGCAGGCTTCGGCCTACACTCTGCTCCCTCTCCTCCTGCTGACCCTGGGCTCTAACACCGCCAGTTGGGGCCCGGTACTGCTAGCTGCACAGACAAAAACACCAGCCAATGTGTCAGTGGGGTTCAGCACCGCCAGCTGTTCCCCTGCTGTGTAGCCGGCAACGTGTCCTGCAACAGCCACACAGACACAAGAACTGAAATTGAAGGGAACCTGTCCCCCCTCCCCCAGGTGTTTGTATGTTTTTCAGCCACTTTGTACAGCAGTAATGCTGCATGTGTGCAAGGTGGCTCATAAACTAATTCTCCTCGCACATGTGGAACTGAACACGTCTAAAATGTGTCCTCTGTGTCCATTTAACCGTCCCGGAGGTGTGACATTCCTTTGTAATGACACGCTGCAACCCCCTTGGTAGCGCTGCCCGTCTTCTGGCATCATTGTTTGGCTGCCTGCGCCTCTGAGGCCGCCCTGACACACACAACGCCCCTCGGTGTCTTATTTATTTGGACTGCGAGGGTGTGATTGACGGGCATGAGCAGTGCATATCTTCGCCTGTTGTCACTCATCTCCTTCCGCCTTCTTCAGACTGTGCGGCTTAATGGCCATGGCATGCGATAAGGGATCAGCTGACGCCGCACAGTCTGTAGCAGGTGTAAGGACCCGAGCGAGAGGCGAACATATGTACTGCGCCAGGCCATGAATCCCAGCCCCGCAGTGTGAAACACTGTAAAGGCACTGCGGGGCTGGGATTCATGGACATCGAGAACCGCACCGGCCAACATTAAATGATGTCAGGAGACGGGCAGCGCTAACAGCGCAAGGCCAAGGGATAACACGACAGCGCAGACTCCTGTACAGCAAATAACGACGCTCAGGAGGCCGCCCCCAGCACCAAGGGGGGATTCTTGACATCTGTGCTGCGTCTCATTACGAAGGGAACTGTCGCCGCCAACACAGTTTGACTGTATAAAGGGCTAAATGTTATACGTGTTTCATTCAGCGTGTGCAAGGAGAAAAATTAAAAGAGCAACCTTTGACTTGTGCAGTACTACTGCTGCATAAGCTGTGGCTCTTCTAGTTTGTAACACCTGAGGGGGGGTTAAAGGTTACCTTTGAAATTGGTTCAATTAGGCTTCGGCCTACACTCTGCTCCCCCTGCAGAGCCTGGGCTCTAACACCGCCAGTTGGGGCCCGATACTGCTAGCTGCACAGAGAAAAACACCAGCCAATGTGTCAGTGGGGTTCAGCACCGCCAGCTGTTCCCCTGCTGTGTAGCCGGCAACGTGTCCTGCAACAGCCACGCAGACACAAGAACTGAAATTGAAGGGAACCTGTCCCCCCTCCCCCAGGTGTTTGTATGTTTTACAGCCACCTTGTACAGCAGTAATGCTGCATGTGTGCAAGGTGGCTCATAAACTTATTCTCCTCGCACATGTGGAACTGAACACGTCTAAAATGTGTCCTCTGTGACCATTTAACCGTCCCGGAGGTGTGACTTTCCTTTGTAATGACACGCTGCAACCCCCTTGGTAGCGCTGCCCGTCTTCTGGCATCATTGTTTGGCTGCCTGCGCCTCTGCGGCCGCCCTGACACACACAACGCCCCTCGGTGTCTTATTTATTTGGACTGCGAGGGTGTGATTGATGGGCATGAGCAGTGCATATGTTCGCCTGTCCCTCATCTCATTCTGCCTTCCTCAGACTGTGCGGCTTCATGGCCGTGGCATGCGATAAGGGATCAGCTGATGCCGCACAGTCTAAAGCGGGTGTAAGGACCCGAGTGTGAGAGGCCAACATATGTACTGCGCCAGGCCAAGAATCCCAGCCCCGCAGTGTTTTAACTATGTAAAGACACTGCGGGGCTGGGATTCATGGTCATCGCAAACCGCAACGGCCAACATTAACCCCTTTCTGACATCGGACATACTATCCCGTCGAGGTGGGGTGGGCCCCCATGACCACGGACGGGATAGTACGTCCAGCGCGATCGGCGGCACTCACGGGGGGAGCGCGGCCGATCGCGGCCGGGTGTCAGCTGCTTATCGCAGCTGACATCCGGCACTATGTGCCTGGAGCGGTCACGGACCGCTCCCGGCACATTAACCCCCGGCACACCGCGATCAAACATGATCGCGATGTGCCGGCGGTGCAGGGAAGCATCGCGCAGGGAGGGGGCTCCCTGCGGGCTTCCCTGAGCCCCCTGCAGCAACGCGATGTGATCGCGTTGCTGCGAGGGTCTTACCTCCCTCCCTGCCTGCTCCAGACCCAGATCCAAGATGGCCGCGGATCCGGGTCCTGCAGGGAGTGAGGTGGCGCTTCTCTCAGATCGGTGATCTGTCAGAGTGCTATGCAAACTGGCAGATCACCGATTTGTATTGTCCCCCCCTGGGGCAAAGTAAAAAAGTAAAAAAAAAAATTTCCAAATGAGTAAAAAAAAAAAAAATAAAAATATTCCAAAATAATGAAAAACAAATATATATATTATTCCCATAAATACATTTCTTTATCTGAATAATAATAAAAAAACAATAAAAGTACACATATTTAGTATCGCCGCGTCCGTAACGACCCGACCTATAAAACTGGCCCACTAGTTAACCCCTTCAGTAAACACCGTAAGAAAAAAAAAAAAAACGAGGCAAAAAACAACGCTTTATTATCATACTGCCGAAAAAAAAGTGGAATAACACGCGATCAAAAAGACAGATATAAATAACCATGGTACCGCTGAAAGTGTCATCTTGTCTTGCAAATAACGAGCTGTGATACAGCATGATCAGCAAAAAAATAAAAAAGTTATAGTCCTGAGAATAAAGCGATGCAAAAATAATTATTTTTTTCATAAAATAGTTTTTATCGTATAAAAGCGCCAAAACATAAAAAAATAATATAAATGAGGTATCGCTGTAATCGTACTGACCCGAAGAATAAAACTGCTTTATCAATTTTACCAAACGCGGAACGGTATAAACGCCTCCCCCAAAAGAAATTCATGAATAGCTGGTTTTTGGTCATTCTGCCTCACAAAAATCGGAATAAAAAGCGATCAAAAAATGTGACGTGCCCAAAAATGTTACCAATAAAAACGTCAACTCGTCCCGCAAAAAACAAGACCTCACATGACTCTGTGGACCAAAATATGGAAAATTTATAGCTCTCAAAATGTGGTAACGCAAAAAATATTTTTTGCAATAAAAAGCGTCTTTCAGTGTGTGACGGCTGCCAATCATAAAAATCTGCTAAAAAACTCGCTATAAAAGTGAATCAAACCCCCCTTCATCACCCCCTTAGTTAGGGAAAAATAAAAAAAATGTATTTATTTCCATTTTCCCATTAGGGCTAGGGTTAGGGTTAGGGTTGGGGCTAGGGTTAAGGCTACAGTTAGGGTTGGGGCTAAAGTTAGGGTTAGGGTTGGGGCTAAAGTTACGGTTAGGGTTTAGATTACATTTACGGTTGGGAATAGGGTTGGGATTAGGGTTAGGGGTGTGTCAGGGTTAGAGGTGTGGTTAGGGTTACTGTTGGGATTAGGGTTAGGGGTGTGTTTGGATTAGGGTTTCAGTTATAATTGGGGGTTTTCCACTGTTTCGGCACATCAGGGGCTCTCCAAACGCGACATGGCGTCCGATCTCAATTCCAGCCAATTCTGCGTTGAAAAAGTAAAACAGTGCTCCTTCCCTTCTGAGCTCTCCCGTGTGCCCAAACAGGGGTTTACCCCAACATATGGGGTATCAGCGTACTCAGGACAAATAGGACAACAACCTTTGGGGTCCAATTTCTCCTGTTACCCCTGGGAAAATACAAAACTGGGGGCTAAAAAATAATTTTTGTGGGAAAAAAAAAGGATTTTTTATTTTCACGGCTCTGCGTTATATACTGTAGTGAAACACTTGGGGGTTCAAAGTTCTTACAACATATCTAGATAAGTTCCTTGGGGGGTCTAGTTTCCAAAATGGGGTCACTTGTGCAGGGCTTCTACTGTTTAGGTACATTAGGGGCTCTGCAAACGCAATGTGACGCCTGCAGACCATTCCATCTAAGTCTGCATTTCAAATGGCGCTCCTTCCCTTCCGAGCCCTTCCATGCGCCAAACGGTGGTTCCCCCCACATATGGGGTATCAGCGCACTCAGGACAAATTGGACAACAACATTTGTGGTCCAATTTCTCCTGTTACCCTCGGGAAAATACAAAACTGGGGCTAAAAAATAATTTTTGTAATAAAAAAATTTTTGTTTTATTTTTACGGCTCTGCATTATAAACTTCTGTGAAGCCCTTGGTGGGTCAAAGCGCTCACCACACATCTAGATAAGTTCCTTAGGGGGTCTACTTTCCAACATGGTGTCACTTGTCAGGGGTTTCTACTGTTTAGGTACCTTAGGGGCTCTGCAAATGCAATGTGACGCCTGCAGACCATTCCATCTAAGTCTGCATTTCAAATGGCGCTCCTTCCCTTCCGAGCCCTTCCATGCGTCCAAACGGTGGTTCCCCCCACATATGGGGTATCAGCGCACTCAGGACAAATTGGACAACAACTTTTGGGGTCCAATTTCTCCTGTTACCCTCGGGAAAATACAAAACTGGGGGCTAAAAAATAATTTTTGTGGGAAAAAATTTTTGTTTTATTTTTACGGCTCTGCATTATAAACTTCTGTGAAGCCCTTGGTGGGTCAAAGCGCTCACCACACATCTAGATAAGTTCCTTAGGGGGTCTACTTTCCAAAATGGTGTCACTTGTGGGGGTTTCTACTGTTTAGGTACATTAGGGGCTCTGCAAACGCAATGTGACATCTGCAGACCATTCCATCTAAGTCTGCATTCCAAATGACGCTCCTTCCTTTCCGAGCCCTCTCATGCGCCCAAACAGTGGTTCTCCCCACATATGGTGTATCATCGCACTCAGGACAACTTGGACAACAAATTTTGGGTTCCAATTTCTCCTGCTACCCTCGGGAAAATACAAAACTGGGGGCTAAAAAAATAATTTTTGTGGGAAAAAATTTTTGTTTTATTTTTACGGCTCTGCATTATAAACTTCTGTGAAGCCCTTGGTGGGTCAAAGTGCTCAAAACACATCTAGATAAGTTCCTTAGGGGGTCCACTTTCCAAAATGGTGTCACTTGTGGGGGGTTTCAATGTTTAGGCACATCAGTGGCTCTCCAAACGCAACATGGCGTCCCATCTCAATTCCTGTCAATTTTGCATTAAAAAGTCAAACGGCGCTCCTTCCCTTCCGAGGTCTCCCATGCGCCCAAACAGTGGTTTACCCCCACATATGGGGTATCAGCGTACTCAGGACAAATTGTACAACAACTTTTGGGGTCCAATTTCTTCTCTTACCCTTGGGAAAATAAAAAATTGGGGGTGAAAACATAATTTTTGTGAAAAAATATGATTTTTTATTTTTACGGTTCTGCATTATAAACTTCTGTGAAGCACTTGGTGGGTCAAAGTGCTCACCACACCTCTAGATAAGTTCCTTAGGGGGTCTACTTTCCAAAATGGTGTCACTTGTGGGGGGTTTCAATGTTTAGGCACATCAGGGACTCCCCAAACGCAACATGGCGTCCCATCTCAATTCCAGTCAATTTTGCATTGAAAAGTCAAATGGCGCTCCTTTGCTTCCGAGCTCTGTCATGCGCCCAAACAGTGGTTTACCCCCACATATTGGGTATCGGCGTACTCAGGACAAATTGTACAACAACTTTTGGGGTCCATTTTCTCCTGTTACCCTTGGTAAAATAAAACAAATTGGAGCTGAAGTAAATTTTTTGTGAAAAAAAGTTAAATGTTCATTTTTATTTAAACATTCCAAAAATTCCTGTGAAGCACCAGAAGGGTTAATAAACTTATTGAATATGGTTTTGAGCACCTTGAGGGGTGCAGTTTTTAGAATGGTGTCACACTTGGGTATTTTCTATCATATAGACCCCTCAAAATGACTTCAAATGAGATGTGGTCCCTAAAAAAAAATGGTGTTGTAAAAATGAGAAATTGCTGGTCAACTTTTAACCCTTATAACTCCCTAACAAAAAAAAATTTTGGTTCCAAAATTGTGCTGATGTAAAGTAGACATGTGGGAAATGTTACTTATTAAGTATTTTGTGTGACATATCTCTGTGATTTAATTGCATAAAAATTCAAAGTTGGAAAATTGCTAAATTTTCAAAATTTTCGCCAAATTTCTGTTTTTTTCACAAATAAACGCAAGTTATATCGAAGAAATTTTACCACTATCATGAAGTACAATATGTCATGAGAAAACTTTGTCAGAATCGCCAAGTTCCAATGAAGCTTTCCAGAGTTATAACCTCATAAAGGGACAGTGGTCAGAATTGTAAAAATTAACTTGCAAACCACCCTCGGGGCTTAAGGGGTTAAAGGAATTATGGACCAGATTTTTAGGATATTGTTGCTTTAAAAAGCTCTGTTTGAGAATATCTGATTCTTCAATAAAATCAGATTCAATGGTACAGTTTTTCCTGATTCTTTGAAGTTAGTTATGAGGGCTATTGTTCAACCATTTTTTATAGTGCCGACTGTTATAGTGGATATAACTGTTGGCATCAACTGGTTTAAAATATGTTTTAGTAAGAATCTGTTCATTTTTAGTGAAAATAGTAATGTCTAATAAATTAATATACTCGTCATTAATTTCTGAATTAAAAGTGATACTCCAGTTATTGTTATTTAAAAATTGAATAAAAACCTGTGGATCAATCATATCCCTGTCCAGTATTAAAACAAACAGGTCATCAATGACTCTTTTGAAAAAAATAATACCATTGTTGAAAACAACTTCATAAATAAAAACTTGTTCAAATACATTTGCAAAAGTGGGCTTGACTTTTGAGCCAATTGATGTGCCCGGGCACATTTATTCTAGAAAGATAAACTTTCTAGAATAAAAGATTTGTGTCCAGGAGACAGCCGATTATCAGTGAAGAGATAAAATTTGACCCATAGTAATCCAATATCTAATTCAATATTTGAATATAAAGCAGCTACTTCCATACTTACAAAAATATACAATTTTTTCCATTTCAAATCCCTGATTAAAGTTATTAAATGGTTGGAGTCCCGTAAATAAATGCTTATCTTTTTCACATGCAGTTGAAGAATGATATCCAAATATTCAGCCAGATTGCAGGTGAGGGATCCGATGCCGGATATTATTGATCTTCCTGGAGGGTTCAAAGGTTTTTTATGGATCTTCAGCAAATGATAAAAAAAGGTATCAATGGACTTTGAATTGTCAAAAAAAATTTCATTTTATCATTGAGAATATTTTCTGTGAAGCCTTGTGCAATTAGTTTTTTATAAGTCGGTATTATTAATGGTAGAGGATCATGGAAAATCTCCTTATAATACTTGGCATCATTTAATATTCGCTGGGCTTCCCCAATATAGTCACAATAATTTTGGATAGCAATGCCCTCAATTTGTCCGCCCTCTGATGACAATATTTTCATTTTCCCTCAGATTATTTAGTGCAATTCTTTCCCTTTTTGTAAGGTTTTTGTTTGTTTGCAGTATGGGAGTCTCAATTACTTTCTTTAATTCCTGTAGTGTAATTTCATAGAAAGTTTCGATCTGATGGCTTCTTCTTTCAACTGGATAAAATTTTGACTTATTCTTTAAATCAACGTGTATCGTAGAATTAAGTGAACAGATATCCATATCATTGCTGTCACATTTGGCAGTGTTTTCTGTTTTTAAGAGAAAATGTCTCTTTAAAGTCATTTTTCAAATGAAGCACTGAAGGTCAAGAAAAATATCAAAATCCTTAACTTTAAATGGTGGGCAAAAAGATAACCCTTTAGATAAAAGTGAAATTTTATCATTATTTAGTGAGTGGGAGGATTAATTGAATACATTTGTCTTTTATGGGTTGATCCGTTCTTTGTCTCTGGTTCTTTTTATGTTTGTTTCCTTTTCGGCAGCCTCTGTGGGACTTTTTCTTTTCCCTATTTTGTTGAAAAATTGGTCTAAAGTTTCGTGCCCGGGCCCATGGCCCTGGGTAAAAAATTAGTTATACTGGTGGTATTACTCGCTCCGGTGTTATCAACCAAAATTTGGGGGTTGGTTGATAATAAGGTAGTGCTATTTTCACCAACCGAAGAAACCTGATCATCCGGTAATGAAGGGGTGAAAGTCATAGGAGTGCAGTGCTGGGATAGTAACATAGTAACATAGTTATTAAGGTTGAAGGAAGACTTTAAGTCCATCTAGTTCAACCCATAGCCTAACCTAACATGCCCTAACATGATGATCCAGAGGAAGGCAAAAAAAAACCCATGTGGCAAATAGTAAGCTCCACATTGGGGAAAAAAATTCCTTCCCGACTCCACATATGGCAGTCAGACTAGTTCCCTGGATCAGCGCCCTATCAAGGAATCTAGTATATATACCCTGTAACATTATACTTTTCCAGGAAGGTATCCAATCCCCTCTTAAATTTAAGTAATTAATCACTCATTACAACATCATACGGCAGAGAGTTCCATAGTCTCACTGCTCTTACAGTAAAGAATCTGCGTATGTTATTATGCTTAAACCTTCTTTCCTCCAGACGTAGAGGATGCCCCCTTGTCCCTGTCTCAGGTCTATGATTAAAAAGATCATCAGAAAGGTCTTTGTACTGTCCCCTCATATATTTATACATTAAAATAAGATCACCCCTTAGTCTTTGTTTTTCCAAACTAAATAGCCCCAAGTGTAATAACCTATCTTGGTATTGCAGACCCCCCAGTCCTCTAATAACCTTGCTCTTCTCTGCACCCGCTCTAGTTCAGCTATGTCTTTCTTATACACCGGAGACCAGAACTGTGCACAGTATTCTAAGTGTGGTCAAACTAGTGACTTGTATAGAGGTAAAATTATGTTCTCCTCATGTGCATCTATGCCTCTTTTAATGCATCCCATTATTTTATTTGCCTTTGTAGCAGCGGCCTGACACTGGACACTAAATATGAGTTTGTCATCCACCCATACACCCAGGTCTTTTTCATTGACGGTTTTGCCCAGAGTTTTAGAATTAAGCACATAGTTATACAACTTATTACTTCTACCCAAGTGCATGACCTTACATTTATCCCCATGAAAGCTCATTTGCCATTTATCAGCCCAAGCTTCTAGTTTACATAAATCATCCTGTAATATAAAATTGTCCTCCTCTGTATTGATTACCCTGCAGAGTTTAGTTTCATCTGCAAATATTGAAATTCTGCTCTGAATGCCCTCTACAAGGTAATTAATAAATATGTTAAAAAGAAG
Source organism: Ranitomeya variabilis (assembly GCF_051348905.1). Classification (NCBI taxonomy): domain Eukaryota; kingdom Metazoa; phylum Chordata; class Amphibia; order Anura; family Dendrobatidae; genus Ranitomeya; species Ranitomeya variabilis. The sequence continues at coordinate 252,774,996 of NC_135237.1, read as the reverse complement.
AGGGCCCAATACTGACCCCTGTGGTACCCCACTGCTAACCGCGACCCAGTCCGAGTATGCTCCATTAATAACCACCTTTTGTTTCCTATCCCTTAGCCAGCTCTTAACCCACTTACACATATTTTCCCCATCCCCATTATTCTCATTTTATGTATCAATCTTTTGTGTGGCACCGTATCAAAAGCTTTTGAAAAGTCCATATACACTACATCCACTGGGTTCCCTTGGTCCAGTCTGGAACTTACCTCTTCATAGAAGCTGATCAAATTAGTCTGACATGAACGGTCCCTAGTAAACCTGTGCTGATACTGGGTCATGAGGTTATTTCTCTTCAGATACTCCAGTATAGCATTCCTTAGAATGCCCTCCAGGATTTTACCCACAGTAGAGGTTAAGCTTACTGGCCTATAATTACCGAGTTCGGTTTTTGTCCCCTTTTTGAATATTGGCACCACATTTGCTATACGCCAGTCCTGTGGTACAGACCCTGTTATTATGGAATCTTTAAAGATTAAAAATAATGGTCTATCAATGACTGTACTTAGTTCCTGCAGTACTCAGGGGTGTATCCCATCCGGGCCTGGAGATTTGTCAATTTTAGTGATTTTTAAACGCCGCCGTACTTCCTGCTGGATAAATTTAATAAATCACTTATGTCAGTGGGTATTTGTGCTTGAAAAGAATCATCAATGATTAGGTTATTGGTAGCAGTCAGAGACTTTTTTTTCCTCTTGAATTAAATGTATCTGTTCCTGGATATTACTTCACTATCTCAAGTGAATCTTGTCTCTTTACCTGAATCCCCTCTTTCCACCATTGTTCCTAGGACTATGAGCAACTCCAAACTCACTCCAAGCACGGTGTCCTTACCACTTAGCAATAAATCTGTTTCATCTGCACTCACATCCACAGAACCATCCACTGTATTAAATCCACTGACAGCCTATCAAACTTTAATAAAAGCTAAAAAAATCGATGTATAACTGACAGAGAATTGCTGTATGTAAATGCTCATGTTAAAATTGCATTGCAATCGCACTGCATCACATGTAAATCGGATGCTAGTTGTGAAAAATCGGATTGTACTCACATGACACTCGTGCATAATGTTGAGCGATACCGTCCGATACTTGAAAGTATCGGTATCGGATAGTATCGGCCGATACCCGAAAACTATTGGATATCGCCGATACCGATACCCGATACCAATACAAATCAATGGGGCACCAAGTATCGGAAGGTATCCTGTATGGTTCCCAGGGTCTGAAGGAGAGGAAACTCTCCTTCAGGCCCTGGGATCCATATTAATGTGTAAAATAAAGAATAAAAATAAAAAATATTGATATACTCACCTCTCCGACGCAGCCTGGACCTTACCGATGTAACCGGCAGCTTCCGTTCCTAAGAATAAGTGCTTGAAAGACCTTAGATGACGTTGCGGCTTGTGATTGGTCGCGTGAGCGGTCACGTGACCGCCACGCGACCAATCACAAGCCGCGACGTCATCTAAGGTCTTTCAAGCGCTCATTCTTAGGAACGGAAGCTGCCGGTTACATCGGTAAGGTCCAGGCTGCGTCGGAGAGGTGAGTATATCAATATTTTTTATTTTTATTCTTTATTTTACACATTAATATCGATCCCGATACTGATTCCCGATATCACAAAAGTATCGGATCTCGGTATCGGAATTCCGATACCGCAAATATCGGCCGATACCCGATACTTGCGGTATCGGAATGCTCAACACTACTCGTGCAACATGGAGATTCAGACTGATTTTTCATAAGATTAGTGTGACTTCAGCATAAATCTCAAACAGGCGGGGGGCGTGCCAGGTCCTGCTAAACAGACCATTCACAATCACAGGGTGCCAACGAGGACAAAAAGGGGGCACCCTTCTTCTAATAAGCAGATATATGCCGCTATTAACAGCAGCATCACTGAGGTTAAACTACCACTATCAGAGCTAGCAGCGATCATATGCGTTATTGCAGGGTGACAGCTATGACATATAGCTGGCACTTTCTGATGATTTGACCTGCTTTACTTGTGAACAGGCTAAATTTTCATGCCGTATATGTACAACGATGTGAGGGAACGCACTTCCCTTGGCGCCGTACATGTACATTGGATGTCAGGAAGGGGTTGAAAATTAAGGCTATGTATCCATGGGGCGTATTGGCAGCGCTTTGGATGCAGCAGATACCCTGCTCCACACAAAGCGCAGCCCCCTGTTGTACTCATGGTGATTCCGGATGTGTTCATTGAAGACATGCAGAATCACCGCATCATATTCATAGACCGGGTTATTTATCTTGCGGAGACAGTGCCAAATTAATTATGTGGCATGTCCCTGTTAATGATTTCAATGCATCTTATTCTCGCATGCCTCTCATTAAGAAATGGCAGTCTTATTGAATCAAGGCCAAAACGCTAATGTATGCATACCGAATTGATAAATCTAGAAAATACATAAAATTCTTATTCAAATTACAAGGCTTCATTACACTCTGTTAAAGCAAAAATAAATACATTACATGATCCTGAATACCAAGATAAAAAGAAGATACTATGTGGTGCATTATCCCCAAAAAAGCAGTCCAGCCATTAAAGACTAATAAATAGTTAAATCAATAGTAATGGAATGATATTTACTATTTTGTCATTTCCTATAACTGGTTAGATGAATCTTTTTATAGCGGGGTTGACTAAATAGTCAAGGCATCCTGAACATATTCCAGAGTCCTTTATTGCTGCTGCAAATGTCGAGATACTTCAATAAAACTAATTTATTTTTATGAAATTGCAAATCAATGGTTTTAAATACCACAGATCATTTATTCCGTAGGTACACAATGGAAAGCTCTGCAATCAATTTTAACTATTCTAACATTCGGTTATGCTTCAATTCTGCACATTGGAGGCACAATACTAGACAGAAATCTCACTAAGGGAAATATAAATGTGCTGAGAGAGCATACATCTCACAATAAACTGATCACAAAAAGCACAATATTTAGATCAAATCAGAATAGTTACTAATGATTTTGTAGTCTATAAAAAATGATATATCCTGAAATGTCAGACAAATAAGTAGCTGGCTTTTAAAAGTAACATTACTTTGCACTAGAGTGGATATAAGGCTAAACTACTATTATATAGTTTATATTTTTCTATGTAGCTGATTCTTACTGCAAGCATATACGCTATTGAATATATGTGGTTAAATGCATGTCAACACAGTTGAGGATGGCGATTGCACCAGGTGGGCTTACTGACTATAAGCGTGTAAGTCTAAAGAACATTTATGTAAGGCTAAGCTACTATTATAAGTCTCTCGTTAGTTCTATAAATCTTATACTCTTGTGTAAGCACAAAAGATTGAGGTACTATTATACGCCTGTGGATTAATCTATAAGCTGATACTTACTGTAACCATATAAGACTAAGCTACTATTACAAACTACTGTGCAAATGTTTTAGGCAGGTATGAAAAAAATACTGCAAAGCAAAAATTCTTGTTAAAATAGAAATGTTAAAAATTTATTTTTAACAATTAACAAAATGAAAAGTGACTAAACAAAAGAGAACTATAAATCAGATGAATATTTGTTGTGACACAATACCTTCAAAACAGCATCAATTCTTCTAGGTGTTATTCTTATCTGTCTTTAGCTCAATCTTGAGCCACGGCGATTTGATGGATGAACGCTGTATAGGAAGATCAATCTTGTGTAAGCCTAAATAGTTCTTCTCCGCCATTATCTTGATTGTATGAAGCCATCGGGTTGCTAGTCTATCTCTTCACCTTGTTCCTTCTATTCTTCCGCCCATGATGTCCTTCTCCAGTGATTACTGTCTTCATATTATGTGTCTAATGTGCTTAAGTCATAGCTTAGCGATACTTGCTTTCAGTGACATGTCTGGCTTGATTTGTTACAAAATCGATTTCTTTGTTCTTCTTGTTGTCCATGGTATTGATAACATCCTTCTCCAGCACCACATTTCGAAGGAGTTTGTTAGGTGTTGAGTTCCCGCCGCTGCACAGGGGGAATCTCGAACCATGTCTGCTGCGGTCTCCCATTTAACATCAGCCGCAATGGACGTCGGTCCCAGCGTCTCGCTCAGCCTGATACTGTGGAAAGGGTTACTACTGCCTTTCCAGGCTTTGCTTTTGTAGCCAGCACTGGTCAGCAGTGAGCAGGCTTTTCTGGGACTAAGTCCTGCTTTGCACACACTGAGCATGCCCATAGGAGGACCTCTCATTGGAGGTCGGGGGTCACATGCTCAGGCCCTGTAGCAGCTCCTATTGGTTCTCCAGGAAGGTACTGAAGAGATGCAACTATAAAACATTTGCATGGCCGTACGGCCATGCACTAGTATCAAATGCCCGTGTCATCCACCGATTCTAGGGTGGCAGACTGGGCGGTGGAGGCACGTGACATTTGGGACTGCACACAGGATGCCATCCGGGCCTCCAAGGAGAGAATGAGGGTTTCTGTCGATGCACACTGGCGCCCCGCTCTGACCTTTGCTCCTGGCAACTTAGTGTGGCTCTCCGCCCGTCACATAAGGTTGCGAGTTGAGTCCACTAAGTTTGTGCCTCACTACATAGGCCCTTTCAAGGTTCTGGAGCAGGTTAACCCCGTGGTCTACCGATTGGATAATTGGCTATTCCTCCACGCCTAGGTATCACCGACACTTTCCATGTATCTCTTTTAAAGCCCGTCTATATGTCCCGGTTTTCCGGGTCATCTGCCGGGACATCGGGTTCATCCATGGATGACTACGAGGTGAACTTGATCTTGGGGTGCAAGGTGGTATACTATCTGGTGGACTGGAAGGGTCACGCCCCAGAGGACAGAACCTGGGAACCTGTGGAGCACATTCAGGCTTCGCTGCTCATTGCAGCCTTGAGCGTAGTGAGGCCCATGGAAGGGGACCCTAGGAGGGGGGGTAATGTTAGGGGTCAAGTTCCCACCGCTGCACAGGGGGAATCTTGAACCATGTCTGCTGTGGTCTCCCATTCTACATCAGCCGCAGTGGAGCCTGTTCAGCAGAGACGTCGGTCCCAGTGTCTCACTCAGTCTGATACTGTGCAAAGGGTTACTGCTTTACTTCCAGGCCCTGCTTTTGTAGCCAGCACTGATCAGCAGCGAGCAGGCTTTTCTGGGACTAAGTCCTGCTTTGCACACACTGAGCATGTCCACGGGAGGACCTCTCATTGGAGGTCGAGAATCACATGCTCAGGCCCTGTAGCAGCTCCTATTGGTTCTCCAGGAAGGTCCTGAAGAGCTGCAAATATAAAATGTTCCTATGGCCACATGGCCATGCACTAGTATCAAATGTGTATGGCTTAGGCCAGTGGATACTATACCACTCTTTATACATGTGGTGTGAGACTGTAGCGGTGGGACTGTACATTCAGGCAGGCAGTTAGCGTCAGTGGGGGCAATAAGCCGTTGGCTTGCTTGCAAGCACAACCCTAGTTACGGCTATAGTTTTTGTGTGCAACAACAGAGATCGCTTTCAGTTCACACGGGGTGAAGCTTAACCCACGTGTGAGCTCAGAGTTTATCCGCCATTACTTTGCGGCAGATATCTCTGCACGGTGGACCCTGGGCTGCAAACGCACCTTGTTATTTCCTACCTATACTCGGTGCGTTCCGCGAACCCTAAGAGTGTTGAGTCTTCTTCTGTCTTGTTTGTTTATTGTTCAAGTTTGTATGAGCCATGCCTTCATAATTATTGAAATGTTCTTTGATTTGAAGACCTTGTCCCGTGACTTCATTGTTGATTGCCCATAACTATTCTCCTATTGACTACCAGTGTCATCGCTGCATTTTGAGTGATCATTGATCCAAGTAGGTTGAAGTCCTTTACAACTTCCAGATGCTTGCGGTCATCTCAAATGTATCCTGCTCACAATAAGAGTTCCAAGTTCAAGGTTTCCATCTCTTTTTTTTTTTAATTTGTTTATTAATTGCAGATTAAATCATACAATACACACATTTGCATTTGTTTCTATCATTATCCATTATGACATACAGTGTGAATCGCTACAATGCATCATCACATCTGGAGTATTAAAAGAGTAATAAACGGTACATGTCAATCACAAGTATCCTATTGTATAACCTTAACTACATCAACTACTAAAAGAACTAAAAGAACACCGCCAAGAGAAAATTCCGTATAAATTTCACCCTGTAAGCAATGTCCCCAAAACCACAGACCCTACTTCCTACGTGTATATTAAATTGTTATGGATTATAGAGTATGATGGGAGGAGTTCCATTTACCCCATATTTTCTCAAATTTATCTGGACATCCTCTATTCTGATATAATGTCCGTTCATACGGGATAATTGAGTTCACTAAATCCACCCAAGCTCTAAGAGATGGGCAAGAACCACCCATCCATCGCAGTGCCAGTACCTTTCGCGCCAGAAACAGTGTCTCTCGCAAAAAAATCCCAGTGTGGTGGTCCCAAGTCTCCGCATCCCACACCCCAAATAAACAGGTCAATGGCTCAAGTGGGACAGGAATCAACAACAAGGATGACAATAATGTCATCACCCCTTTCCAATAATGAGAGATAATGGGACATTTCCATATCATATGAATAAAATCCGCATCACTTAAGTGACATCTCAGACAATCTGACATATGGAGACGACCCATTTTAAAAAGACGAGTCGGGGTTGATATTTAATGTATAGCTGAGTCATCCTATTGTTAATTGATGGGGAAACCTTAGTTGGAGATTCCAAAATGTCGTCCCATTCTTCCCCCAGTGTATCTGGAAGAAGCCCCTCCCACCTCCTTTTAATAGAATCTATAGTAGACCCCTCTCCTATGGATAGTAGATAAGTGTATAAAGAGGAGATAAGTCCTTGAGGACCTTGTGAATTGAGAATTCCTATCAATGGTAGAGATGAAATGGCTCGACCCGTACCCATATTTCGCACGTGTGATTGAAAGGCTGATCTCAATTGTAGATAGCGGAAAAACTGGGATCTTGGGATGTTATAAGTATTTTGTAATTGTTCAAAGGAGGTAAAAAAAACCTGGTTATGTATATTGCCTATTGAGAGAACACCGTGTGATATCCAAAATTCCGTGGATGGGTGGCCCAATAATCCCGGGAAATAACTGTTATTCCACAGTGGCATTTCTGCCACTATATCAACAAATTTAGTTATTTTTTTAATTTGACTCCATATTGATCTTGCCAACCGAAGCAAAGGTAGCAAACGGGGAACACCAACCCTCTCCATTTCCAAAAACCCCAACGGACAATCAATCCGAGCAGAATAAAGCAGATGGCTCTCTGAATTAGGGAGAGAATTAGAATTGTTGGGCATCCATTTATTTATCATTTTAACCTGCCTGGCCAGATAATATAAGTAGAAGTCTGGCAAAGCCGCTCCTCCCCCCCGCCTCGGTCTCTGCAGAGTAGATAGCCTAAGTTTAGGCCTACTTTTCCCCCATATAAAAGATGTGGTTAGGGAATTTAGAGTCGCAAAGAGGGATTTAGGTATTGGGACAGCACTGTGTTGAAGGCAGTAACTTAATTTGGGGAGCAGTATCATTTTGATCAAATGAATGCGACCAGCCACAGAGAGAGGGAGTTTATCCCAGTTAGTAAATTTGGACTTTACCAGATCTATTAATGGGTAAATATTAAATTGTAAATCAAATCTACTATGTTGAGACATATGGATTCCCAGATATTTGAAATTGGAGACAATGGGCAACGACGAGAGAGTTTAGAGACGTGACATTGGAATATGAGAAAGAGGCATCAGGGCGGACATATCCCAATTTATATAAATTTTATAATAAAGACCAGAGAATTTGCTGAATTTGTCTATAATCGTTATTACTTTTGGTAGCGTATCATCTGTTTGATCCATAAATACCACCATATCATCATCATAAAGACCAATAATATCTACCCGATCTGCAATGCGTATCCCCTTGATGACAATGGAGGACCTCATCCGTATTGCCAGAGCCTCTATCGCCAAGGCAAATAGAGCAGGGGAAAGAGGGCATCCCTGGCGAGTTCCTCTATGTAAAGAAAAGGGTTCAGATATTGAGCCATTCACTATCATACGCGCCCTGGGTTTCGTATATAATGTACCTATCCCTTTCAGAAATTTGTCCCCAAAACCGTACCTCCGCAAACATGCAGATAGAAAGGACCACTCAAGGGAGTCAAAAGCTTTGGCTGCATCCAGTGATGCCAATGCCCACTTATTATCTGGCTCTAAAGAGCTATATTGAATAACCGACTGGACCCGTCTAATATTGATGGAAGTGCTTTTCCCAGGCATAAAACCAGTTTGGTCCGGGTGTATGAGATCTAATATAATCGTATTCAGTCTGGTAGCCAGAATTTTAGTAAAGGTTTTATAATCTACGTTCACTAGAGATATAGGTCGATACGATCCACAATCGAGAGGATCCTTCCCCTCTTTCCTGAGTACAATAATATTGGCATCATAAAACGTTTCAGGGACAGATTCTCCCTTCCATATTCCCCCGAGTACCTTCAATAGAAGCGGTGCCAGCTTATCCCTGTATTTTCTATATAGCTCAATGGGAAACCCATCAGGACCCGGGGCCTTCCCAGTAGCCATGTCCGCTATAGCTTGTTCCACTTCCTCCAAAGTAAACTCAGCATCCATAAAGGCTTGTTGGGACGGGCTCAGCAAGGGGAACGTTATATCTGATAAATAATCCAAACATTCATCAGTATCAAAACCACTACTAGATTTATATAATGAGTTATAATAATCGTGAAAACATTGAAGTACCTCATCAATAAAGGATACTAATGAGCCATCAGGCACACATATTTGTAATATTGTGTTGGAGGTGTTGTGTTGGTTTACTAAGAAAGCCAGGAGTGTACTGGCCTGGTTCCCCAGCTCAAAATAGGACTGACGGGTAAAGAATAATTTGCATTTCGACTTAACTTCTATATGTTGGGTATACAATCTCTGGGAGGTAAGCCATTCAGCCCTGTTACTGCTGGTCTGATTTGCTATATATGTAGAATCCTTTAATCGTTGCTCCATCTCATCATCCTTCCTCGCCGTCACCCTTTTAATGTAGGAAATTGTAGAGGACAACCACCCCCTTAAATATGCCTTTAGGGTGTCCCAAAATAAACCAAGATTCTGGGGTTCCGGATGTGTTAAAATAAAACAATTTAATTGGTCGATTGTCCTGTCACTAGAATCTATTAATTTCAACCAGAAAGGGTTTAATTTCCAGGATCTATTGTTATTGGACTGACCATATTTAAGTTTAAGAACTACTGGACTGTGGTCTGAAATCCCTCTGTTGCCATGTTCAACATTATCCACCTGCAGTGCCACGCCACTAGATCCAAATATATACAGTAGTCTATACGAGATAAAGATTGTTTAGTGGATAAGTGGCAGGTGTACCCCCTAACCTCCGGGTGACTCATTCTCCACAAGTCCAACCAACCTCTGCCATCCATAAACAGTGCCAGCTGGGAAGGGGACTGAGGCAAAGACTTCCCGGATACTGTGTTATCCAATCTTACTCTGTCCATGGAATGATCCATGACTAGGTTAAAGTCACCCATACAGATAACATTGGCATCTGGATATTTTAAGAAGAGACCCAATGCCATATGGAGAACCAACATATTAGCGGGGGGAGGATTATAAACACATAGTATTACATATTCACACGAATTAAGAATTGCATGTACAAAGACAAAACGGCCCTCAGGATCTCGCTGTGCTTCTCTCGCCTCCCATCTAACCCCTCTGTGTATCAACAAGGAGACCCCTCTTGAGTAGCTAGTATGAAATGCATGGAGCGACCACTGTACCCATGGCTTTTGTATACATTGAACCGTATCCCTAGTCAGGTGTGTCTCCACCAATGCCACAACATGAAGATTGTGTTTTTTGATCTGTGAAAATACCTTGATTTTCTTCAGAGGAGTCTTAATACCCCGTATGTTCCAGGTCATATATATAATTTCAGATCCCATATTTATATATAAAGGGAAAAATAATATATGTCAACGTTATTCGGGCGTGATTCAGAGACACCCCACAGAGCAAAAAATTAATATTGGCGGTAACCGTATACATCAAACAGTCAAAACTAGTGCATAAAATCAAACCCAACAGAACTTGAACAATGGAGGAGCATGCTTCCATACTCCTACAGTCAAATAGAAACAGGGATACCCTCACTGAATTCAGTGTCCGGTATTGTTGACATCTTTCGCACCCACGTGAAGAGCTCTATTTATATTGCCGTTAGATAAAGATCCCAAATTAGGAGTTTTTTTGCGCATTGGACCCCTTGTGAGACCGCAACCATTCGGCCACCTCTGCTGGGTCTGTAAAAAATAGAGAGGATCCGTCATGGACAATGCAGAGCCGGGCTGGATAGAGCATGGAATAAATGATATTCTTGTCTCTAAGTCGCTTCTTGACTTCCATAAATCGTGCTCGCTGTTTCTGGAGCTCCATGGAGAAATCCGGAAAAATCAATATGATAGCATTGTTGAGTTTGATGGGGCCCTTCTGCCGTGCCAAACGAAGAATAGCATCTCTATCTCTGCAATTAAGGAGGCGTGCCAGAAAAGGTCGAGGCGGAGTTCCAGGGGGCAGAGGTCTCGTTGGGACCCTATGGGCTCTTTCCACCGAGAACGTTGAGGAGAATCCATCCCCCAGAGTAGTCTTAAGCCAGTCTTCCAGGAATTGCTCAGGCTGCTGACCCTCCGATTCGTTCCGGGAGACCGATAATTCGAATATTATTGCGACAAAGTCTGTTTTCCAAATCATCCGCCTTTTGTTTCCAAGCGTTTACGGAGCCAGCAGCTTTTGTCAGTTTAGCTTCCATAGGAGTGATAGTATCTTCTATATGAGACACTCTGGTTTCAACCTCCGAAATCCGCCCTCTCATAGCTTGCATGTCATGTCGCAAACGACCCACCTCAGTATGCACATCCTCTATTTTCTCCGTAAGAGAAGATCTAGTGAGGGAGATAACCTGCATTAACTGCTCAGATGCTTGTTTAAGTTCGTCTTGTTCTCCCTCCTCGTTACTATCAGAAGGACGGCCCTTACGCTGGGCAGGTGCAGGATTATTTCTGAGAGTGCGCACGTTATCAGAGGAATCATCTCTGGCGAATTTCCTCAATTTATCGGCAGCCCCTGCTCCCTTAGAGTGTTGCTTGGTAGCCAGTTAAAAGAACTCCACAAAGTAATCCCAATTATAGTCGTAGATAAACCGAACTCTGACTTCAGGTCCTGTATAATATTGGACTGTACTCCAAAGGGGCCACGAGATTGGCAGATAATGATAATGAGGATCACAGGGTGGTCATTTTTGATGTTTACTCGGGCCCTATATAACTGAGCGGGCTCTCAGTCTGTGCACGGGGAGGGCAGCAGGGAGGGGGTTAATTCCCAATATTATGGTGCTGCTAAATGAAGTGGTTGTATGATAGGGGGGGCACAGGGCTCAATATTTCATAGCACACACCGCACCACCCCTCTAGTTCCTTATATGCTCGTTCTCCTTCCAAGCAGCACCGCAGGTATATGAGGCACCGCTCCCCTTGCTGTTAGGGAGCGTGCTGTATTGATGGCCGCTGCTCCCCATGGGCACCGCTATCCCCCTCAGGCCTCCCAACTTCTGTGCACAAGCACAGCTCTCACCGCTGCGATCCTGCCAACGTCAGCTCCGATGAGGAGAAAGCACAGCTTCAGCAGGACACAGCGCCGCGTCCTGTGTTATGACCCCAATGGCGAGGGTCTCAGAGGAACGTGGAAGTCTGCAGAATACAAAAATCCAGCTCATAGGGCAGTGGTAACTGGGTTGACCATATATCTACTCCTAACGCCAACACTAGAAGTAGCCGGGGATCATTCCTACGTTGATTCTAGATGACACGCGCCAGCCGGAGAATCTAGCTACCCCTAGTAGAGGAAAACAAAGACCTTTCTTGCCTCCAGAGAAGGGGACCCCAAAGCTGGATAGAAGCCCCCCACAAATAATGACGGTGAGGTAAGAGGAAATGACAAACACAGAAATGAATCAGGTTTAGCACAGAGAGGCCCGCTTACTGATAGCAGAATAAAGAAAGGTAACTTATATGGTCAACAAAAACCCTATCAAAATCCACACTGGAAATTCAAGAACCCCCGAACCGTCTAACGGTCCGGGGGGAGAACACCAGCTCCCTAGAGCGTCCAGCAAAGATCAGGATATAGATTTGGAACAAGCTGGACAAAAATACAAAACCAAAACAAATAGCAAAAAGCAAAAGGCAGACTTAGCTGATATAACTGGAACCAGGATCAGTAGACAAGAGCACAGCAGACTAGCTCTGATAACTACGTTGCCAGGCATTGAACTGAAGGTCCAGGGAGCTTAAATAGCAACACCCCTAACTAACGACCCAGGTGCGGATAAAAGGAATGACAGAAAAACCAGAGTCAAAAAAACTAGTAACCACTAGAGGGAGCAAAAAGCAAATTCACAACAGTACCCCCCCCTTAGTGAGGGGTCACCGAACCCTCACCACGACCACCAGGGCGATCAGGATGAGCGGCATGAAAGGCACGAACTAAATCGGCCGCATGAATCAGAGGCGACCACCCAGGAATTATCCTCCTGACCATAGCCCTTCCACTTGACCAGGTACTGAAGCCTCCGCCTGGAGAGGCGAGAATCCAAGATCTTCTCCACCACGTACTCCAACTCGCCCTCAACCAACACCGGAGCAGGAGGCTCAGCAGAAGGAACTACAGGCACAATGTACCGCCGCAACAAGGACCTATGAAATACATTGTGAATAGCAAACGACACAGGAAGATCCAGACGAAAAGATACAGGATTAAGGACTTCCAATATCTTGTAAGGCCTAATAAAACGAGGTTTAAATTTGGGAGAGGAGACCTTCATAGGAACAAAGCGGGAAGAAAGCCATACCAAATCCCCAACGCGTAGTCGGGGACCCACACCGCGGCGGCGGTTGGCAAAGCGCTGAGCCTTCTCCTGTGACAACTTCAAGTTGTCCACCACATGATTCCAGATCTGCTGCAACCTATCCACCACAGAATCCACCCCAGGACAGTCAGAAGGCTCCACATGACCCGAAGAAAAGCGAGGATGGAAACCAGAGTTGCAGAAAAAAGGCGAAACCAAGGTGGCGGAACTAGCCCGATTATTAAGGGCAAACTCAGCCAACGGCAAGAATGTCACCCAATCGTCCTGATCAGCAGAGACAAAACACCTCAAATAAGCCTCCAAAGTCTGATTGGTTCGCTCCGTCTGTCCATTAGTCTGAGGATGGAAAGCAGACGAAAACGACAAATCAATGCCCATCCTACTACAAAAGGATCGCCAGAACCTGGAAACGAACTGGGATCCTCTGTCTGACACAATATTCTCAGGGATGCCGTGCAAACGAACCACGTTCTGGAAAAACACAGGAACCAGATCGGAAGAGGAAGGCAGCTTAGGCAAAGGAACCAAATGGACCATCTTGGAGAAGCGATCACATATCACCCAGATAACGGACATGCCCTGAGATAGCGGAAGATCAGAAATGAAATCCATGGAGATATGTGTCCAAGGTCTCTTCGGGACAGGCAAGGGCAAGAGCAAACCACTGGCACGAGAACAGCAAGGCTTAGCTCGAGCACAAGTCCCACAGGACTGCACAAATGACCGCACATCTCTTGACAAGGAAGGCCACCAAAAGGACCTGGCCACCAGATCTCTGGTGCCAAAAATTCCCGGGTGACCTGCCAACACCGAGGAATGAACCTCGGAAATGACTCTGCTGGTCCACTTATCCGGGACAAACAGTCTGTCAGGTGGACAAGACTCAGGCCTATCAGCCTGAAATCTCTGCAACACACGTCGCAGATCCGGAGAAATAGCTGACAAGATAACTCCATCTTTAAGAATACCAACAGGATCAGCGACTCCAGGAGCATCAGGCACAAAGCTCCTAGAAAGAGCATCGGCCTTCACATTCTTTGAACCTGGTAAATACGAGACAACAAAATCAAAGCGGGAGAAAAACAATGACCAGCGGGCCTGTCTCGGATTAAGGCGTTTAGCAGACTCGAGATACATCAGATTTTTGTGATCAGTCAAGACCACCACACGATGCTTAGCACCCTCGAGCCAATGACGCCACTCCTCAAATGCCCATTTCATGGCCAACAACTCCCGATTGCCCACATCATAATTTCGCTCGGCAGGCGAAAACTTCCTAGAGAAAAAGGCACAAGGTTTCATAACAGAGCAACCAGGGCCTCTCTGCGACAAAACGGCCCCTGCCCCAATCTCCGAAGCATCCACCTCAACCTGAAAGGGAAGTGAGACGTCAGGCTGGCACAAAACAGGCGCCGAAGTAAACCGGCGTTTCAACTCCTGGAAAGCCTCCACGGCAGCAGGAGCCCAGTTAGCTACATCGGAGCCCTTCTTGGTCATATCCGTCAAAGGTTTCACAATGCTAGAAAATTTAGCAATAAAACGACGGTAGAAGTTAGCGAAGCCCAAGAACTTCTGAAGACTCTTAACTGACGAGGGCTGAGTCCAATCAAGAATAGCTCGGACCTTGACTGGGTCCATCTCCACAGCAGAAGGAGAAAAAATGAACCCCAAAAAGGGAACCTTCTGTACACCAAAGAGACACTTTGAGCCCTTGACAAACAAAGAATTTTCACGCAAAATTTTAAAGACCAACCTGACCTGCTCCACATGCGAATCCCAATTATCAGAAAAAACCAAAATATCATCCAGATAAACAATCAAAAATTTATCCAGATACTTCCGGAAAATGTCATGCATAAAGGACTGAAAAACTGAAGGCGCATTGGAGAGCCCAAAAGGCATCACCAAGTACTCAAAATGACCTTCGGGCGTATTGAATGCGGTTTTCCATTCATCACCTTGCTTAATGCGCACAAGGTTGTACGCACCACGAAGGTCTATCTTGGTGAACCACTTGGCACCCTTAATCCGGGCAAACAAGTCAGACAACAGCGGTAAAGGATACTGAAATTTGACAGTGATCTTATTTAAAAGCCGATAATCAATACAAGGTCTCAAAGATCCGTCCTTTTTTGCCACAAAAAAGAATCCCGCACCAAGAGGGGAAGAAGACGGACGAATATGTCCTTTCTCCAGAGACTCCTTGATATATGAACGCATAGCGGTATGTTCAGGTACCGACAGATTAAACAGTCTTCCCTTAGGAAACTTACTGCCTGGGATCAAATCTATAGCACAGTCACAGTCCCTATGAGGAGGCAGTGCACTGGACTCAGACTCACTGAAGACATCCTGATAATCAGACAAATACTCCGGAACTTCCGAAGGCGTAGAAGAAGCAATAGACACAGGCAGGGAATCCCCATGAATACCACGACAGCCCCAACTTGAGACTGACATAGCCTTCCAGTCCAGGACTGGATTATGGGTCTGTAACCATGGCAGCCCTAAAACAACCAAATCATGCATTTTATGTAAAACCAGGAAACGTATCACCTCGCGGTGTTCAGGAGTCATGCACATGGTAACCTGTGTCCAATACTGCGGTTTATTTGCTGCCAATGGTGTAGCATCAATACCCCTAAGAGGAATAGGATTTTCTAATGGTTCAAGAGTAAATCCACAGCGCTTAGCAAATGAGAGATCCATGAGACTCAGGGCAGCACCTGAATCTACAAACGCCATGACAGGATAAGATGACAGTGAGCAAATCAAAGTTACAGACAGAATAAATTTAGGTTGCAAATTACCAACGGTGACAGGACTAACAACCTTAGCTATACGTTTAGAGCATGCTGAGATAACATGTGTAGAATCACCACAGTAGTAGCACAAGCCATTCCGGCGTCTATGAATTTTCCGCTCATTTCTAGTCAGGATTCTATCACATTGCATTAAATCAGGTGTCTGTTCAGACAACACCATGAGGGAATTTGCGGTTTTTCTATCACATTGCACCGAATTAGGTGTCTGTTCAGACAACACCATGAGGGAATTTGCGGTTTTGCGCTCCCGCAACCGCCGGTCAATTTGAATAGCCAGTGCCATAGTATCATTCAGACCTGTGGGAATGGGAAAACCCACCATAACATTCTTAATGGCTTCAGAAAGGCCATTTCTAAAATTAGCGGCCAGTGCACACTCGTTCCAATGTGTCAGCACGGACCATTTCCGAAATTTTTGGCAATACACTTCAGCCTCGTCCTGCCCCTGAGACATAGCCAGCAAGGCCTTTTCTGCCTGAATCTCAAGATTGGGTTCCTCATAAAGTAAACCGAGCGCCAGAAAAAACGCATCAAGATCAGCCAATGCCGGATCTCCTGGCGCCAGCGAAAAAGCCCAATCCTGAGGGTCGCCCCGTAAGAACGAAATAACAATTTTTACTTGCTGAGCAGAATCTCCAGATGAACAGGGTCTCAGGGACAAAAACAATTTACAATTATTCACGAAATTCCTAAACTTAAACCTGTCTCCGGAAAATAGTTCAGGAATCGGTATTTTAGGTTCTGACCTAGGATTTCTGATAACATAGTCTTGTATGCCCTGCACACGAGTAGCCAGCTGGTCCACACTTGTAATCAAGGTCTGGACATTCATGTCTGCAGCAAGCATAGCCACTCTGAGGTAAAGGGGAAGAAGAAAGAAAAAAAAAAAAAACTCAGAATCTTCTTTCTTATAATCCCTCTTCTGCAATGCATTAAACATTTAATACTGGCCTGGCAAACTGTTATGACCCCAATGGCGAGGGTCTCAGAGGAACGTGGAAGTCTGCAGAATACAAAAATCCAGCTCATAGGGCAGTGGTAACTGGGTTGACCATATATCTACTCCTAACGCCAACACTAGAAGTAGCCGGGGATCATTCCTACGTTGATTCTAGATGACACGCGCCAGCCAGAGAATCTAGCTACCCCTAGTAGAGGAAAACAAAGACCTTTCTTGCCTCCAGAGAAGGGGACCCCAAAGCTGGATAGAAGCCCCCCACAAATAATGACGGTGAGGTAAGAGGAAATGACAAACACAGAAATGAATCAGGTTTAGCACAGAGAGGCCCGCTTACTGATAGCAGAATAAAGAAAGGTAACTTATATGGTCAACAAAAACCCTATCAAAATCCACACTGGAAATTCAAGAACCCCCGAACCGTCTAACGGTCCGGGGGGAGAACACCAGCTCCCTAGAGCGTCCAGCAAAGGTCAGGATATAGATTTGGAACAAGCTGGACAAAAATACAAAACCAAAACAAATAGCAAAAAGCAAAAGGCAGACTTAGCTGATATAACTGGAACCAGGATCAGTAGACAAGAGCACAGCAGACTAGCTCTGATAACTACGTTGCCAGGCATTGAACTGAAGGTCCAGGGAGCTTAAATAGCAACACCCCTAACTAACGACCCAGGTGCGGATAAAAGGAATGACAGAAAAACCAGAGTCAAAAAAACTAGTAACCACTAGAGGGAGCAAAAAGCAAATTCACAACAGTCCTGTGTCCCAGAGCGCGTGCACCGAAGATGGCTGCCACTGCACGTAGATCCTCCTGGTGTCTCTGTCCCTGCAGCTCCCGCCGCCTCAGATCACCGTGGCAGCCGTCCGGAGGGCTCACATGGTTCCTCTGGATGTGGGGTTCCAGCCCCTGTCGGTACCGCTTGCTAATATGAGGTATATGTGGCAGGATTAAATTAGGATGTATGGAGCTCTCACTCAGTGCGTCCTTCTTCTCCGGCTACATAGCCACGCCCCCCCAAGGTTTCCATCTTGACACTCCATAATATGACCTTCATTCCATCCATGTTTTTTGCTATCAATATTGTATCGTCTGCATATATAAGATTGTTGATGATTAGGGTTGAGCGAAACGGTTCGTTCATTTTCATAAGTCGCCGACTTTTGGCAAAGTCGGCGTCTCATGAAACCGAGCCGATCCCTGTGTGGGGTCTGCCATGCGGTACGCGACTTTCGCGCCAAAGTCGCGTTTCAATGATGCTAAAAGCGCCATTTCTCAGCCAATGAAGGTGGACGCAGAGTGTGGGCAGCGTGATGACATAGATCTCAGTCCCCACCATCTTAGAGAAGGGCATTGCAGTGATTGGCTTGCTTTCTGCGGCGTCACAGGGGCTATAAAGGGGCGTTCCCGCCAACTGCCATCTTACTGCTGCTGATCTGAGCGTAGGGAGAGGTTGCTGCAGCTTCTTCGGAAGCAGGGATAGTGATAGGCAGGGTACATAAAGCCACAAACCGCTTGTGCTGTAGCGATTTCCACTGTCCAATACCACCTTTTGTTTGCAGGACAGTGGAAGCTACATTTTTTTTTCCTCAGCGCTGTAGCTCATTGGGCTGCCCTAGAAGGCTCCCTGATAGCTGTGTTGCTTTGTGTGTACGCCACTGTGGAAACCAACTGCTTTTTTCAAAGCACAAATCCTGTTTTTCCTTCCTTTCTGCACAGCTATCTTGTGTGTTTGTCCACACTTTTGTGTGCAGCAGTCCTTTTTATAGCTGCCTGCCATACTTTCCTGAGATTACTGCAGGGAGATAAAGATTGGCAAGTCTGCCTCCGTGCCAGTGCTGTGTGTGGCAACTCTCTCTCATTGTGTGGCACCGAAAACACTGTGTAATACTTGGCCTTTTTTTTTTTTTTTTCTAAATTCTCCCTTTTCCAAAAAAAAAATTAGTGGGAGATAAATATTTTCAAGTCTGCCTCCGTGCCATTGCTGTGTGTGGCATCTCTCTCTCATTGTATGGCAATGAAAACATTGTGTAATAGTTGGCCATTTTTTTGGGGGGGGTACATTCTCCCTTTTAAAAAAAAAAAAAAATTATTGGGAGATAAATATTGGCAAGTCTGCCTCCGTGCCATTGCTGTGTGTGGCATCTCTCTCTCATTGTGTGGCACTGAAAACACTGTGTAATACTTGGCCTTTTTTTTTTTTTCCTAAATTCTCCCTTTTCCAAAAAAAAAAATTAGTGGGAGATAAATATTGTCAAGTCTGCCTCCGTGCCATTGCTGTGTGTGGCATCTCTCTCTCATTGTGTGCCACTGAAAACACTGTGTAATAGTTGGCCATTTTTTTTGGGGGGGTACATTCTCCCTTTAAAAAAAAAAATAAAAATATTGGGAGATAAATATTGGCAAGTCTGCCTCCGTGCCATTGCTGTGTGTGGCATCTCTCTCTCATTGTGTGGCACCGAAAACACTGTGTAATACTTGGCCTTTTTTTTTTTTCCTAAATTCTCCTTTTTCCAAAAAAAAAATTATTGAAAGATAAATATTGTCAAGTCTGCCTCCGTGCCATTGCTGTGTGTGGCATCTCTCTCTCATTGTGTGGCACCGAAAACACTGTGTAATACTTGGCCTTTTTTTTTTTTTTTCTAAATTCTCCCTTTTCCAAAAAAAAAAATTAGTGGGAGATAAATATTGTCAAGTCTGCCTCCATGCCATTGCTGTGTGTGGCATCTCTCTCTCATTGTGTGGCACTCAAAACACTGTGTAATAGTTGGCCATTTTTTTTTGGGGGGGGGGTACATTCTCCCTTTAAAAAAAAAATAAATTATTGGGAGATAAATATTGGCAAGTCTGCCTCCGTGCCATTGCTGTGTGTGGCATCTCTCTCTCATTGTGTGGCACCGAAAACACTGTGTAATACTGGCCTTTTTTTTTTTTTTCCTAAATTCTCCCTTTTCCAAAAAAAAAAAATAGTGGGAGATAAATATTGTCAAGTCTGCCTCCGTGCCATTGCTGTGTGTGGCATCTCTCTCTCATTGTGTGCCACTGAAAACACTGTGTAATACTGGGCCTTTTTTTTTTTTTTTAGGGTAAATTCTCCCAGAAAAAAAAAAAAATAGTGGGAGATTAAGATTGGCATTTCTGCGTGAGTGCTGGGCCTGTGTGTGCCATCTGTCTCAAATTATTGGGCCACAGAAAACCTAGTGTGTAACGTTGGGCCTGATTTTCCTTTCAGTGTCAGGCACCTATAAAGGTATATATATATCCTACAGAAGTTTGAGTTCACCTTATAAGTTGTTTTACAGTAACAAATAGTGTTACTTTGGTCACGTTTTGCAAGCAATGAGGAAGTCTAGTGGAAGAGGTTGTGGCCGTGGGCGGTCATTGTCAGCTGGTAATGATGGTAGTGGTGGTGGAGCATCAGGTGGTCGTGGTAAAAGCAGTACAGCACCTAAGTCTCGAGTTGTTGAGCCAGGTTCGTTGTCTGGCTACACAAGGCCTCGAACGCTCTCTTTTCTGGGAGTAGGAAAACCACTTTTGAAGCCGGAGCAGCAGGAACAAGTATTGGCTTTCATTGCTGACTCTGCCTCTAGCTCTTTCGCCTCCTCCTCGCAAAGTGCCAAATGTCAGAGCAGTGCATCGTCAGTGGATGCTCCCGGTCAGGGACAAGTCGATTCCTTGTCTTCTTCACCCAGAACAAGAGAGAAGGATGCGTCAGGAGACACAACGGGTTACTCCATGGAGCTCTTTACACATACCGTTCCTGGGTTAGACAGTGAAACAGTTAACAGGCCATGTCCATTAGAAGTTGAATCGGACATGGAGTGCACAGATGCACAGCCACAGCCAGATTACTATGCTGTTCCTTTGACTCAGACCAGAACATTGCCCTCGCAGTGTACTGAGGCAGAATCAAACCCAGCGGAGACTATGGTGCCCCGTCACGGACGCTATACCACCGGCTTACACGGTGACACAGACAAAATCGCACACGACATAGAAGAGGAGGTCATAGATCACCCAGTTGTGGACCCCGATTGGCAGCCATTGGGGGAACAGGGTGCAGGCGGCAGTAGTTCTGAAGCGGAGGAGGAGGAGCCGCAGCAGGCATCAACATAACAACAGGTTCCATGTACCGGGCCCGTATCTGGCCAAAAGTGCGTGGCAAAACCAAAACCAGTTGGAGGACAGCGTGGCCATCCGGTTAAAGAAGCTCAGTCTGCAATGCCTGAAAAGGTATCCGATAGTAGAAAGAGTGCAGTCTGGCATTTTTTTAAACAACATCCAAATGGTCAGCGCAAAGTCATCTGTCAAAAATGTTCAACAACCTTAAGCAGAGGTCAGAATCTTAAAAGTCTAAATACAAGTTGCATGCATAGACATTTATCCACCATGCATTTGCAAGCCTGGACTAACTACCAAACGTCCCTAAAGGTTGCAGCACCCTCGGCCAATGAAGCTAGTCAGCAACGCTACATCCCTTCCCTCCCTGTAAGCCGACCATTTCCCACACCACCTGCAGTATCTGTGCAGCTTTCGTCGCCAGGCCAAAGCAGTCAGGGAATCACCAGGTTAGTAGAAGGAAACACTGCATGTAGGGCATCGGCAAGAATACCATCTCCAACCCTCTCTCAGTCACTCATGTCCACCAGCACCACCGCTAGTTCCACGATCTCTAGCTCTCCAGTCCAGCTCACCCTACATGAGACTCTTGTTAGGAAAAGGAAGTACTCATCCTCGCATCCGCGTACACAGGGTTTGAACGCCCACATTGCTAGACTAATCTCATTAGAGATGATGCCCTACCGGTTAGTTGAAAGCGAAGCTTTCAAAGCGCTGATGGACTACGCTGTACCACGCTACGAACTACCCAGTCGGCACTTCTTTTCTAGAAAAGCCATCCCAGCCCTCCAACAGCATGTTAAAGACCGCATCGTCCATGCACTCAGGCAGTCTGTGACTACAAAGGTGCACCTGACAACAGATGCCTGGACCAGTAGGCATGGCCAGGGATGTTACGTGTCCATCACGGCACACTGGGTGAATGTGGTGGATGCAGGGTCCACAGGGGACAGCAATATTGGGACAGTTTTGCCTAGTCCACGGTCAAGGAAAGAGTTGGCTGTAGGCGTTCGCCCCCCCTCCTCCTCTTCCTCCTCCTCATGCAGAAGCGAGAGCTCGTCCACACACCGCAGTCGCACATCCACTCCATCCGCAGCTGCCACTGTTGCACACCAGGTGTGCCATTATGGGACAGCTAGTGGCAAGCGTCAGCAGGCTGTATTGGCAATGAAGTGTTTGGGCGACAACAGACACACCGCGGAAGTTCTGTCAGAGTTCTTGCAGAATGAAACTCAGTCATGGCTGGGCACTGTACATCTTGAGGCAGGCAAGGTTGTGAGTGATAACGGAAGGAATTTCATGGCTGCCATAGCCCTTTCCCAACTGAAACACATTCCTTGCCTGGCTCACACCTTAAACCTGGTGGTGCAGTGCTTCCTGAAAAGTTACCCGGGGTTACCCGACCTGCTCCTCAAAGTGCGCAGACTTTGCTCGCTTATCCGCCGTTCGCCCGTACACTCCAGCCGTATGCAGAACTATCAGCGGTCTTTGAACCTTCCCCAGCATCGCCTAATCATCGACATTTCAACAAGGTGGAACTCCACACTGCACATGCTTCAGAGACTGTGCGAACAGTTCTGTGCTGTTATGTTTTTGTGGGAGGATACACATACACGGGCAGGCAGTTGGATGGCAGACATGGAGTTGTCAGGTGTGCAGTGGTCGAAGCTACAAGACCTGTGTCAAGTCCTTCAGTGTTTTGAGGAATGCACACGGCTGGTTAGTGCAGACAACGCCATAATAAGCATGAGCATCCCCCTAATGCGTCTCCTGATGCAAAGTTTGAGGCACATAAAGGAGCAGGCGTCTGCAGCAGAGGAAGAGGAAAGCCTTGATGACAGTCAGCCATTGTCTGGTCAGGGCCGTGTAGAGGATGCGGTAGCGGGCGAAGAGGAGGAGGAGGACGAGGAGGATGATGGGGATGAGTACTTTTTTAATGAGGAAGCTTCTCCTGGGCCAACAGAAATTAGTGGCGTTGCAAGGCCGGGTTCTGTTTTTTTAAGGGAGACAAGTGACGTAGATTTGCCTGTAACTGCCCCTCAAACCAGCACAACCGCAGATTTGCCAACAGGAACTTTGGCCCACATGGCGGATTATGCCTTACGTATCCTCAAAAAGGACCCACGCATTACTAAAATGATGAGCGATGACGATTACTGGTTGGCCTGCATCCTTGACCCTCGCTATAAAGGCAAATTGCAAAATATTATGCCACATGAGAACCTCGAACAAATCTTAGCAACCAAACAAGCTACTCTTGTAGACGGTTTGATTCAGGCATTCCCAGCACACAGCGCCGGTGATGGTTCTCACACAAGCTGCAGGGGGCTACATGGCAGAGGTGTTAGAGGTGCACAGATCAGAAGTGGCGTTGGACAGAGGGGTTTTCTGACCAGGTTGTGGAGTGATTTCGCAATGACCGCAGACAGGACAGGTACTGCAGCATCTATTCAAAGTGACAGGAGACAACATTTGTCCAGTATGGTTACTAACTATTTTTCTTCCCTTATCGATGTTCTCCCTCAACCGTCATTCCCATTTGATTACTGGGCATCAAAATTAGACACCTGGCCTGAATTGGCAGAATATGCATTGCAGGAGCTTGCTTGCCCAGCAGCTAGTGTGCTATCAGAAAGAGTATTCAGTGCTGCTGGTTCAATATTAACCGAAAAAAGGACTCGTCTGGCTACCCAAAATGTGGATGATCTCACCTTCATTAACATGAACCACTCCTGGATTTCAAATTATTTTGCCCCACCTTTCCCGGCTGACACCTAGCTTTCCTATAAAAAGGTATTGCTTGTGGACTGGTCTTACTGAGTGTTCCAATCTGTTAATTTGCAGCAGCTGTTTGTCCAGCATACGACATGTTTACACCTCCCCCAATGGGAAAAATCACCCCACAGGGCCGTTGTCTCGCCACTTGGCGCAAGCACCCGTTACAGTGCTGATTGTCTGAGGAGGCGGGTGTGCCCGCTTTTGGTTGACGGCATTGCCACTGGGTCCCTCATAGAACAATGTAGTGTCTCTGGCGGTGGTGGTGCGCACCCAACGTCAGACACACCGTTGTAACATGAGGGGCCCTGGGGCGGTACCGCCGGCCACAAGAGAGTTCCCCCCCCAGCTCAAACTGTGCTCTACCACGTGCAAAATTATCTCGCACAGCTCCACCTTCGACGCAACGCTCTTCTGCGAACCATACAGTGTCGCCATGTTTAGTTTGAACTGTTGATTCTTGGTCGATGTAAAGGTACCTACTCCTAATGAGGCTGATCACATTGTTTTTCTGTACACCCATATCCTTCATGGTATTTCAAAGTTTCTGTTGTAGTATAGGATTTGAGGTACTAAATTAAGTAAAAATACAGTACAGACCAAAAGTTTGGACACATCTTCTTATTTAAAGATTTTTCTGTATTTTCATGACTATGAAAATTGTAAATTCACACTGGAGGCATAAAAACTATGAATTAACACATGTGGAATTATATACTTAACAAAAAAAGTGTGAAACAACTGAAACTATGTGTTATATTCTAGGTTCTTCAAAGTAGCCACCTTTTGCTTTGATGACTGCTTTGCACACTGTTGGCATTCTCTTGATGAGCTTCAAGAGGTAGACACCGGAAATGGTTTTCACTTCACAGGTGTGCCCTGTCAGGTTTAATAAGTGGGATTTCTTGCCTTATAAATGGGGTTGGGACCATCAGTTGTGTTGTGCAGAAGTCTGGTGGATACAAGCATCATTGTTACCCAGCCACCAACACAGCATGGGCTTGGACCTCAAGGTAGACCCCGACATACGAGTAACTTCTTGCTGCACTAACATGATCCCCCTATAGCTATGATTAGGAATACTGCTGACTACTGGGTTGCTACTCTGCTAGATCCACATTATAAACCCAAATTTTGCCAGATGCTTTCCGCCCTTGAAAGAGAATTGCGAACGCTGGAGTATAGAAACCCACTTTTACGCAGCCTTAAGAGAGCTTTTCTTCAAGACAGTAGTGAAGCACACAGTTCACATCGCAGCTCTAGACTTCCAACCTCCGGCTCATCAGAGCCAAAACATTAGCAGCAGCAGTAGTGGTGTAAGTGCAAGAAGCAATTTCTGTGAGTCTTTTGACACTATTTTTAGACCAGCTTGTGCTCCAGCACAACAGAGTCCAAGTCTTACACTTGATGATTGAATGGATAGGATGGTGCAAGAGTATCTATAGCTGAATACCAATACCATTAGTGACACTTTTTGTCCTTCTAAAATGGATGAGTTGGCCTGAGCTCGCCTCACATTCCTTGGAGGTTTTATCGTGCTCGGCAGCCAGCATTCTCTCAGAACTTGTCTTCAGTGCTGTTGGTGGTGTCCTGACGGAAAAGCGCAGCCGCCTGTCCCCTGAAAGTGTAGACCACCTAACTTTCATCAAGATGAACAAGTCTTGGGTCTTCTTCTTTTGCACCCCAATCGCAGACTGTACAGACTTGGTGATATTGCATTTTTTTAGTGTGATGCATTAATGTCAAGTAACAGCACTCTGTGATATCTTTAGTGCGGCCTCTGTGCCTGCTGTGGCTGCTGCTGCTGATGATGTTGTTATCCCAAATTTGTGGAAATGTGAACAGTCATGGTTGGTCAACTTCTGTTGGGTTAGCTGTAGTGGAAGACTTGTCGGTCCCAATTAAACTATTTCTATTATTGTGACAGTTATTCCACTTCGGTTCTCATTTTTCAAAATGTGAACACTTCTGGTTGGGTATCCATATGCTGTATTGGGTGTAGTGGAAGACCTATCGGTCCCTATTATACTATTTCTACTGTGGTGACATTGATTCCACTTTGGTATTGTCTGCCAATAATTTTTGGAAATGTGAACACTCCTGGTTGTGTGTCCATCTGCTGGATTGGATTTAGTGGAAGACCTGTTGATATCTATTATACTATTTCTGCGCTCGGGAAATTTATGCCACTTCTGTCGTGTAAGGCCCTCATTTGATGAAATGTGAACACTCCTGATTGGGTGTCCATCTGTTGGACTGGGTGTAGTGGAAGACCTCTCGGTCACTATTATACTATTTCTACAGTGATGAAATTGATACCACTTTGGTATTGTCTGCCAAGAGAGAGAGACTTATTCAGTGACCCTGGAAATATAAAAGTTATCTGCAGTGTAAATTCTTTTCCACTGTGAAATGCTGATCTGTGATGGCCGAAGTACTAGCCACCACTGTGCAAGGTATGGTAATCCCCTATCTGTCTTAGCTTCACTGGGGGCAAGCCCACATGGCTATGCAAAAATTCATTAATCAGCTCTCTAATGCAGTGTTGGAAATGGTGTTGTGAATGGTGTTTTTCTTGCAAATCATGAATCAAATCTCAGTGTTTGAATTCATATGAAGCCACAAATTTCAGGAAATTCGACTTAATCTCATTTTTCCATGTATAGACAAGTTCATCTCTATCAGGTGTATGAGTAACTATTGTCAGCTAAATGGAGATACTGATTATAATTTTCAAATATAGCTCGAAGCACAGTAATAAACTGAAACAAAAACAGCTGTGTAGGAGGCTTAAAACTTGGTGAAGAACAGCCAAACTCTACTACAAAGTGAGGTTGTGTAAGATAGTTTTATTTCACAAATCATACTAATTTGCAAGACTGAGCACAACATTTTAAAGTGGAGTAGGGTTTCAAGACATGCTTTTCAAGCTCTTTAGAAGAAGCACCAAGAAAAGCGCAACTTTGACGACTCTAAACAAAGTAGCTGGTCAAGGAAAATATAGCCGATATAAGACACATTATGAGTACTTCCCTTTGATATCCGAAGATGTCCAGCAATGTTATGAGATAGAAATTGGCCAAAAGCAGTGAAATTCAGGTATACCCATCTATTATTAGGAGAAATTTGGAAAGAACTGGTCTTCTAGGAAATATTGCACCCAAAAAGTCATGCATTCAACATTGAGCCGAGGCCAAGTGACTCAACTGTGTACAAAAACATATGAGCAGATGTTAAGAAATATGGCAGTAGGTGCTGTGAACTGGGAGTCAAGATTTTAAATATGTGTCTGTTACAGAATGCAGTTTGTTTGCCTTAAGGTACCGTCACACTAAGTGACGCTGCAGCGATACAGACAATGATGCTGATCACTGCAGCGTCGCTGTTTGGTCGCTGGAAAGCTGTCACACAGACCGCTCTCCAGCGACCAACGATGCCGAGGTCCCTGGGTAACCAGGGTAAACATCGGGTTGCTAAGCGCAGGGCCGCGCTTAGTAACCCAATGTTTACCCTGGTTACCAGTGTAAAATGTAAAAAAACAAACACTACATACTCACCTTCGCGTCCCCCGGCGTCCGCTTCCTGCACTGACTGAGCTCCGGGCCTAACAGCAGAGCGGTGACGTCACCGCTCTGCTGTACTTTCACTTTGCGGCCGGCAGTCAGTCAGTGCAGGAAGCGGACGGCGGGGGACGCGAATGTGAGTATGTACTGTTTGTTCTTTTACATTTTACACTGGTAACCAGGGTAAACATCGGGTTACTAAGAGCGGCCCTGCACTTAGTAACCCGATATTTACCCTGGTTACCATTGTAAAACATCACTGGTATCGTTGCTTTTGCTGTCAAACACAACGATACACGGCGATCTGATGACCAAATAAAGTTCTGACCTTTAATCAATAACCAGCGATATCACAGCGGGATCCTGATCGCTGCTGCGTGTCAAACACAACGATATCGCTAGCCAGGACGCTGCAACGTCACGGATCGCTAGCGATATCGTTTAGTGTGAAGGTACCTTTAGGGCTGAAGACTGGTGCAATAATAAATGTCTAAAACAAATGAACAATACTTTTTGTCTCTTGATAGTTATCTTTTGCTTATAGCAACTGTAAGCATATCTGGATAACGTATTGATATGTTAATGTGGATTAGTCTACAGTATATACAGTAGCTATAGTTCCTGCAGGAGTAAATAATTAAGCTACTATGTTCTGCAGTATCTCAGTGGATAATTTTGTATAGCATTATAGTTACTGTAAGCATGTGAGACTAAGCTACTATTCTATCTTGGATTATTGTCCATGACCTTATAGTTACTGGAGGCATGTAAGGCTAAGCCTCTGTTGTTTCACAGTGGATATAGGAGAGCTTCCTTTAACACAACTAACAAGCTTTGAGTAAATTTTAATTAGTTTAACAGAATAATGATATAACGCTCTCTTGCCATGCATTGATCCTGTATTATGTAATCAATAGTAACCCCTTAAAGCTTCATTCTAAATTTTTGCTGCATTCTTCAACAGCTTGAAAAAATGTATGTAATGTAAATATTTTTATGGCTAAATTTTTATTCATGTATTAATTTTTTCACGTGTTTTTGTCCCTAAGAAAAGGCTTAATAAATTAGCACTGTTAGTTGTGCAAGTAACACAGGGGCATAGTACCAAAAAGAAAGACCACCCCATCAACTCCCTCTGCCTGCGATCACAGTTTATTGTAGGAGGTAGAAAACATCAGGGGAACAGCAGAAGGTGAATATTTAGAATTTTTTTTATTGTCAGCACTTATGGCGGACATGATGTCTAGTTGGGGGCATTATATTGTGTATAATGTGGACTGTGGTGGTGGCTATCAAACAGTGTGTGGGGATCCCCATACTGTGTTTTGGGCTGTGTAGGCCCTTATATTGAGTGTAAAGCTAGAGGGCCATCATATTGTGGGTGGGACTGTGGGGATCCTCATATTTATAGTGGCTGTTCGAAGACATAATAATGTGTGTAGAGGCCTTCACATTGCCTGTGGGATCTATGGGGGACATCTACTTTATAATTGTCTAAGGGTCACTTCCGTCTTTCTGTCTGTCTGTCTGTCTGTCACGGCAATCCCAAGTCGCTGATTGGTCACGGTAAAACAGCCACGACCAATCAGCAACGGGCACAGTCCAGCGGCAAAATGGCCGCTCCTTACTCCCCGCAGTCAGTGCCCACTCCATACTCCCTGC
The DNA here is from genome assembly GCF_051348905.1 of Ranitomeya variabilis. Classification (NCBI taxonomy): domain Eukaryota; kingdom Metazoa; phylum Chordata; class Amphibia; order Anura; family Dendrobatidae; genus Ranitomeya; species Ranitomeya variabilis. The sequence goes on along the minus strand of NC_135237.1, from coordinate 252,746,070 downwards.
TCACACAGGGTTAATGGCAGCATTGGCAGACCGCATTATGCCGCGGTGTAACGCACTCCGTTAATGCTGCTATTAACCCTGTGTGACCAACTTTTTACTATTGATGCTGCCTATGCAGCATCAATAGTAAAAAGATCTAATGTTAAAAAAAAATTAAAAAAATAATTCGGTCCCAGGCGCGCCTGTGATGCATGACGCCCTCTACAGCATGGGACTCGGCGTGCGGCGTGCGCATGCGCCGACACATCCGGCATTCATTGGATGCCGCTTTACATGTGACCGGTCACATGATTATCTGCCGGCGTTATTTAAAGATGGTGGATACGCTCAGGGGCATCTCCCCTTGATAAAGCAATCAACATCGTGGGCGAAACGCGCGTCGGGGACTGTGCTTGAGGATCTGACCCGGTGTGCGCCGCCTTGGTGCCCAGCAGCGGTAAGAGTAACCTGTACTATCGGTCACTTTATGCCAGTTTGGCTCATAGATTTAGACACAATTATAGGAGTAGGTCTCTTATCAATAATGGTATGCATGCTGGCCCCATAGACGGTGCACACTGGGTGATTCCCACCTATCCGTTTTACCATCCTGGTTTTTTACTATATGTCGTGTAAAAATTTTTGTATGGATTAGTTATTATGTATGTGCACTAATAAAGTATTTATTACCTATATACTCCGAGTTTTCTCCCATTTTCTATGGCTCTTATGGAGTTGGTTTTCTTCGGTGAGGGGCTGTTTGGCACTATTTAGCGCTATTCCTTCCCCCTCAGTATCTAGTATGTTGCCTGGTTTTGGTATTAATACTATGTGGGCTGTGTTATACACTACGTGGGCTGTTATATACTACGTGGCCTGTGTTATACAATATGTGGGTTGTGTTATACACTACATGGGCTGTGCTATATACTGCGTGCGTGGGCTGTTATATACTACATGAGCTGTGTTATATGCTACGTGGTCTGTTATAAACTACGTGGCTGTGTTATATGCTATGTGGGTTGTTATACACTCCGTGGGCTGTGCTATATACTACGTGGCTGTGCTATATACTCCGTGGGCTGTGTTATATACTATGTGGCTGTGCTATATATTCTGTGGGCTGTGCTATAAACTCCGTGGGCTGTGTTATACACTACATGGCTGTGATATGTACTATGTGGCTGTGCTATTTACTACGTGGGCTGTTATATTCTACGTGGCTGTGCTATATACTACGTGGCTGTGAACAATCAGCAACAATCAGCAACAGGTGCGGTCCGGCCGCGAATTGGCGCGGGATTTGAACCACGCTTTGCTAATTGGTTGGGGCCGGCCGAATCCTGTGTATTCAATGTATTATTCTAAAATCTTCATAAATAAACTACATACATATTCTAGAATATCCGATGCGTTAGAATCGGGCTACCATCTAGTTATATGTATGGGCCCTCATACTTTGTGGGGGATTGTGGGTGACATTATACTTTATGGAGGGGTCCTCACATACATTAGACTGTGAGATCTGTTGGAAACATCATATTGCATGGGGGGCTCATTTTACTGTGTGTGTGGGGCTAAAAGGCCTCTATATATATGTAGGGGAGCTGACCAACCATCATACTGTGTGGGGCACTTTAGGGGCATCATGTTGTGGGAGGAATTATTGAAGTGTCATCACAATTTTTGTGAGGGGAAACCTGAAGACAGTTCACTTTCGGCTTCTCATGCAATATGCTTGGATTTGGGGGGCATTATACTCTATAGGGCTCATGATAGGTACATACTGTAGTTTTTGCTATAGAGGCCCATGATTTCTTAAATATTTCTATATTTCAACTGTAGCAGTTCACCTTATTTTATATAATTTATCAATATGTAATTCAGCCATATCCTCCTTCTTCTCCTCTCTCTTCCTCAAGCTCAATGTGGACAAATCTGGACTAATTATCTTTCCTCCATCTCGCATATCTTCCATACCTGATCTGTTTATCAAAATAAATGAAATCACACTTTCCCCTGTCCCCAAAATCCGCTGCCTCGGAGTAACCCTGGATTCTGCCCTGTCCTTCAAACCGCACATCCAAGCTCTCGCCACCTCCTGTCGTCTCCAGCTCAAAAATATTTCCAGAATCCATCCTTTCCTCAACCCTCACTCTACCAAAATGCTTGTGCATGCCCTAATCATCTCCCCCTTGACTACTGCAACATCCTCCTCTGTGGCCTACTTCCTAACACTCTCACACCCCTCCAGTCCATCCTTAACTCTGCTGCCCGACTAATTAATCTCTATCCTCGCTACACTCCTGCTTCCCCTCTTTGCAAATCCCTTCACTGGCTCCTAATTTCCCAGCATATTCAGTTTAAACTGCTAAGGCTAGTTCCACACATCAGTTTTTTCACACCATGCCGATTCCGGCGTCACGACGCAGTGCCGGATCCGGCGTAATTTGTGAAAACCTGATGGGACGGATCTGGTTTTCTGGTGGATCCGATGTCCGGATTCGGTGTTAAAAAGGATCCGTCCCATCCGGTAGGCGTCCGTTTCGTTCGTTTTTCCATCCGGTTTTTGACGGATCCGGTTTTTAAGAATGCCCCTGGGAGGCTCCAAAATGTGATTGGCCTCTCAAAACTATATATCAAGTCTTCCTACAGCCCTCAGTCACAGGTTGGAGAGGAGCAAGTGTTTGGAGAGAAAGATAGATGTCGTTATTGCGAATATTCTGCAGAACAACATGGATTTCATTGTGGAGGCGAATCGCTTGAAAGCATTTGTTCTGGAGAAGGAGCGAGAGAGACAATGCATCATGCGTCTGCGCCAACGCTGTTTGTGGATCCACCCCATCACCGCACAGAGAATGACACATGGCGTTTCTACACTGCACATGGAGCTACGAGGAGACCCAGAGAGATTTTTCTCATATGTGCGGATGAAAGCAGAGAACTTTTATCCATTGGTGGACCGAATTGAACATCTCATCCGAAGGAGTGAAACGTATTGCCGATTCTCTTTTTCACCACCCGAGCGTCTGATGGTCACTCATCAGTAAGACATTTTTATTGTATGTACTCCTGTAGTACACTTTAATTGATTGTAATTTGATTTTGTAGTAATTTCTGCCTTGCATTTGTTCACAGATTCATTGCTACGGGAGAATCCCTTTTGTCACTACATTTCCACCATCCCCGGAATTGTAAAGCACACTTGCCATGCACTGTGGGACTCTTTGCATGATGAATTTATACCACATCCCACAATGGAGAGTTGGTTGGAAGTAGTCGAGAAATTCCAGCAAATGTGTCAATTTCCCAATTGCTTGGGCGCGGTGTTAGGAGTCGAGTTCCCACTGCTGCACAGGGTTACTGTTGCCTCTCCAGGCTCTGCTATTGTACCCTGCACTGATCTGCGGCGAGCAGGCTTTTCTGGGACTAAGTCCTGCTTTGCACACACTGAGCATGCCTAGGGTAAGATCTCTCAGTGGAGATCAAGGGTCACATGCTCAGGTACTGCAGCAACTTCCATTGGTCCTCCAGGAAGGTCCTGTACCTGATTTAGTTCTGTGGCAGCCTTCCATTGGTCCTTCTTGGAAGGTCCTGTAGGTGCTGCAGCTATGTAAGATTCTCATGACCATACGGCTATGTGCTAGTGTCAAATATGTACGAGTTCAGCGCCAGTGTGGTTGTGTGTGTGGTCAGGACCCCGGATGAAATAAGCCCCTAGAATGCTGGCACCTCCGGTGAGGAGTTTATGTGTGAATTCAGGGGTGGCTAATAGCCGATAGAATTCCAGCTCCACCGGAGAGGAGCTGAGTGTTGGTTTGACTGCATGACCACTGTCGGCTCTACACAGTAGCTGTGTCCCCTGTGAGCTAAACAGGGCACAGCGTTCCCTTTACTATGGGCTCTGTGAAGTAACAGAGTTCGTTTATTCTTTATTGCTTCGCCGCCTTACTTAGCAGCAGGTTCTTTCCTGCACGGTGGATCCCGGGTTGTGAACGCACCTATCCCATCTAATAAATATATTCGGTGCGTTCCGTCAACCCTAATAGTACACTAGCGCCAGGATCTGGCTAAGTAATGGCGGATGAACAGCGATTGCAGGGGTACATCTGGCTGCTGGAGGGCCAGTTGGTGTCTCTTGAGCGTACAACCTTGGCGGTGGATGTTACCGCAATAGCTGTTCATGCTGCTAGCGTGGCTGCAGCAGCTTTACCCACTGCCACCTCTGTTCCGACTTTATCTCACCTCCCATTGCCTGAGAAATACTCTGAGGACAGTAAGTCGTGTAGGGGTTTCGTGACCAGTGTGGTATACACCTCGAGCTCCTGGCTGCACATTTTCCCACAGAGCGGGCACAGGTGGGATTCATAATCTCTCTCCTGTCGGACAGAGCGTTGGAGCGGGCTATGCTGCTGTGGGAGCGCAACGATCATGTGGTGCGGAGTGTTCCTTGGTTTCTGGACACTCTGAAACAGGCCTTTGTAGGACCTTATGTCACCTATGATACAGCGCTCCAACTGCTGGCTTTGACTCAGGGTTCCACCATGGTCAGCCATTTTGCCGTTCGCTTCCGGACATTAGCATCTGAGTTGGAATAGTCAGATAAAACCCTCATTCCCATATTTTGGAGGGGGATGGCTGACCATGTGAAGGACGCTTTGGCCACTAGGGAGATTCCCGCCACACTGGAGCAGCTCATAGCTGTATCAACTCGCATAGACCTTCGTTTTCACGAGCGAAGGTTGGAGTGAGCCCAGTGTAGGCAGAGGTTTCGGCTGGCTCCCACCTTCGCCAGACCTTTGGAATCTCCAGTCCAGGCGTCCGAGTCACATGAGGCCATAGAGGTGACACGAGCAGGATCCAAGTCCCAGTCCGCTCGAGCACTTAAGGTCTGTCATGTTTGCCGGCAGTCAGGACATCTTGCCTCCAAGTGTCCTCAGCAGTCGGGGAAACATCAGCGTCTAGTGGCAGTTGGAGGAGGTACACTAGACACAGCGACGTTTGCCTCTAAGTTGTCCTTCAAGGGGACAATTACCATAGGCCCATCCACTATTATGGTAGAGCTATGCATGGACTCTGGGGCGGAGGGTAATTTTACGTCATCCGCTTTTGCCCAGCGTCACGCAATACCCCTAGTGATGCTCGCCAAACCAGTAACCGTTCGAGTGGTAAATGGGTCGACACTACCCTCACAGATTACCCACAAAACCATTCCTTTCACTCTTTCTGTGTCTCCATCACATCAGGAGATTATCTCCCTATTAGTCATTCCTGAGGGAATTGATGAGGTCCTGTTGGGGATACCATGGCTACGCAATCATTCTCCTCATATAGAGTGGTCCTCAGGGAGAATATTGGGATGGAGTAAATCCTGTGAGGGTAGATGTCAGAGGGAGTGTGTTCAGGTTGCTACAACAGAGGTACCCGCAGATCTTTCCTCTCCCCAAGCACTATTGGCCCTATGTGGATGTATTCTTCAAAAGGGCCGCGGAGACTCTTCCGCCTCATCGCCCCTATGACTGTTCTATTGACCTCTTGCCTGGTGCTGAGCCTCCCCGGGGTCGAGTCTATCCGTTATCTCTCCTGGAGACGGAGGCAATGTCTCAGTACATCCAAGAGAATCTGGCAAGAGGATTCATTAGGAAGTCAGTGTCACCTGCAGGGGCTGGGTTCTTCTTCGTACAGAAGAAGAGTGGAGACTTATGTCCATGCATAGACTACAGGGGTCTTAACGCCATCACCGTTGAGAACAAGTACTCATTACCCCTGATATCTGAGCTTTTTGATAGGCTACGGGGAGCAAGGGTATTTACAAAATTAGATCTGCGGGGTGCTTACAACATGATTCGCATCCGTGAGGAGGACGAATGGAAGACGGCTTTTAACACCAGGGATGGGCACTCTGAATATCTGATGATGCCCTTCGGGCTCTGTAATGCCCCAGCCATTTTCCAAGACTTTGTGAACGACATCTTCCGGGATATGCTCACCTCCTCGGTCGTAGTCTATATGGATGATATTCTCATCTACTCTCCAGATATTGACTCCCATTGGAGAGATGTTCGCAAAGTCTTCGACCTCTTACGGGCAAACTCCCTCTACGCCAAGTTGGAGAAGTGTGTATTTGAGCAGGAGTCCTTGCCTTTCCTTGGTTATATCATCTCTGCCCATGGTTTGGCTATGGATCCTGCCAAGCTACAGGCTGTAATGGACTGGCAGGAACCCCATTCACTTAAAGAGGTGCAGCGCTTTATGGGGTTCATTAACTACTATTGTCAGTTCATCCCACACTTCTCAACTTTGGTAGCTCCCTTGGTTGCCCTCACCAAGAAGGGAGCAAATCCCAAGTCGTGGTCAGAGGATGTCTCCAAGGCCTTCCTCTCGGTTAAGTCACACTTCGCTAGCGCTCCCATTCTACATCGCCCCGATGTAGATAAGCCATTTATCATGGAGGTGGATGCGAAACTGGAGCTACAGTTCTCAGGCTCTCAGAAGGGACAATAAGCCGAGGCTCCTCCTCTTCCTCAGATGACACTACGGAGCGGGATAGAGCATCTGCGCAAATGTTCTTCTCCTCGGAGAGAAAATGAAGAGTAAAATGAAACCAGGAGAAGAACAGGGACCATCTAGCCTGCTGAGAATTCAGCCGCTGGGCCGTCTGTAGATATACAGTTAGGTCCATATATATTTGGACAGAGACAACATTATTCTAATTTTGGCTCTAGACATTACCACAATAAATTTTAAACAAAACGATTCAGATGCAGTTGAAGTTCAGACTTTCAGCTTTCATTTGAGGGTATCCACATTAAAATTGGATGAAGGGTTTAGGAGTTTCAGCTCCTTAATATGTGCCACCCTGTTTTTAAAGGGACCAAAAGTAATTGGACAGATTAAATAATTGTAAATAAAATGTTCATTTCTAGTACTTGGTTGAAAATCCTTTGTTGGCAATGACTGCCTGAAGTCTTGAACTCATGGACATCACCAGACGCTGTGTTTCCTCCTTTTTGATGCTCTGCCAGGCCTTCACTGCAGTGGTTTTCAGTTGCTGTTTGTTTATGGGCCTTTCTGTCTGAAGTTTAGTCTATAACAAGTGAAATGCATGCTCAATTGGGTTCAGATCAGGTGACTGACTTGGCCATTCAAGAATATTCCACTTCTTTGCTTTAATAAACTCCTGAGTTGCTTTGGCTTTATGTTTTGGGTCATTGTCCATCTGTAGTATGAAACGACAACCAACCAGTTTGGCTGCATTTGGCTGGATCTGAGCACACAGTATGGCTCTGAATACCTCAGAATTCATTCGGCTGCTTCTGTCCTGTGTCACATCATCAATAAACACTAGTGACCCAGTGCCACTGGCAGCCATGCATGCCCAAGCCATTGGGCATTGCCTCTGCAGTGTTTTACAGATGATGTGGTATGCTTTGGATCATGAGCTGTACCACGCCTTCGCCATACTTTTCTCTTTCCATCATTCTGGTAGAGGTTGATCTTGGTTTCATCTGTCCAAAGAATGTTCTTCCAGAACTGTGCTGGCTTTTTTAGATGTTTTTTAGCAAAGTCCATTATAGCCTTTTTATTCTTGATGCTTATGAGTGGCTTGCACCGTGCAGTGAACCCTCTGTATTTACTTTCATGCAGTCTTCTCTTTATGGTAGATTTGGATATTGATACGCCGACCTCCTGGAGAGTGCTGTTCACTTGTTTGGCTGTTGTGAAGAGGTTTCTCTTCACCATGGAGATTATTCTGCGATCATCCACCGCTGTTGTCTTCCGTGGGCACCCAGGTCTTTTTGCATTGATGAGTTCACCAGTGCTTTCTTTCTTTCTCAGGGTGTACCAAACTGTAGATTTTGCCACTCCTAATATTGTAGCAATTTTTCAGATGGGTTTTTTTCTGTTTTCGCAGCTTAAGGATGGCTTGTTTCACCTGCATGGAGAGCTCCTTTGACCGCATGTTTACTTCACAGCAAAACCTTCCAAATGCAAGCACCACACCTCAAATCAACTCCAGGCCTTTTATCTGCTTAATTCAGAATGACATAATGGAGGGATTGCCCACAACTGTCCATGAAATAGCCTTGGAGTCAATTGTCCAATTACTTTTGGTCCCTTTAAAAACAGGGTGGCACATGTTAAGGAGCGGAAGCTCCTAAACCCTTCATCCAATTTTAATGTGGATACCCTCAAATGAAAGCTGAAAGTCTGAACTTCAACTGCATCTGAATTGTTTTGTTTAAAATTCATTGTGGTAATGTCTATAACCAAAATTAGAAAAAGGTTGTCTCTGTCCAAATATATATGGACCTAACTGTACCAAGTTTTTGTGGTCAGTGAAAACCTGGAAGGGAAAGTGAGCTCCCTTCAAGAGATGTCTCCACTCTGAGAAAGCCAACTTCATGGCTAGCAACTCCCTGTCCCCGATGGAATAATTCCTCTCCGCTGGTGTGAAGGTCTTGGAGAAGAAGAAGTATGGATGCTTCCGACCTTGAGCATCCTTTTGGTCCATTGGTCCTTCTTGGAAGGTCCTGTAGGTGCTGCAGCTATATAAGATTCTCATGACCGCACGGCCTTGCACTAGTGTCAAATATGTACGAGCTCAGTGCCAGTGTGGTCGTGTGTGTGGTCAGGGACCCGGCTGAAATAAGCCCCTAGAATGCTGGCACCTCCGGTGAGGAGTTTTGTGTATGCAGTCAGGGACCCGGCTGAAATAAGCCCCTAGAATGCTGGCACCTCCGGCGAGGAGTTTATGTGTGAATTCAGGGCTGGCTAATAGCCGATAGAATTCCAGCTCCACCGGAGAGGAGCTGCATGTTGGTTTGACTGCATGACCACTGTCGGCTCTACACAGTAGCTGTTCCTCTGTGAGCTAAACAGGGCACAGAGTTCTCTTTACTATGGGCTCTGTGAATTAACTCTCTAATGTTAAAACCTACCTAGTGTGAACAGTGGAGAGAGTCACAGGGTCCCAACCGGACTCCCAGCTTTGGAGGGACTATATATGAACTGCCCAGCTCAGTGAAAAGGGGGCCACACCCTATTTGTATTGAGTACAAGAGAGGCAGCAGAGTAAATCTTGTCTGATGTAGCAGATCTAAGTTTGTCAAATTCAAGTCTGCGAGATCTGTGTTGTAGATAGATATGTAGATGATTTTGTTCGTGAGCTCAATAACATTCCTGTCAGTCCCATTTTAGTCTCTGTCCTGTCACCTACCACTTTCCCTTCATTCTGTAATGCCTGCTCATTCTCCTGTGGTCCAGGTGTCAACTTCCTCACCATCTCCTACTCCCATCACCTTTTCTCCATTACTACCCAGTGCTATTTCTGCCTGATGTGAACACAGTTTACCATTGGGACTGTGTGTGAGTGGGGGAGGCAGAGACAGGGACAGAGCCGGAGAAGGACATCAGAGGATGAGCAGGGCAGGATGTGAGGAGGAGGGGGATGTCTGCTCAGGATACACAGTGCAGCACCTGGAGCAGTGTTCCCCAACTCCGGTCCTCAAGAGCCACCAACAGGTCATGTTTTCAGGATTTCCTTAGTATTGAAGAGGTGATAATTGCATCACCTCTGCAATACTATGGAAATCCTGAAAACATGACCTGTTGGTGGCTCTTGAGCACCGGAGTTGGGGAACACCTGGAGTAACAGGACAGAGGAGCAGTGAGGTAAGTCACCCGCACTCACTGCTTCACATCCTCTGGCTCCCCTCCTCAGTCACACTAAAAAAGACACTTTCTGAGTGCTTTCATTAGAGAATGGAGGGCTTTTTTTAATGATCAATTCATGTAGCACTCCCTGTCATCTGGTGCGAGGTGGCACACTAGGCAGACGACTGCCTCGTCCTGGCCCTGCACACAACCACATGGCATCGAAAGTGATGGGATCTGTATTTGTCAGAGCCAGAGCCAGCAAATATTTCAGTCAGTATCAGAAAAGAGAAACAAAAGGCGCTGACTGAAAAGTCATAGAAGTATATCACAAATGATGTTGCGATATGCTTCACACAATAGTAAAAGTTACCCCTAACTATTCATTTTCCTCCCAATGGTTCTGATGCAGTGTTGCTTTAAAAAAAAAAAAATCATTGACATTGCCACAGCCTATGGATATATTGATTGCCTTAAATATTTTTAGAGAAAAAAATTGCTTGCAGCTGAGTAATGTTCTGTATGCAGCCTGAAGGCTGTAGAAAAATATGTCAGTACAACTAATTGTAAGATACGTTATGAAAATGTACACTAGTTAGCCCAAGCCTTTAATTATAACTGTTAAAAATCACTAAAATGGATTGCATTAGCTTAGAGAAAGACACATATATCATTAAGTCACGTCAAGTGCTAAAAGCTTACTACGGTATATATAACTATATATATTCTTTTCTTTACATCCTTGAGATATGTAAACTCCATGGTTCATTAACCTCCCTATTAGATCCTTAGCACTCAGAAACCTTAATGAAGAAAAGGATGCTTGCCCACAGACATAATGGCCTCACTATTTAGTCAGTGGATGAATATTTTATGAATAATATAATTATAAAATGATCTAAATACTGGATCATTGCTTTAACAAATGGCTTTAGCTGTGGATTTTGGTATAATTTTTAAAATTATAACAGTCTTTCTCTTTGATCTGCTGTGTGTGATGTGATAATTGCAGAACTGGTCATTCTTGGAAATGCAAACAAGTGAGTATATAAAATGGGTATTTTAAGCTCATTACATGAAGAAAATATACTCTTCTCTACTTTTTGCTAGAAAAAATTTAAATTTGGTAAATTTCTGTAACAAATAAGCATCGGAGAAAAAAATTGTCCCAGGTGTTTGGTTGCGGTTTAGATTCACAATATTTTGTTATCTTCATGTATTTTACACTTAGTTGTATTTCTGAATTTTAGAGTGGAAACAAACAATGTTTTAACCACATTGCTATGAATGCTAAAAAATAACAAACCAAGTCATATTCACTGCTCTGATCCCCTGACATTCAGCTGCTTCAAGAGTACTAGTCAGTTTTTCTGTTTTGGTCTTCAATTATGTCATTGTGACATAGACTTGTCAAGTCACTGGCTGCAGCATAGTGGATACCAATAAGGATCTCTTTGTCGAAATATCATATCTTCAGGCCAGGATACAATGACTATTGGACTTGAAAAGCAGCTGCATAAGAGTATTACTAGATCTGGTTTACTGCATTTCTTATTTTATAGCACTTTTAGCTTTTGTTTTAAATACTTTCATGCCCCAAAACTAAAAAAAAGTATTCTAGCAATCATACCTTTATTGGCTAACCAGAGAAGTCATACTTGTAAGCTTTCAGAGCACCAAGGCTCCTTCTTTTGTTAAAACCAAAAAATTAATGAGTTAGAAAAAGATAAACCTTTAGTTTAGAACATTGTGTGTCATGGGATTAGGAAGTAGAAAATCACACAAAAGAAATCCATAACGCAGTTGATATTTATGTCTATAATTATGCAAAAGATTTAAAATTGAAGAATGAAAAGGGACACATCTTGGATTACGCTCATGATTATAGCTCATCAATAGAGATAAGTGGATCAGGCAAAATTCTAATTTGCCTGTTGGCACAGATTTTCCCTGGAAATATATTGGAGTGCTGTGAGCCACCTTAATATTTATGTTATCCCAAAGATCATTAATGGTTGTTAAGAGGGGCAAAATATAACATTATGTTTGTCTCTGCATAAAAGTTACAAATAAATGTTATTATAATAATGCACATTTGAGATGAGTGTCAGCCCACCAGTTGTCGGCCCACCAGGGATAGCATAACAGCGCAGGCGCCGGGACAGATTCAAACAACGCTGAGGAGGCGGCGCCCGGCGCCAAGGTGGTATAAATGACGGCTGTGTTGCGTCTGATTAGGAAGGAAAGTCCCGCCTCCCTGGCGATTTCATGGTATGAGGGGGCACATTTTATAAGTGTTTATTTCAGCGTGTGCAAGGAGCATAACTAAAAGAGCCACCTTGTCCAAATGCAGCATTAGTGCTGCACACGGTGGCTCTTTTAGTTACAAACGCCTGGGGGGGGGTGACAGGTTCCCTTTAATATAGTCAAGGACGGACTTTCCTCTAGTTTTCTTGAGGTTATACCAGAATGGGTGGTGAATATTTGATTGGGAAATAGGAATAGAAATATATATTCTTAGGATTGTGAATCACTGTGCTGAACCACAGGCAAACCCATACTTTGCACTCATTTAATTAAACCAGCTTCTCTCAGGGTGTAATAAGGTAATGGCAGCTGGTTCAGATGGGCCAGCCAACAGATTAATTTACGTAGAGAATATAACAGAAACAGTTCTCTTGGGTGCCGAGCTGTTCAGCACAGAGGACATAGACTTCCCATCAGGGATCCATACTGGAGACATGTTCCTTCCAGAGGTGTGCCTGCTTGAGTTTAATTGCTCACAACCCACTTTGATGTTACACTTTAATTATTACACTTAGATAGCGCTCCCATTTTTCCCATCTTTCTTCCTAGGAATTTTTATTATCAGGTTGTAAAGTTAGCAGTTATAGAGAACAATAATATTGTCATACTAAAGAATATCCAGACAAAAGACCGCAATGTTAAAAGAAACAAAGACCGTCTGATTGCAAAGAATTCTTAACTGGTAACCAAGTAAACCATGAGTCACTGCAGAAACAGGAACCAAATAAAAAAATATTACAACTACTTTTAAAGAATTAATGAAAACTATTTGGAATTTTTATATGTAATTACAGTGTGCAAAAAATAAAAACTGAAGAGAATTCAATACATTTTGTATACTGTTGTGCAGTAGAAGTTTTACATAACATTTTTGTATTTTTGCTATAATTTACCTACTGATTTTGCATCATTTTCAGTAGTCAAACTTAGCAACTCTCATTCCCAAAGGTACTTGGATCCACCACCAGTATGTCCCAGTTTCCAGCAGCAGACTTACCATCTATAGCTGTTGTAATGACAGGTTTGTGTTAGCTTGTGCTAATTATTTTAAACAAAATTTTTCAAATGGAGATTTCTTACATATGTTCGGACATTAGTTTTCAGTCGCTGACATCTTTCCATTTACCTCACTCTTGAAGTTAGAAAATGTATGAGCAATTGGAAATAATTTCTAGTCAGCTTGTTGAAAAGTTGTACATGTTCATTTGAATTCCAGTAACTTTGTGTAATCATAAAATCTGTCGTTCTGCCAACTCCATTGGGTGGAAATACATAAAGTCGATTATTAACTGACATATGTTACTTATTCAGGCTGAAAACATAATTTATAAAAAAAAGCCAATCATTTAAAAAAATAGATTTTAGGTAAATGAGAATTTGTGGTGAATTTAGTCACCTGATATCTTCCTAAATTATTAGCATTTACATTATTATTTTGGAAAGTTTGGAAAGTAAATTAGCAATATTAACATTGTTTTTAATTGCCAAAATGTGCCAGCCATCTGGTAGTCTGAACAAATATTAGTAAATTCAGTCTGTTGAGTCACGAGGAATTAGAGGCACTCCCTTCTCTCTTAGTCATATGGCTAGGACATTTCTCTAACTCTTTACAGTCTATGTGTTCATTCATTAGTCTAGTCATGAAGTAAAATATTGTTTAGACTTTTAAAGCCAATGTATCGTATCAAAAAATAATTTATATTTTACCCTATGATCAGGGCTGATACTCATTCTTAGGCCATATTCATATGTTCAATATTTGGTCAGTATTTTACATCAATATTTGTAAGCCAAACCAGAACTAAGTGATAAATACAGAAGAGGTGAGATGTTTCTATTGTACATTTCCTCTAAATGTTCCACGCTTGATTTTGACTTACAAATACTGATGTAAAATACTAGCCAAATACTGAACATATGAACATGACCTTAAAGTCAATCTCTCAATAGGATTGTGCTACCCCAGTCTGAGAGGAGTGTAATATAGCATTTGATTCTAGGTCATGTGGGGGCTCATACTGTATATAGGGGGCTATGTAGGCGCTCATAGTGTTTATCCCCTTTACCCCCAAGGGTGGTTTGCATGTTAATGACGGGCCAATTTTTACATTTCTGACCACTGTCCCTTTATGAGGTTATAACTCTGAAACGCTTCAACGGATCCCGGTGATTCTGACATTGTTTTCTCATGGCATATTGCACTTCATGATAGTGGTAAAATTTCTTTTATATTACCTGCGTTTATTTGTGAAAAAAATGGAAATTTGGAGAAAATTTTGCAATTTTCCAAATTTGAATTTTTATACCCTTAAATCACAGAGATATTTCACACAAAATACTTAATAAGTAACATTTCCCACATGTCTACTTTACAGCAGCACAATTTTGGAACCAAATTTTTTTTTTGTTAGGGAGTTATAAGGGTTAAAAGTTGACCAGCAATTTCTCATTTTTACAACACCCTTTTTTTGTAGGGACCACATCACATTTGAAGTCATTTTGAGGGGTCAATATGAGAGAAAATTACCATGTGTGACATCATTCTAAAAACTGTATCCCTCAAGGTGCTCAAAACCACATTCAAGAAGTTTATTAACCCTTCAGGTGTTTCACAGGAATTTTTGGAATGTTTAAAAAAAAAATGAACATTTAACTTTTTTTCACAAAAAATTTACTTCAGCTCCAATTTGTTTTATTTTACCAAGGGTAACAGGAGAAATTGGAACCCAAAAGTTGTTGTAAAATTTGTCCTGAGTACGCTGATACCCCATATGTGGGGGTAAACCACTGTTTGGGCGCATGGCAGAGCTCGGAAGGGAAGGAGCACCATTTTACTTTTTCAATGCAAAATTGACTGGAATTGAGATGGGATGCCATGTTGCGTTTGGAGAGCCCCTGATGTGCCTAAACATTGAAACCCCCCAAAAGTGACACCATTTTGGAAACTAGACCCCCTAAGGAACTTATCTAGATGTGTGGTGAGCACTTTGACCCACCAAGTGCTTCACAGAAGTTTATAACGCAGAGCCGTAAAAATAAAAAATCATATTTTTTCACAAAAATGATTTTTCACCCCCAATTTTTTATTTTCCCATGGGTAAGAGAAGAAATTGGACCTCAAAAGTTGTTGTGCAATTTATCCTGAGTACGCTGATACCCCAAATGTGAGGGTATACCACTGTTTGGGTGCATGGCAGAGCTCGGAAGGGAAGGAGTGCCATTTGACTTTTCAATGCAAAATTGACTGGAATTGAGATGGGACACCATGTTGTGTTTGGAGAGCCCCTGATGTGCCTAAACAGTGGAAACCCCCAATTCTAACTGAAACCCTAACCCAAACACACCCCTAACCCTAATCCCAACCACACCCCTAACCTCAACCACACCCCTAACCCCAACACACCCCTAACCCTAATCCCAACCCTAACCACACCCCTAACCCTAATCCCAACCATAACCCTAACCACACCCCTAACCCTGACACACCCCTAGCCCTAATCCTAACCATAAATGTATTCCAAACCCTAACCCTATCCCCAGCCTTAACCGTAGCCCCAACCCTAACCCTAGCCCTAGCCCTAACACTAACCCTAGCCCTAGCCCTAGCCCTAACCCTAGCCCTAACCCTAACACTAGCCTTAACCTTACCACTAGCCCTAACCCTAACCCTAGCCCTAACCCTAGCCCTAAACCTAACCCTAGCCCTAACCCTAATGGGAAAATGGAAATAAATACATTTTTTTATTTTTTTTATTTTTCCCTAACTAAGGGAGTGATGAAGGGGGTTTGATTTACTATTTATAGTGGGTTTTCTAGCGGATTTTTATGATTGGCAGCCGTCACACACTAAAAGACACTTTTCATTGCAAGAAATAGTTTTTGCATTACCACATTTTAAGAGCTATAATTTTTCCATATTTTGGTCCACAGAGTCATGTGAGGTCTTGTTTTTTGCGGGACGAGTTGACGTTTTTATTGGTAACATTTTGGGGCACGTGACATTTCTTGATCGCTTTTTATTCAGATTTTTGTGAGGCAGAATGACCAAAAACCAGCTATTCATGAATTTCTTTTGGGGGGGCAATTATATTGTTTCACGTTTGGTAAAAATTGATAAAGCAGTTTTATTCTTCGGGTCAGTATAATTACAGCGATATCTCATTTATATCTTTTTTATGTTTTGGCGCTTTTATTCGATAAAAACAATTTTATAGAAAAACTAATTATTTTTGCATCACTTTATTCTGAGGACTATAACTTTTTTATTTTTTGCTGATGATGCTGTATGGCAGTTCGTTTTTTGCAGGACAAGTTGACGTTTTCAGTGGTACCATGGTTATTTATATCCGTCTTTTTGATCGCATGTTATTCCACTTTTTGTTCGGTGGTATGATAATAAAGCGTTGTTTTTTGCCTTGTTTTTTTTTTACGGTGTTCACTGAAGGGGTTAACTAGTGGGACAGTTTTATAGGTCGGGTCATTACTGACGCAGCGATACTAAATATGTGTACTTTTATTGTTTTTTTTATTTAGATAAAGAAATGTATTTATGGGAACAATATTTTTATTTAGTTTTTTTTTATTTAGGAATTTTTTTTTTTTTTTTTTACACATCTGAATATTTTCTTTTACACTATAACATTGCCCCGTGTGGGGGCATCATGTTATAGTGTAAGATCGCTGATCTGACACTTTACAGAGCACTGTGTCAGATCAGCGATCTGATGTGCACTGCCGAGAGGCTTCCTGGCACCTGCTCTGAGCAGGCACTGGTAAGCCACCTCCCTGCAGGACCCAGATGCAGCCCCATGGCCATTTTGGATCCAGGGCCTGCAGGGAGGAGACGCTCGGTACAACGTGAGCCACCTCCCTGCGCGATGCTTCCCTATGCCCCCTGAACACTGCGATCATGTCTGATCGCAGTGTTTCGGGGGTTAATGTGCCAGGAGCGGTCCGTGACTGCTCCTGTCACATAGTGCCGGACGTCAGCTGCGATAGTCAGCTGACACCCAGCCACGATCCGCCGCTCTCCCCCCGTGAGCGCAGCCGATCACTATGATGTACTATCCCATCAGTGGGCATACGGGCCCACCCCACCTCGACGGAATAGTACATCACATGTCAGAAAGGGGTCATAAGACACTATGTGGGGGCTAATACTATATGTAAAGGCTGTGTGTAGGCTTATATATTATTGTATATTGCAGGCTATATAGGGGATCATATTGTATATATGAGGCTATGTGGGGGCTTATATTGTAGATAGGAGGCTGTATGTGATCTTACAGTATATAGCGGGGCTGTATGTGAGTTCAAACAAATTAGGAATTTGAGCATACTTAATTCTGCTCATGAATAAATGAACAAAAGCAGAGATTGAATCCCTAGCAAATTATGCTAATAATAATCACAAATAACTATATGGTCCACTGGGACAAAAAGTTTTCTAACATCCAAATACGACTGTAAAAAACTGTTCTACGCCACAACAAAGAGAGCACATATAAGAAGAGGCGTAAGATGAACAATACAAATACAACATTTTCTTAGAAATAATTAGAAAGACAATCAATGTTAAAAAAGTGCCAATATAGTGCATGGTGATGAGCCAAAGAAAGTAAGGGCACCGTCTCACAAAACGATTTACCAACGATCACGACCAGCGATACGACCTGGCCGTGATCGTTGGTAAGTCGTTGTGTGGTCGCTGGGGAGCTGTCACACAGACAGCTCTCCAGCGACCAACGATGCCGAAGTCCCCGGGTAACCAGGTTAAACATCGGGTTACTAAGCGCAGGTGACGTCACCGCTGTGCTCTGCTTTCACTTTCCGGCCGGCACTCAGTCAGTGCGGGAAGCAGACGGCAAGGGACCTGACGGACACCGGAATGTGAGTATGTACTGTTTTTTTTTTTTTACATTTACGATGGTAACCAGGGTAAACATCGGGTTACTAAGCGCGGCCCTGCGCTTAGTAACCCGATGTTTACCCTGGTTACAAGCGAATGCATCGCTGCATCGGTGTCACACACACCGATGCAGCGATGACAGCGGGAGATCCAGCGACAAAATAAAGTTTCAAACGATCTGCTACGACGTACGATTCTCAGCGGGGTCCCTGATCGCCGCTGCGTGTCAGACACAGCGATATCGTATGGATATCGCTGGAACGTCACGGATCGTACCGTCGTAGCGATCAAAGTGCCAATGTGAGACGGTACCCTAAGTGGCACCATCAGATAACAGGCAAGAGCAAGATGTAATGCTAATAAACAACGTAGTCAAAGATTGAAAATACACAAATAAGTACCTGTAACCATAATTTTGAGGGTTATGGGAATATAGTCAATACACTATATGATTTTTTTTCTAGTCTCTGGATGCAAGTTTTATTTATGTTGGTACTTATTTGTGCATTTTCAATTTTCTTCTTATGTGCTCTGTCAATAATAAGTGGTAGAGTTAACATTAATATAATATAGAAAATAATTATAAGTAACATATTAATATTAATATTGAGCAGAATTAATTTCAGTCTTTTGGTTCCAGAACAGTCATGGTCTCTTATGTGGCCCCTCGTGAAAATGAATTGCCCACCTCTGATTTAATACATAGTTGAAAAGTAAATTTGCTCATTTCTTTTTTGCTACATCATCTTCATGCCTTTAGACTGCTTAAATGAATAGCTGGAAAGAGGCGCAGAATAAAATGCAAATAAAATAAGCATAGCTTAGAACAGCAGTTTATGTGCAAAGGAATTAAATTTCAAATCGAAATTTCTGGAAAAGAATAATTGTAATAGCAGGGGATGATGAACCCTAATGGGAATGGTCAAAGGCACATTGCAATTAAAGCATTTTATTACTTCACTACTTCAGAGAGACACAAAGTTTAATGGTTATTCTCAACTGAGTCACAATCACTTTACAAGATTAAATGGCAGTGCGGCCCAGCTCACCACAATCTCTCTAGTGCATTGAGAATTAAATATCTAAAGGCTCTTTAGGGTCCATGAACAGGGAATCAAACCTACCTAAGAAGTTCCACTAATTTATTGCTGGAATATCTACATCAGCTGCCAGGACAAGTCATGATAGCCACAACCTCAGTCAGTTGTAAGGAAATCATTTCTTCTAATAATACCGTGATAATGCATCCGTGAACACTGGTGGTTCATTCAGTGGCAAGAGAGAGAGTTCTTTATCTCTCATGGGGGAGGGTTTCCTATTTAAATGCTCTGGGTCCAGGGGCACACAGCACCTTTTTACCCTGCAAATTCTACTTGGCACAGTGTCTCCCGCTTACGACTTCACATATCTGCAATTATTTCTGCTCAGTCAAGCACTCTCTTTTCCCAGTTGCCTTAATCCACTTGTCACACAGAGGGAATCACTATATGCTTTCTGGTTTTCCCCATGTGAGCCCAGAGTACCAGGATAACCTATATGTAGAATGGCATCTGAGACTGCTGTTAATGACACTTTTCCACTAGAACCAACTGATAGGCCCAATCTGCTACCCACTACAATTACTACTTCTTCTTCTTAGAAATGACACTACCTTGTGACAAAACTATAGCATTGCTTTGTTTATAGTACTGACCTCATATAGAGCAGAGGAACCTTTTGGACCCCCCCAGTACACAGCACAGGGTGTGACTGCTACATCTGTACCATCTACTGTATAGTTACAATATGTACCTGATTTCAAGTCTGCAAAATGTGTTTCCTAGTGATTTAGAAAATTCTGATTGAATTTGTATTTTTTTTATTTAGGTAACAAGAGAGGTCCACCATTCCTGCACAACAGATAAATGTTTTATGTATAAATGGTGCTTTAGTTGAAAGCAGAATGTTCTGTATAAACTGCAGGTTTAAAATGTCAAAAAGACTTAAATAAGGAAAGATCTAAATAAGAATTGCAATGATTCAGTGATTATAACCAAAAACACAAATGGAATCTGGAAACAAATGACTAGAAAAGCTTGTGCTGCTCCTCTGATTTGTGACCTTTTCTCAGGGACTTTCATTGAAGTATCTCTTGCTTCTACCTTCTGATTGCATCTCTTTGTCACAGCTTTTCAATTCACAAGGCTTACTTTTCATTGTCAATATTTTTACAGAGTCCAGTTAATGCTTTTGAATACATAGAATACCTATTCAGCTTGTCTTTAATGCTTTTTTTGGAAGGAGCCTCTTATATAATGAGGCAATTTGTGATCTTCCTTCATAGCACCCATTTTAAAATAAAGATTGGAACATGAGATAATTATACTGGACAGAATTTTTTTTCCATAATACAGTGTGATTAACAGAAATTAATCAGACTAGTCTCCTTCATTTTCTTTAATCTACTTCTTACAAGATTTTAAAAGCCTGTAATATTTTAGAATATTTATACCACACCACTCAAAAAAATTAAAATGCACTTACGTTTTATTTTTTTAATATGTGACAGAGCCTGAAATACCTCCAGATTTTTTGAAGTCTGGTTCCTTACGGTATGTGCATACGCTGCGGATTTTGCTGCGGATCCGCAGCAGATTGGCCGCTGCGGATCCGCAGCAGTTTTCCATGAGTTTACAGTACAGAGCACTCGGAAATGGGCCAAAAATGCTATGGAATCCTTATGCAAGCTAAAGCTACTTTCACTCTTCCGTTTTTTTGTGTCCGTCGTAGTGCAGCAAAATGACAGATCGACGGACGTCATGAAAATATTGAAAAACGTGTGCGATGCATCCAGTGTAATGACAGATGCGTCGTCCATAAATTCCAGGAAAATAAATGTCCAGGGACGAGAGAGAGAGCAAGAGCAAGAGCAAGAGCGAGAGCGAGAGAGACCTTTTTCCTAGACTTGAAAATCCTTCCGGGCATGCTCAGAGGGGAAAAACTGGATCCGTCGCTGGATTCCTGTGTGTGATGGATCCTGCGTCCATAGACTTCCATTCTAGTGAACGACGTATGACGCAGGATCCATCGCTACACGTTTTCCCGACGCAGACAAAAAACGTTACATTCAATGTTTTTTCCAGACGACGGTCCGTCGTGTGCCAATCCGTCGTGATCCGTCCCTAATACAAGTCTATGGGAAAATGCAGGATCCTGCAAATTTTTTTGCAGGATCCTGCATTCTCAAAAATCAACAGATTGTGACGGGAGCTGAAAGACAGAAGAGTGAAAGTAGCCTAATATGCAAGCATGGAAAAACAGAGGCTAAAAAGCCCCACGAAAAGAGCAGTCCGAAATATATAAAAAAGTATAAATTTTATTGAGAATCACATGGGTATAAGGATTACAACAACAACAATGAAAATACACAAGGGTTAAAAAGAAACGCTCTAGGGTCGGCAGAATGCTATATGGGCCCAATACAATAAGCACATTTACTATAGTATCTAAAGTGCAATATCACCCCATATATTTATATCCTTTTGTTACGGATAGCAGGAGGAAACATACGGGCATGCGATGTATAGCAAAAAAAGACAGCAAGGAGGTACATAAAATATGGACATAATAGTCCTACCACCAGCTTATCAATAGCCACGCTGCAAACAACCAGTACAATATGCAGTAAAGAAAATACCCATTACCTGCAATTGAGGGTGATAATGGTGGCCCAGAGGATCTGCCAGACCGCCCCAACACGCGTTTCGGTTGGCACCTTCGTCAGGGGGCATGTAAGAGTGTCAAAATGCCGTTTTTTTTATATCCCACAGCGTACCGGAAGTGACCCTGGCCGCGAACCGGAACTGACGCATGCGTCACCGCAGCAACCGCGACGCCGGCCGGCACCCGCGTCATGTGACCCAGGGCATCAGGATGCACGTAACCCAATGTGACCCGATGCCCAGGGACAAATAGAGATACAGGCAACCGGCAGGCAAAGCGGAGGTGCAGCGCGCATGCGTACTGGCCACGGAAAGGGTAAAGTAATGAAGAAATCTCGGCACACAGAGAAAAGGTGAAGCCTGGTCTAGTCATCCTAAGGTGAAGGTGCAAAACAAAGCACTACAAGAGCAGCAGTCGCCACAGAGGTTGCCCCAACAATATAAATATGGAAACAGTATCAGCAATATACTGTACATTATACATTATAGTGGGGAGACAACATACATAAAAAAATAAAGAAATATAAATAGGAGAAATGGACCCACATCATATATTGCATATAGTACTTACAGATACAAATAAATACACAATATTAGCATATATAGAAGCAATTAAGCAATAAATACTATAATAGACCACATATTTTGCTTACTAGGATCTACTTCCATGATGGAGGACAACAAGACAAAATAAATAAGTACAAAGCAATATGTATATACATAAGTACTAATACATAGAGAAATAGACCATATATTATGCTTGATGGAGTGTACTTCCATGGTGGACGGCAGCCAGAATTCAACCAAAGTTGATGAAGATTATACATAGAAAACCAAGCAGGTAATACATAACCCTAAAGAATGAGAAAATAAGCATAAAAATTAAAAGATAAAACAACAAACATATATATTTTCACCACAACAGCGAAGATGATCGCAAGATATATCCAGATATTAAGGAATATACATCATAAAAATGAAGAGAAAGGGAGATTTTCATTTAATCCTAGCGGATGGACTGTTTGTAACGTCCAGATCCACCTGGCTTCTGACTGTGCTAGGCGTTGCGACAGATTACCACCTCAAATATTCACGTCGAGGGAATCAATCCCCCTCACTCTCAGGAGATCACTATTGCATTGATGGAATTCCCAAAAATGTCGGGGTATCGTTTTAAGAGTGGAGGCATCCGTGTGGCCAGCAGCGGCCTGTATGCCCAATACGTGCTCACGTATTCTTACCTTAAGTAGGCGTGATGTTAGTCCTACATATATAAGGCCGCAAGGGCATACCGCATAATAAATTACGTATCGCGTTGTGCATGTGATAAATTTCTTAATTTTATAAATTTTAGATCCACTTGAATTTGAAAATGAATCACTTCTATCAACGTTGCAACACGCGACACAGTGGCCACACGGAACGCATCCACTACCCCGATTCAAAAATGTGACCCTAGGTATATCCTCATAATGACTCCTAGTGAGGAGATCACGTAGATTTTTGGATCTCCTGAATGTTATTGGTGGTCTGTCAGGTAGAAATTTAGCCAATGTTGAATCGGCCTGTAATATGTGCCAAGATCTAGAAAGGGCCGATCTTACTGATGCAGAGTGACAGTTGAAATTTGTAATAAATCTACTCTGATTATCTGAGTGTCTGCTGTTATTAGTATATTTATAAAGTAGATCATTACGGGAAGAGTATTTCGCCCTATTGTAGGCCCTCTTCAAGGTACGATGACTGTATCCCCGCTCAAGGAATCGATTTTTCAAATCTCCCGCCTGCCTTTCAAAATCCGCATCAGACGAACATATCCGGCGGAGATGCAAAAATTGTCCGATGGGGACAGAGTTAATCATATGCTGTGGATGGGAAGAGGAGGCATGCAGCAATAGGTTCGTGGAGGTAGGCTTCCTATAGACGTCTGAATGTATTTCTCCGTTGGGGCCTCTTTTCACAGTCACATCCAAAAATTCGACCGAATCCGAATTGGTGGTATGTGTAAGTAGAATATTCAGATCATTGCTATTCAGATCAGACAAAAAGACATCTAATGTGTGAGAAGAACCCAGCCAGACCAGGAAAATATCGTCGATGTACCGCGTCCATAGAAGGACGCGGTCCATCGACGTCTGCCGGTCTGACAGGAAGATGTCCCTTTCCCACAGCCCCAAGAACAGATTAGCATAGGAAGGTGCAAAGGCCGCTCCCATGGCTGTTCCTTGGAGCTGCAGGAAAAAGGACCCCTTAAAAATAAAAAAATTGTGCATCAGTGCGAACTCTAGAAGTTCCACTATGAAGCTCTTCATACCCTCGGAAAATGTAGACATGTCCAAAAAGTATCTCACGGCCCGAAGACCATCGATGTGCCTGATATTAGTATATAACGATTCAACATCGATTGTTACAAATTGAGAATCAGGCTCAATGGACAGTCCATCAATTCTCCGAAGGAACTCACCAGTGTCTTTGAGATATGATGGCAAATTGCATACTAACGGCTGTAGGACTGAATCTATCCACCGACCAACATTTTCAAGATAGTTGCCCTTACCGGATAGGATGGGACGTCCTGGAGGGGTATTGATGTTTTTATGCAACTTAGGGAGGAGGTACAAGGTTGAAATAGTAGGTTCGTGAACTGCCAATGCCGATGCTAGATCTTTCGTAATGATCTCACTAGTAGAAGCCTTTTTAATAATGACTTCTAGCTTGGAGCAGAACGCAGATAAGGGGTTGTACGTCAATTTCCTATAACAAATTTTGTCATTTAATTGGCGAAATGCCTCTTTCTTGTACATGTTCTTTGGCCAAATCACGATGTTTCCCCCCTTATCTGCCGACTTTATTACTACATAAACAACCTCTGTGGTGACTGCTGCTCTTGTAGTGCTTTGTTATGCACCTTCACCTTAGGATGACTAGACCAGGCTTCACCTTTTCTCTGTGTGCCGAGATTTCTTCATTACTTTACCCTTTCCGTGGCCAGTACGCATGCGCGCTGCACCTCCGCTTTGCCTGCCGGTTGCCTGTATCTTTATGTGTCCCTGGGCATCGGGTCACGTTGGGTTACGTGCATCCTGATGCCCTGGGTCACATGACGCGGGTGCCGGCCGGCATCGCGGTTGCTGCGGTGACGCATGCATCACTTCCGGTTTGCGGCCAGGGTCACTTCCGGTACGCTGTGGGATATAAAAAAACGGCATTTTGACACTCTTACATGCCCCCTGACGAAGGTGCCAACCGAAACGCACGTTGGGGCGGTCTGGCAGATCCTCTGGGCCACCATTATCACCCTCAATTGCAGGTAATGGGTATTTTCTTTACTGCATATTGTACTGGTTGTTTGCAGCGTGGCTATTGATAAGCTGGTGGTAGGACTATTATGTCCATATTTTATGTACCTCCTTGCTGTCTTTTTTTGCTATACATCGCATGCCCGTATGTTTCCTCCTGCTATCCGTAACAAAAGGATATAAATATATGGGGTGATATTGCACTTTAGATACTATAGCAAATATGTGCTAATTATATTGGGCCCATGTAGCATTCTGCCGACCCTAGAGCGTTTCTTTTTAACCCTTGTGTATTTTCATTGTTGTTGTTGTAATCCTTATACCCATGTGATTCTCAATAAAATTTATACTTTTTTATATATTTTGGACTGCTCTTTTCGTGGGGCTTTTTAGCCTCTGTTTGTCTATGTCTTAGCGACGATTGTCCATATTTGGTCCATAGATACATTGGTTTATTACTATTCCTATTTTTTCTGATTAGTATTACTATAAGTCTAACCAATGTTTTTCATCAGTTTTTGTAATATGCAAGCATGGGCAGCATGGTGTCTCAGTAGATAGCACTGCAGCCTTGCAGCGCTGGAGTCCTGGGTTCAAATCCCACTAAAGGACAACATCTGCAAGGAGTTTGTATGTTCTCCCCGTGTTTGTGTGAGTTTCCTCGGGTTACTCCAGTTTTCTCCCACATTCCAAAGACATACTGAAAGGGAATTTAGATTGTGAGCCTTACTGGGGACAATGATAATGTGTGCAAACTGTAAAGCGCTGCGGAATATGTTAGTGCTATAAAAAATAAAGATTATTATTAATTTAATGACAATCCTGAAGTATTGTGCACATCATCAGCAAATTTCCTTAGGTATTTGCAGCATGTCAATTCTTTGTGTATTTCTGCAGCGTTTTTCATCCATTGACTTCAATTGAGTCAGTCAAATCCGAAGCAAAAACTCAGGTATAAAAATGTTTGCGGATTTGCTGAGTTTTAGTTTTGCATTTTACCAGCTTCCTATGTTGTTTCCCACGCTGTCATCCATGTGACAGCATGGGAAACATGGGTGCGGTGGTTCATATCTGTAACACCCCAGGTAACCAGTTGTTACAGTGATGGTGCCTTCCCTTCGGGGAGGGTGATATCATGCTTGGAGGCAAGGATGATTCTCTTTACCAGGTAACGCACTCACATTCAACACATTACGAATCCAGGCAAGAAGGGGGAGCTCTGAACCTGGATTCAGGGGAGCTTCCCCAACTTTGAGTGTTCTGGTCTGGAGGAGGAGTTAGGGAGTTGGTCCAGGGAGACCAAGGTGTAACAATAAATAAATAAATAAATACTTGCACTGCAATATAGATACTTGCACTGCACACAAAAACAGTTTTTGGATTAGGAGTCATTCTGTATATTAATATGAAATTGTATATGTTGAGTGATGAACCTTTATTTTATTTGTTATAAATAAATTATTTGTTTGAACTGAACGTTCTGTGGCCTGATTAATTATTTGGGAGGCCTTTTTTTGGTACAGGATATGACAAAGCAGCAAACAAGACACTAGACAAGGAAGTCCAGTAGGTTATTAGTGAAAATGCACACAGTACTTAAACTTGGGAATCCAGCAGAAGTGTTGTAGAAATGCACACAGTACTTAAATGAGGTAGTCCAGCAAAACTTGATCTTACGTGCACACAGCACTTGTTTGTGGAAGTTCAAAAATATGCAGGTGGTGCGTTGAGCATGAAGTCCTAGCGTGGTTGTGCAAAGAAGCACAACACTGGGAAAAGTTTAGAAAACTAGGGAAATCCTTCCACAGGTGTGCTGCCCATCACAGCAGTTCCAGAGGTGAGATGCAGCTGAACGGGGTGAGGCAGACCACCGAGTAGTGCGCAGCTGAAGCAGGGAGTTCACCAGAACACAGGCAGAAGCTCAGGAGCCAGCAGCACAAAATACTCAGGCACAGAACACCACATGACTCGGACTTAAATAATCAGGACAGACAGGAAGTTCCATGACAGGGTGAGATACAAGACTCCATTTTGGATCAGGGCGAACAGGAACATGGGAATTCCGGAAGTCTTACACAAGGAGAGCAGTCTGTTGGAGGGAGAGTAGAGAGAAGGAAGTCTGGAACTGAAAGCAGACAGCAGAACCGGGCAGTCAGGACTGAGCTGCAGCTCCAGGAAAGTAAGTGAACCCGAGGGGTTGAAAGTGGTGGAGCTATTGAGCAAAGGAGCACAGAAGAGAAGGTAAGGGGCTCAGAGGAGAACTGTGACCGGGAATCCTCAGAGCCAAAACGCAGGAACCGGGCACCAGAAGCCCAAGGCTGTGGCGTACTCCAGGACACACTGGAGAACCGGAGGGCATAGAACTGTATGTGATTTGCCCACACCACACCTGAAGGTGAAGCAGCACCTGAAGAGCCCAGGTCATGATAGAGACCCTATAAAACGATTGAAGTTGCCCACCATACAGGTAACAGTCCCAGGACAGGAGAGAGAGGACTTTGCTAGCAGCTACAGACAGCAAGGACCTTGCACACTAGCGCACGTAGGAAGGCTTACGGACCTCACCTGGGAGAGGAATCCCCCATTGCCTCCAGGCCGGTCGGACCACATCACCACCTGTTCCTGGTACTCTGGACTGTGGACTGCTACTATCAGTAAACCAGGCAAAGACTTTACAACTTTGTGTCCTCAACTTATTTGCCAGCATACACCATCCTTGCCCATACACCTTGGCTGCCCTGGGGACCCCACTTCACCTGTGGGAAGCATCATCATCTTGCTGCAACAACATTACCCCAGAGGACCCCTTTAAGCAGCGTCGGTCCCCTCTGACCGAGAACCACAGGTGGCGTCACGAACACAAACTTTAATAAAAAACCCTTTAACAGACCTTCCCCTTTAATTGAGTGTCCAGGGCCACGGACCGGGTCGTAGCCACCGTGACATCTACTTTAAGTGTGACCAAACCCAATATCCGAGTACCCCACTGTCCAGGCTGGTGACTCATATCGGTGGTAACGCAATCACCAGTAAGCCTGACATTCAGAACGCTGTGGGATCATGCTGTCAGATGTCAGTGTGGCCCCACAGCTGTGACTGTGACCCACAGTGGTGACTTGCAATAAAAACCTTACCGCAGGTCAGCAGGCATGGGCTGATGAGGCTACTGCTTCCATCGGGTTACATCTGCTGTCACTGATAACTATGCCAGCAGATGCCGTTGATGGGAGATGTAGTTTCATCTACCTGTGCCTGTGCTCACAGTTGAAAAAAGTAAAATAATTACAATCACATTCAAATAAAAAAAAAACATTATACTCACCTGACACTAAGTCCCCGATGCCCTTGTCTCCTAGAAATAATGTAAAATAATAAACCACCGTATACTTACCTGTCCACTGTAGTCCACACAATTCTGAGTGTCCCATGGCAATCTCACATGTAGAATAGTCACATCGGGAGATGTGACCACCCTAACCGGCCACCGGTGATACACTGCGGGAGAGGTTGCCTCCTGCCAGTGTATCACTAATCTGCTGTGAGAGTTCACCGGTGTAATAATTATAGGGGATAACTCAGGAGACTCTTTGCGTGGAACAAGACAACTACAGGACACAGTTTTATAAGTGGTAAATAGTGTTGAGCATTCCGATACCGCAAGTATCGGGTATCGGCCGATACTTGCGGTATCGGAATTCCGATACCGAGATCCGATACTTTTGTGGTATCGGGAATCGGTATCGGATCCATATTACTGTGTAAAATAAAGAATTAAAATAAAAAATATTGATATACTCACCTCTCCGGAGGCCCCTGGACATCACCGCTGGTAACCGGCAGCCTTCTTTGCTTAAAATGAGCACGTTTAGGGCCTTCCATGACGTTACGGCTTCTGATTGGTCGCGTGCCGCTCATGTGACCACCACGCGACCAATCATAAGCCGCGACGTCATTCTCAGGTCCTAAATTCCTAGAATGAGGAGTTTAGGGCCTGAGAATGACGTTATGGCTTGTGATTGGTCGCGTGGCGGTCACACAAACGCGCTCATTTTAAGCAAAGAAGGCTGCCGGTTACCAGCGGTGATGTCCAGGGGCCTCCGGATAGGTGAGTATATCAATATTTTTTATTGTAATTCTTTATTTTACACAGTAATATGGATCCCAGGGCCTGAAAGAGAGTTTCCTCTCCTTCAGACCCTGGGAACCATCAGGATACCTTCCGATACTTGGTGTCCCATTGACTTGTATTGGTATCGGGTATCGGTATCGGCGATATCCAATACTTTTCGGGTATCAGCCGATACTATCCGATACCGATACTTTCAAGTATCGGACGGTATTGCTCAACACTAGTCAGCAGCATTATTACACACAATACTTTGGATCTATCATTAGGAAAACGGTCAGCATGCACATCAAAATATAGCATACATTGATTCACAAAGCCACGAAATTTGTCGCGATCACCATTAAATCTGAATGGGGCAACTTAGGTGGGCTAGCTGGTGGCGGTTGCCCAGAGGGAAAAGTCGCTTGTGCAGCTATTTGCGTGCTTATGTCCTGAAAAGCCCATCCATACTGGAACTCTATGCCAGCAAGTTTGTTTTCCTGGGCATCCATGTGGGTGCTTAAGTCCTGCAAAGTCTGTCCAAACACTTGTTGATTGAGTTCAAAGCTTCCAAACTTCTTTTGCAGACCTTCCACATCTTTCTGCAGTGATCTAATTATGGAAAACACCTGCTCTAGTCTGCTTTCTGAAGTCATTGTTCCAGCAGTCTCCTTTTTTTTTAGGCTAGAGTATCCTGTAATAATTATAGGGGATAACTCAGGAGACTCTTTGCGTGGAACAAGACAACTACAGGACACAGTTTTATAAGTGGTAAAGTCTATATTATCACACGGTGATTCAAAAAGGTGCAGAGAGAAACTCAAGTCCACAACACTTGGTGCAAATATCAAATGCAGCTCAGCAGTCTATAGGAAACTTCAGAGGAAAATGCAATCACGCAGAAAGTCTATGAAGCGCAATTACTCTTGAGGATACTTGACACGAATAAGTCCTTGCTTAGTCCAAAACACAGATAGATATGCTTATAAGGCAGTTCAAATAATATCTTAGCTCAACCAGGGAGGTCTGGGTAATAGTCTCAGGTTCTTGCAGAGCAGAAACAGCTTACATGTCCAGCAAATGCAGATGGAAGCAAACACGAGCAGCAGATGAAGGAGAATTACTGGAACTGGTGTATGCAGCAGGAACTCAGAGCAGAGTAGCAGGATAATCCCACAGGTTCACAGGAGCAGGTATATAGCCAGGGAGTCACCAGAGGTCAGGAGCTGGATGCAAGGCGGAATACTCTAGCACAGACTGAAGGCTGGGGTGGAGTTTTATAGCAGGAAGACACAGTGCACATGAGACCAAAGACGCCATCTTGGAAAAGGGCAGTAATGCACAAAAAGGTAATAAAAAATGTTCAGAGTCCCGACAACCGGAGTTCATCATCAGCTCTGGTGCTCTCATTTACAGCACCACTGTGATTACCTCCTATGTCAGTGTATCGCCGGCTTAACCTATGTAATTGAAGCTCTTCCTAAACCCCCTCCCTGGATATCTAGTGTGAACAGGGAGGAAAGACAGGCCTTAATTAACCTACAGTCTCTTAATAATGTAGTTTTTAAACCGGCAGATAATTGGGAAATCTTGTGTTCTGGCCAGTCAAGCAATATGAGAATCAGGCCTATAAATTGCTAAATGTACCTATGTGTTATAAAAAAACTACCTTACAATCCCCTCTCTAATTTCCAGGATGAGCTCCTACAGATCATTGAAGAGCCTTCGAGCAAGGCATTATTCAAAAAAAAGATGGTAGATTATATCAGAAATCTCCATCCGAAATTATCAACTCTATATCCGATTCCTAAACGCCATAAGGATCCATTAGATCCCCCTGGAAGGCCAATCATTTCAGGCAATGGGGGTTTATGTGAGGTCATTTGCAACTTCATTGATTTCTATTTCAAAAACCCTTTGTACCCACAATCCCCTCCTATATACAAGACACTACTGCTGCCCTACAGAGAGTGAACCACCTCTGTCTTGAACATCATATGTTAATGGTTACAGCAGATGTAGAGGCTCTATATACCTCTATCTGACATGAGGATAGCCTGAGAGCAACAGCCTGGTATCTCTGAGCTAGTAACCTGGAACCATCATTAACTAATCTGATTCTGACCCTCCTGGAATTTGTCTTAAAGCATAATATCTTCGCCTTTAATAGGGATATGTAGCTGCAAACACAGGGCACAGCAATGGGGGCCTCTTGTGCCCCCTTGTATGCAAACCTTTTGCTAGGGGCCTCGAAGAGGGACATCTTCCAGGGAGACAATATTAGTGAAATGTAGTGGGTGCAGGGATGGATGCAATACATCGATGACATTTGGTTCATCTGGTAAGACACTTTACAGACCCTGATGGAGAAACTGAATAGGAATGATCTTAACATCAAATTAACGTACAAATTCGTAAGAGATTTGGAGTTCCTTGACCTAAAAATCAAAATATCCCTGGATGGCATATACTCTACTGATCTATATAGAAAACCAACAGCCACAAACTCCTTACTGCATACTACATCATCGCACCCTTCTGCCACCATAAAATGCATTCCCACTGGCCAATTTCTAGGAGCTAAAAAAATTTGCTCTGCGTACAGCACATTTCAAGACCAGGCCTTAGACTTGACAATGAGGTTTAGGAGCAGAAGTTATAGTAAGCGCAGCATTAGACAAGGCTACAAAAGGGCTAAAAAAATGCTTCTGAAGAACAATTGATATACCCGACTGCAAAAATTCTGGACCTCAGGACGGATAGGTAAGATTTATCTCTACCTATAATACCCAATGGGAGGATTTAAAAAAACTTTAAAAAAAGCATTGGCACATTTTAACCCCTTCATGACCTTGGGATTTTCCGTTTGTCCGTGTTCGTTTTTTGCTCCCCTTCTTCCCAGAGCCATAACTTTTTTATTTTTCCATAAAAATATAATGTGAGGGCTTATTTTTTGCGAAAGAAGTTGTATTTTTGAATGACATCATTGGTTTTAGCATGTCATGTACTAGAAAATGGGAAAAAAATTCCAAGTGCGGTGAAATTGCAAAAAAAGTGCAATCCCACACTTGTTTTTTGATTGGCTTTTTTACTAGGTTCACTACATGCTAAAACTGATCTGCCATTGTTATTCTCCAGGTCATTACGAGTTCATAGACACCAAACATGTCTAGGTTCTCTTTTATCTAAGTGGTGAAAAAAAATTCCAAACTTTGCAGAAATGCAGGTGCGCTATGAGCGCCGACCACAGGGGGGTGCTCACAGCAGGCCGGCATCAGTAACCATAGAGGTCTCAAGGACCTCTATGGCTACCATTCTGATGCATCGCTGACCCCCGATCATGTGACGAGGTTGGCGATGCGCTCATTCTGCCCGGCCGGAAGTGCCGGTTAAATGCCGCTGTCAGCGTTTGTCAGCGGCATTTAACTAGTTAATAGCGGTGGGTGAATCGCGATTTCACCCACCGCTATTGTGGTTTGTTAAAAACAGCTGACATGTCCCGGCTTTGATGCGGGCTCACCGCCGGAGCCCTGCATCAAAGCACGGTATTAGACCTCGGACGTACTATCCTTGAAAGTCTTGGTTTCAATTCTTTTGTATAGTAGTTTGTTGCTTCCTAGGTTTAGGTTTTTAAGGTTTTAAATTGTTTACTCCCTACATTGTGGGTTTTGTTTATATTTTTTCAAACTTTACTAATTTTTACATTCTTACGCACCTGAGGTGCCTTCTTAAGTAGCCGAATTTTATCTTGTGATGACATCATTTGGCCGGTATTCTTTCCTTTGGGCTGTGTTATGACTTTCCATGATGTTGGTTCTTATATTTGGACTCTCTTTGGAATGAAAGGAGAAGATAAATATTGACATATCCACCCAGAGACTTTGGTTGGATGTGATGGGGTCTTAAACCAAAGTAGGCCTTTGCCTCTATGAGATGGAACATTGCTATGTATTTTTTGTTTATATTTCTATATTATGTTATTTGTTCTGCCTTTATATTTTATACACACTTTGGATGTGTGAATTAATATGAGAACACACCTACATATACAATGCCTACAAGTAGTATTCAACCAACCTCACAAAATAAAGTATAAACAAGCTCAAAGGAAATTTGTATAAAAAACTAAAGTTTTATTGAATAAACCACTAAAATTATAACACAATACATATATAAATAAGTAATAAAGTACTATAGAGTGTTTAAAATATTGGGTACAGGTGCACCAGAAGGACACGCTGGGTGTCACATGATGGATAGAAGGAAAGAAACAAAGGGTACAGTCACATAAATACTGAATCCCAGTAAACACCAATTTTAGCTCATCTGACTGATTATACTATTGGAGGGAACCACCACTACATTGTATTGCCAAGAAAACCTATGCAATTGTCCAGTCCCCACGCGTGTGTCGTCATTATGGAGAAGGAAAAGGGTAAGACTCAAGTATGAGATGAAGTGTTCCCCCTGCATTTGTAGAATTTTGGTCACTGGACCATTGCATAGGTTTTCTTGGCAATACAGTGTAGTGGTGGTTCCCTCCAATAGTATAATCAGTCAGATGAGCTAAAATTGGTGTTTACTGGGATTCAGTATTTATGTGACTGTACCCTTTGTTTCTTTCCTTCTTTCCCTCATGTGACACCCAGCGTGTTCTGGTGCACCTGTACCCAATATTTTAAACACTCTATAGTACTTTATTACTTATTTATATATGTATTGTGTTGTAATTTTAGTGGTTTATTCAATAAAACTTTAGTTTTTTATACAAATTTCCTTTGAGCTTGTTTATACTTTATTTTGTGAGGTTGATATCTATCTAGGAAGTATCTCAGGGTACTATCCCAATTGATTTAGGGTGATCCCGGTAGGATCACCTTGTGATTATGGTTTCTGGACCTGGGTCGTTGTTTCTAAGTAGTATTCAACCCCCTGCAGATTTAGCAGGTTTAATAAGATGCAAATAAGTTAGAGCCTTCAAACTTCAAACAAGAGCAGGATTTATTAACAGAAGCATAAATCTTACAAACCAAAAAGTTTTGTTGCTCAGTTAAATTTTTATAAATTTTAAACATAAAAGTGTGGGTCAATTATTATTCAACCCCTAGGTTTAATATTTTGTTGAATAACCTTTGTTTGCAATTACAGCTAATAATCGTCTTTTATAAGACCTGATCAGGCCGGCACAGGTCTCTGGAGTTATCTTGGCCCACTCCTCCATGCAGATCTTCTCCAAGTTATCTAGGTTCTTTGGGTGTCTCATGTGGACTTTAATCTTGAGCTCCTTCCACAAGTTTTCAATTGGGTTAAGGTCAGGAGACTGACTAGGCCACTGCAACACCTTGATTTTTTGCCTCTTGAACCAGGCCTTGGTTTTCTTGGCTGTGTGCTTTGGGTCGTTGTCTTGTTGGAAGATGAAATGACGACCCATCTTAAGATCCTTGATGGAGGAGCGGAGGTTCTTGGCCAAAATCTCCAGGTAGGCCATGCTATCCATCTTCCCATGGATGCGGACCAGATGGCCAGGCCCCTTGGCTGAGAAACAGCCCCACAGCATGATGCTGCCACCACCATGCTTGACTGTAGGGATGGTATTCTTGGGGTCGTATGCAGTGCCATCCAGTCTCCAAATGTCACGTGTGTGGTTGGCACCAAAGATCTCGATCTTGGTCTCATCAGACCAGAGAACCTTGAACCAGTCAGTCTCAGAGTCCTCCAAGTGATCATGAGCAAACTGTAGACGAGCCTTGACATGACGCTTTGAAAGTAAAGGTACCTTACGGGCTCGTCTGGAACGGAGACCATAGCCGTGGAGTACGTTACTTATGGTATTGACTGAAACCAATGTCCCCACTGCCATGAGATCTTCCCGCAGCTCCTTCCTTGTTGTCCTTGGGTTAGCCTTGACTCTTCGGACAAGCCTGGCCTCGGCACGGGAGGAAACTTTCAAAGGCTCTCCAGGCCGTGGAAGGCTAACAGTAGTTCCATAAGCCTTCCACTTCCGGATGATGCTCCCAACAGTGGAGACAGGTAGGCCCAACTCCTTGGAAAGGGTTTTGTACCCCTTGCCAGCCTTGTGACCCTCCACGATCTTGACGCTGATGGCCTTGGAATGCTCCTTTGTCTTTCCCATGTTGACCATGTATGAGTGCTGTTCACAAGTTTGGGGAGGGTCTTAAATAGTCAGAAAAGGCTGGAAAAAGAGATAATTAATCCAAACATGTGAAGCTCATTGTTCTTTGTGCCTGAACTACTTCTTAATACTTTAGGGGAACCAAACAGAATTCTGGTGGGTTGAGGGGTTGAATAATAAATGACCCTCTGAAAAGACTTTTCACAATTTAAAAAAAAAATAAACAAAGAAATAACATTCTTTTTTGCTGCAGTGCATTTCACACTTCCAGGCTGATCTACAGTCCAAATGTCACAATGCCAAGTTAATTCCAAATGTGTAAACCTGCTAAATCTGCAGGGGGTTGAATACTACTTCTAGGCACTGTATAATATTATATATGTAATCACTTTTCGTGTATTCTGTTTCCTTTGTAGCACTAGTGCACTTTATAAACTTCTCATGCCTCTGCTTTTGAACACAGCATTTTCCCGCATTTTTCTCTTTTTAGCCTGCACTTCAGCATTTTATCTTCACATTTTACTATTTCCTACACTTACCCTTATACTCCCCTTTTCACCATTGCCAACATGATATTTTTCCAATTTATTTTGTTTGGCACATAATCTGTACCTTCCCCTTTTTTATCCTTTTTTATTTTTTTATTTTTCTATTCCTTTTACTTACTATTCTAGAGTTCATTTATTCTAGTACTGTTATAGCCACTTTTTGTATATCACCCCATTTAAATTCAGGCCCTCTTGCATTCCTTCTTTTTCCTCTTGGGTATTTTGACCTTTATTAACCCATTTATCCTTCCTAGATTCCATCTCACCCTTTATTTCAATTCATTCCCCTGTTGTTTATCTTCCGTACGCTCTTGCGCGTGCGCCGGATGTATATCTACTCTTGACCTCCGGAAGCGCTCTACACATGACTGCTTTGTGTTCCACTGCATATCACAGAGCGCTCTTCTGGAAGTCCCATTAGCATGGAAGACTGATTCCGGCGGCATGCACTATTGAGAACGCTTTAGAAATTTGACTTCCGGTCCCCGTCACATGCATTACGGCACTGCTTACCAGCACCCGATCATATTTAAATTACCTCCCACCTTAGTACCTACTACGCCCCCTCTGGAAGAAGCTATACTAGCGAAATGGTGCTCGTCGGGTGCAGGGTTGTACACAGCATGTTCCCCAGCCGCACTATACCTCAGCAACAACAATATCTACTTCAGGTAAATTTCCCTTGAAAGCTCTCATATGGCAGTTCACTTTTCCTTTTTTTCCTCCTTTTCCTTTCTTGGTGCTTGCTGCACATTGATCAGGAGGGTATACATAATCGTCTATATATCTCATCCACCATGGTATCCATTGTGTCTCAGTAATTGTATCACTCTGAAAGATTTCTGTTTCCCATGCCCCCAAGAAAAGATTTGCATATGAGGGGGCACAGGAAGCCCCCATGGCTGTGCTTTGGGTCTGGAAATAAATGTATTTCTTAAAGGTAAAGATGTTATGATTAAGAACAAATTCCAAGAGGGCCAGAATGAGGCTTATCATAGTGGGTTCTAAATTGCTGGTTTTGAGATACCATGCAATTGCTTTCAGGCCATCTTCATGTCTAATCAAGGTGTATAAGGCCTCAACATCGGCCATGACCATTATCATATGGTCCTCGAGATAGAGGTTGCTCAGTCTCTGTAATGCGGCTGTCGTGTCCTGTATATAGGATGGGAGTGTGGAAACAATAGGTTTTAGATAAAAATTATTAAAGTTAGAAATCAATTCACCAAGGCTGTCGTTACCAGATATGATCAGGTGCCCTGGTGGGTCAATGGGGTTCTTGTGCAGTTTTGGAATCAGATATAGTGTTGGTAGTCTTGGATGCAAATTGCGGATGGTTTCAACTAGGGTTGAGCGACTTTCATTTTTTTAAGATCGAGTAGGGTTTTGGGAAACCCGATTTTGTCCAGAGTCGAGTCGAGTGCAGTCGGCCGATTATCGCTAAAAGTCGGGGATCGACCGAAACACGAAACCCAATGCAAGTCAATGGGGAAGCATAGTCGGCAGTGAGTGGAGGCCAGGAAAACACCTACAGTGCCCATTTTAATGCCAAAAACATCCATTCTTGTTTCTGAAGCTTGCCAATCTTAATTAACTGTATAATAATAGTTGGGCATAGGGAATTGGGGGAAAGTTGTGGGGGGAGTAGGGCTGGCTCAAGTTTTTCGTGGGCCCAGGAAATGCGGACTACGTCACGGCGGTGTTGCAGGGAAAGGTAAGTATTTAAAAGTTGCAAGTGCTGTGATCCTGAGCAAGCAGGGGGGGGCCCACTCGTTCGCATTGCCACTGGCACAGGGCCCCTCAAAGTACGGCGGTGTGTTTGCATGGCGGGGGCGCCTCCCACCAGCAGCGACACTTTTGCGTACTCTGAGGGGCCCTGTGCCAGTGACGTCGCCAACGAGTATGCCCCCCCACCTGATGAAGGTACCTGCACTTTCATCTGCACCTTCCTCTTTGTCCCTGTGTAAGGTGGTATAACATGCGGGAAGGGGAACCTTACTTTCAGCAGGGACAGATTCTGGCTGTGTAGAGTACAAGGGGAATGTAGTGGTCTAGGTCAATGTACCAGCAGACTCATTTAGCAGTGGCTGGGCAATGGGCAGGATGAGGAGGAAACAGATATAGGGCCAAAGAATAAAGTAGGCTACATGCAGTTCAAAATTGGTAACAGGACTAAACAGGCGGCATTGCTTTGTTCAGTGGAGTAGCAAACCCAAGAGCAGCAGACACTGTTTCAAGGGCCTAACCACACTAGTAGGCCAAATGCAGTTTAATATCTGATAGTATAGGGCGAAAGCCAGAATGTGGAAGCTCAGCTTTGTTCAGTTGAGGACAACACCAGGGAGGGGCAGACACCTTTAGTAGGCCGGAAAAGCCTATTGCATTTTTTAAAATGGTAATTTGGAGCAGAAGGTTGAAGCTCAGCTTTATTTAGTTGAGGACAACACCAGGGAGGGGCAGAAGCCGTTAGTAGGCCCTAACCACCATTTTTTTTTTTAAAACCACTTAATGAGAGCCGGAAGGTTGAAGCTCAGCTTTATTTAGTTGAGGACAACACCAGGGAGGGGCAGAAGCCGTTAGTAGGCCCTAACCACCATTTTTTTTTTTAAAACCACTTAATGAGAGCCGGAAGGTTGAAGCTCAGCTTTATTTAGTTGAGGACAACACCAGGGAGGGGCAGAAGCCGTTAGTAGGCCCTAACCACCATTTTTTTTTTTAAAACCACTTAATGAGAGCCGGAAGGTTGAAGCTCAGCTTTATTTAGTTGAGGACAACACCAGGCAGGGGCACACAGACAGACACCTTTAGTAGGCCGGAAAAGCCTATTGCATTTTTCAAAATGGTAATTTGGAGCAGAAGGTTGAAGCTCAGCTTTATTTAGTTGAGGGCAACACCAGGGAGGGGCAGAAGCCGTTAGTAGGCCCTAACCAAAGTTGAAGGCCAAATGCAGTTTAATTTCTGATACTATAGGCCGAAAGCCAGAAGGTGGAAGCTCCAATTTAGACAGTGGAGGACAATTTGAATTAGGGACTGCAGACAGACTTAGTAGGCTGTCCCCTGTGGACCATGCATCCACCACATTAACCCATTGCGCCGTAATGGACACGTAATCTTCCGTGGCCATGCCTACAGGTCCATGCGTCTGTTGTCAGGTGCACCTTTGTACTCACAGATTGCCAGAGTGCATGGACAATGCGGTCTTCTACATGCTGGTGGAGGGTTGGGATGGCTTTTCTCGCAAAAGAAGTGTCGACTGGTTAGCTTGTAGCGTGGTACAGCGTAGTCCATCATGGCCTTATTAATAGTAAATAAAATATATAACTAGGCTCTATGAACTTTTAAATAGGTTCCAGGGGTACACGGGCAGCATTGGTGTGGTCAGTGGAGGAGTATTGCAAGTAGGGGCTGCAGACAGGCTATCAAAGGCCTAAAATAACAAACAGTAGGCAGTCATGGCAGTTTTACATCGGTTACATGGATACACAGGCAGGCACTCCAGGCAGCATTGTGGTCAGTGGAGGAGTATTGCAAGTAGGGGCCGCAGACAGGCTATCAAAGGCCTAAAATAACAAACAATAGGCTCATTGCAGTTTTACAGCGGTTACATGGATAGACGGGCAGGCAGCTTGGTGGTGAGTGGAGGAGTATTTAAAGTAGGGACCGCAGACAGGCTATCAAAGGCCTAACATAACAAACAATAGGCTCATGGCAGTTTTACAGCGGTTACATGGATACACGGGCAGGCAGCTTGGTGGTCAGTGGAGGAGTATTTAAAGTAGGGACCGCAGACAGGCTATCAAAGGCCTAACATAACAAACAATAGGCTCATGGCAGTTTTACAGCGGTTACATGGATACACGGGCAGGCAACTTGGTGGTGGTGAGTGGAGGAGTATTTAAAGTAGGGACCGCAGACAGGCTATCAAAGGCCTAAAATAACAAACAATAGGCTCATGGCAGTTTTACAGCGGTTACATGGATACACGGGCAGGCAGCTTGGTGGTCAGTGGAGGAGTATTTAAAGTAGGGACCGCAGACAGGCTATCAAAGGCCTAACATAACAAACAATAGGCTCATGGCAGTTTTACAGCGGTTACATGGATACACGGGCAGGCAACTTGGTGGTGGTGAGTGGAGGAGTATTTAAAGTAGGGACCGCAGACAAGCTATCAAAGGCCTAAAATAACAAACAATAGGCTCATGGCAGTTTTACAGCGGTTACATGGATACACGGGCAGGCAGCTTGGTGGTGGTGAGTGGAGGAGTATTTAAAGTAGGGACCGCAGACAGGCTATCAAAGGCCTAAAATAACAAACAATAGGCTTATGGCAGTTTTACAGCGGTTACATGGATACACGGGCAGGCAGCTTGGTGGTCAGTGGAGGAGTATTTAAAGTAGGGACCGCAGACAGGCTATCAAAGGCCTAAAATAACAAACAATAGGCTCATGGCAGCTTTACAGCGGTTACATGGATACACAGGCAGCTTGGTGGTGAGTGGAGGAGTAGTGCAAGGAGTGTCTGTCCCAGTACTCCCAAAATATAAATAGATGTTAATGTCTCGCAAAACAACCACAACAAAAAAAAAGGTGGCATACTTAGGTACAGGGGTGGGCTCATCTACTGAGTTTCTGACATAGTAATTTGGCAGTAACTATTTAATGGTGCCAATATAGGACACAGACACAGACTACTTTAAGTTGCATCATAGATGTCTACAAATTTGTATTGTCAGTGCCAGACATTGAATGATGTCAGCGAATAGACTAAAGATTGGTGGAGCTGTGCGACATAATTTTGGACGTGGTAGAGCACATTTTGAGCTGGGGTAGGGGGAACTCTCTTGAGGCCGGCGGGACCGCCCCAGGGCCCCTCATGTTACAACGGTGTGTCTGACGTTGGGTGCGCACCACCACCGCCAGAGACACTACATTGTACTATGAGGGACCCAGTAGCAATGCCGTCAACCAAAAGCGAGCACACCCACCTCTTCAGACAAACAGCAGTCTCACGGGTGCTTGCGCCAAGTCGCGATACCACGGCCCCGTGTGGGGAGTTTTGCCATTTAGGGAGGTGTAAACATGTCGTATGCTGTACAATCAGCTGCAGCAAATTAGACATTAGAAAAGTAATTCACAGGCAAGAGCTTTTCATAGGAAAGCTAGGTGTCGGCCGGGCAAGGTGGGGCAAAAGATTTCGAAATCCAGTTGTGGTTCATTTTAATGAATGTTAGATCGTCAACATTTTGGGTAGCCAGACGAGTCCTTTTTTCGGTTAATATTGAACCTGCAGCACTGAATACTCTTTCTGATAGGACACTTGCTGCCGGGCAAGCAAGCTCCTGCAATGCATATTCTGCCAATTCTGGCCAGGTGTCTAATTTGGAGGCCCAGTAATCAAATGGGAATGACGGTTGAGGGAGAACATCGATAAGGGATGAAAAATAGTTAGTAACCATACTGGACAAATGTTGTCTCCTGTCACTTTCAATTGATGCAGCAGTACCTGTCCTGTCTGCGGTCATAGCAAAATCACTCCACAACCTGGTCAGAAAACCCCTCTGTCCAACGCCACTTCTGATGTGTGCACCCCTAACACTCCTAGTCTGCTGCCCCCTGGAGCTCGTGTGAGAACGATCTCGTGCGCTGTGTGCTGGGAATGCCTGAAGCAAACGGTCAACAAGAGTTGATTGTTTGGTTGCTAATATTAGTTCCAAGTTCTCATGTGGCATAATATTTTGCAATTTGCCTTTATAGCGTGGATCAAGGAGGCAGGCCAACCAGTAATCGTCATCGTTCATCATTTTCGTAATGCGTGTGTCCCTTTTTAGGATACGTAAGGCATAATCCGCCATGTGGGCCAAAGTTCCAGTTGTCAAATCTCCGGTTGTGATTGGTTGAGGGGCAGTTGCAGGCAAATCTACGTCACTTGTGTCCCTCAAAAAACCAGAACCCGGCCGTGACACGCAACCAATTTCCTGTGCCCCCGGGAAAGGTTCGGCATTAAAAATATACTCATCCCCATCATCCTCCTCGTCCTCCACCTCCTCTTCGCCCGCTACCTCGTCCTGTACACTGCCCTGACCAGACAATGGCTGACTGTCATCAAGGCTTTCCTCTTCCTCTGGTGCAGACGCCTGCTCCTTTATGTGCGTCAAACTTTGCATCAGCAGACGCATTAGGGGGATGCTCATGCTTATTACGGCGTTGTCTGCACTAACCAGCCGTGTGCATTCCTCAAAACACTGAAGGACTTGACACATGTCTTGTATCTTAGACCACTGCACACCTGACAACTCCATGTCTGCCATCCTACTGCCTGCCCGTGTATCCTCCCACAAATAAATAACAGCACGCCTCTGTTCGCACAGTCTCTGAAGCATGTGCAGTGTTGAGTTCCACCTTGTTGCAACGTCTATGATTAGGCGATGCTGGGGAAGGTTCAAAGACCGCTGATAGGTCTGCATACGGCTGGCGTGTACAGGCGAACGTCGGATATGTGAGCAAAGTGCACGCA
The DNA here is from genome assembly GCF_051348905.1 of Ranitomeya variabilis. Taxonomy (NCBI): domain Eukaryota; kingdom Metazoa; phylum Chordata; class Amphibia; order Anura; family Dendrobatidae; genus Ranitomeya; species Ranitomeya variabilis. Next base: position 252,703,916 of record NC_135237.1, on the reverse strand, counting down.
CTTTGAGGAGCAGGTCGGAGAACCCAGGATAAGTTTTCAATAAGCACTGCACCACCAGGTTTAAGGTGTGAGCCAGGCAAGGAATGTGTTTCAGTTGGGAAAGGGAGATGGCAGCCATGAAATTCCTTCCGTTATCACTCATTACCTTGCCTGCCTCAAGATCTACTGTGCCCAGCCACGACTGCGTTTCTTGTTGCAAGAACTCGGACAGAACTTCCGCGGTGTGTCTGTTGTCGCCCAAGCACTTCATAGCCAATACAGCCTGCTGACGCTTGGCAGTAGCTGGCCCATAATGGGACAACTGGTGTGCAACAGTGTCATCTGCCGATGGAGTGGTTGGCAGACTGCGTTCTGTGGAAGAGCTGTAGCTTCTGCAGGAGGACGAGGAGGAGGAGGAGGAGGGGGTGCGAACGCCTACAGCCAACTGTTTCCTAGACCGTGGGCTAGGCACAACTGTCCCTAAATTGATGTCGCCTGTGGACCCTGCATCCACCACATTCACCCAGTGTGCCGTGATGGACACATAACGTCCCTGGCCATGCCTACTGGTCCATGCATCTGTAGTCAGGTGCACCTTTGTACTCACAGATTGCCTGAGTGCATGGACGATGCGCTGTTTAACATGCTGGTGCAGGGCTGGGATGGCTTTTCTGGAAAAAAAGTGTCGACTGGGTAGCTCGTATCGTGGTTCAGCGTACTCCATCAGGGCTTAGAAAGCTTCGCTTTCAACTAACCGGTAGGGCATCATCTCTAACGAGATTAGTCTAGCTATGTGGGCGTTAAAACCCTGTGTACGCGGATGCGAGGATAAGTACTTCCTTTTTCTAACCAGAGTCTCATGTAGGGTGAGCTGGACTGGAGAGCTGGAGATCGTGGAACTTTCGGGTGTGCCGGTGTACATGGCAGACTGAGAGACGGTTGGAGACGGTATTGTTTCCGCCGGTGCCCTAGATGCAATATTTCCTCCTACAAAACTGGTGATTCCCTGACCCTGACTGCTTTTGGCTGGCAAAGAAACCTGCACAGATACTGCCGGTGGTGCGGAAAATGGTGGCCTTACAATGACGGAAGGGATGTTGCGTTGCTGACTAGCTTCATTGGCCGAGGGTGCTACAACCTTGAGGGACGTTTGGTAGTTAGTCCAGGCTTGAAAATGCATGGTGGTTAAGTGTCTATGCATGCAACTAGTATTTAGACTTTTCAGATTCTGACCTCTGCTTAAGCTAGTTGAACATTTTTGACAGATGACTTTGCGCTGATCAGTTGGATGTTGTTTAAAAAAATGCCAGACTGCACTCTTCCTAGACTCGGATCCCTTTTCAGGGATTGCAGACTGAGCTTTAACCGGATGGCCACGCTGTGCTCCAACAGGTTTTGGCTTTGACACGCGTTTTGGGCCAGATACGGGCCCGGCAGATGGAACCTGTTGCGATGTTGATGCCTGCTGCGGCCCCTCCTCCACCTCCGCTTCTGAACTACTGCCGCCTGCACCCTGTTCCCCCAATGGCTGCCAATCGGGGTCAATAACTGGGTCATCTATTACCTCCACTTCGAGCTTGTGTGCAACTTCGTCTGTGTCACTGTGTCGGTCGGTGGTATAGCGTTCGTGGCGGGGCAACATAGTCTCATCAGGGTCTGATTGTGGATCTGTACCCTGAGAGGGCAATGTGGTGGTCTGAGTCAAAGGAGCAGCATAGTACTCTGGCTGTGGCTGTGCATCAGTGCACTCCATGTCAGAATATACTTGTAATGGGCATGGCCTGTTAAATGTTTCACTTTCTAAGCCAGGGACGGTATGTGTAAAGAGCTCCATGGAGTGACCCGTTGTGTCGCCTGCTGCATCCTTCTCTCTTGTTGTAGTTTTTGCTGAGGAGGACAAGGAAGCGACTTGTCCCTGACCGTGAACATCCACAAGCGACGCGCTGCTTTTACATTTACCAGTTTCGGAAGAGGAGGCAAAAGAGCTAGAGGCTGAGTCTGCAATGTAAGCCAAAACTTGCTGTTGCTGCTCCGCCTTTAAAAGCGGTTTTCCTACTCCCAGAAAAGAGAGCGTTCGAGGCCTTGTGTAGCCTGACGACGAAACTGGCTCCACAGCTCCAGACTTAGGTGGAATATTTTTATCCCCACGACCACCTGATGCTCCACTACCACTACCATCATTACCAGCTGACAATGAACGCCCACGACGACCTCTTGCACCAGACTTCCTCATTGTTTTAAAATCTTAACCAAAGTAACTTTATTTGTTGCTGTCAAACAACTTACACGGTGAGCTATAACTTCAGTATGATTTCAATATCCCTTAACAGGTTGGTGAGACCACAAGGAAAATCAGGCACAATGTTACACACTCTGTTTTCTGTGGCACAAAATCACAGAGATGACACACACGCAGGACTGTCACTCAAGCACTAATGTCAATATTAATCTCCCACCTAATTTATGTATTTTTTTTTTTCAGGGAGACTTTAGAAACCAAATAATAAGAAAAAAAATAAATAAATAAATAGGCTTTCTATAGCCCACTGAATGAGAGATAGCACACACAGCAGTGGCACACAAGCCCTGACTGAGGCCAATATTTTTCTCCCACTGATTGATGTAGTGTTTTTGTGTTGAGGTAGATTTTTGAACACAAATCAAGGAAAAAAAAAAAAAAGCTTTCTATGGCCCACTGAATGAGAGAGGTGGCACACCCAGGAGTCAAGACTGGCACACAAGCTGAAAGGGCAATATTACTCTCCCACTGTTTTTTTATGTATTTTTTGTTTTTTAAGGGAGACTTTAGAAACCCAATAATATTTAAAAAAAAAAATAAATAGGCTTTCTATGGCCCACTGAATGAGAGGGAGAGAGGTGGCACACCCAGGAGTCAAGACTGGCACACAAGCTGAAAGGGCAATATTACTCTCCCACTGTTTTTTTAGTTTTTTTTTTTTTTTTTCAGGGAGACTTTAGAAACCAAATAATATTAAAAAAAAAAAAAAAAAATAGGCTTGCTATAGCCCACTGAATGAGAGATAGCACACACAGCAGTGGCACACAAGCCCTGACTGAGGCCAATATTTTTCTCCCACTGATTGATGTAGTGTTTTTGTGTTGAGGTAGATTTTAGAACACAAATCACGGAAAAAATAAATAGGCTTTCTATGGCCCACTCAGTGAGAGATGGCACACACAGGGATGGCACTGTAGCAGAAATGCCAATCTTAATCTCCCACAAAAAAAAACAAAACAAAAAAAAAAACTGTCCTACAATTACTATCTCCCTGCAGTAATGTAAGCCAGGTATGGCAGGCAGCAATAGGAGTGGACTGATGCACAAATTAAATAAAAAGTGTGGACAAACAAAAAAGATAGCTGTGCAGAAAGGAAGGAACAAGAGGATATGTGCTTTGAAAAAAGCAGTTGGTTTCCACAGTAGCGTACACACAGCAATACAGCTATCACGGAGCCTTCTAGGGCAGCCCAATGAGCTACAGCGCTGAGGGGAAAAAAAAAAAAAAATAGCTTCCACAGTCCCTGCACACCGAAGGTGGTGTTGGACAGTGGAAATCGCTGCAGCACAAGCGGTTTGGTGGTTAGTGGACCCTGCCTAACGCTCTCCCTGCTTCTGACGAAGCGGCAGCAACCTGTCCCTAAGCTCAGATCAGCAGCAGTAAGATGGCGGTCGGCGGGAACGCCCCTTTATAGCCCCTGTGACGCCGCAGACAGCAAGCCAATCACTGAAATGCCCTTCTCTAAGATGGTGGGGACCAGGATCTATGTCATCACGCTGCCCACACTCTGCGTTCACCTTCATTGGCTGAGAAATGGCGCTTTTCGCGTCATTGAAATGCGACTTTGGCGCGAAAGTCGCGTACCGCATGGCCGACAAGCACAGGGGTCGGATCGGGTTTCATGAGACGCCGACTTAGCCAAAAGTCGGCGACTTTTGAAAATGATCGACCCGTTTCGCTCAACCCTAGTTTCAACCATAGTTTTAGTGATAATACCTATCTGAAAAGCTTTATCAACACTTTGTAAAAGTTCTGTTTGAAATTTGTAAAGAGGGTTGAATGATAGTTGTCGATAGCAGTTGAGAGTATTGAGAAGTTTGTGTGCTTGCTTTTTATATAGGTTGGTTGGCCAAACCACCAGATTGCCCCCTTTATCTGTGGGTTTAAATACTACATTTTTCAGATTCTGTAAATCCACTATGGCCTGTTTCTGATCTCTATTTAAATTGGACATCCAAAAAGGTTTTTGTGGTAGGGCTTCAATTTCAGAGGTAAGTATTTTTGTGAAGATTTCAACGGCAGGACAAATGCTGATTGGAGGAGATTTACGGGATTTATTAAACAACCCATGTGGAAAGTCACTTACCAGCGATGTGTTGTTTTCTTGTAGCAGCTCTTCCAAATTTCTTAGGGCTTCAATCTCCTCAATCATGGTAAACCTGTCTTCCTGACCTGTTTGGTCAGGATTCTTGTGATGTAGTTTTTTGAGGATGAGCTTCCTGGAGCAGAGGTGAAGGTCCTTCACCACCGTGAAGGTGTCTAAATGACATGATGGCAAAAAGGTTAGACCCTTTTCCAGTAGCCCAACCTGATTTTCAGATAAAACCTGTTCAGAGAGATTAATTACCTTGAATTTTTCTCCCTGTGTGCGAGGATTCCTGGACCTTGAAAACATGTCCAGGAGTTTCCTTTCATGCCCTAATTCCCTCAGGATGTTTGATGTCTCACTGGGATTCATTTCCACATCACTTACAGATGTATTGGTGTCAGAAAGGGATGGTGCTGAGCTCTCAGATGGACTTCTATCAAAAGTGGGTCTTGTAATCCTCTCGTAATATGTAGGATTTCCTTTTTCATGAGGGTTGGTTTTCTTGCTTTGCCAACGGTAAATTTTATTGGTGTCATTCTGTTGACATTGTCATAAACATGAGTTCTTACATACACCAGTATTGGCAGTTCCTTTAGGCACTCTTAAATGTGGCAATTGATTTATTCATCTACCACCTTTCATGCGCCCTATTTAGATGTGAATTTTGAATTTCCTTCTCACCCTACTAATTGACAATACAGTAGAATTAAGGGTCTCTTTAACTTTTACGCACAATTTGTGCGCTTTCTACATTACTTATGTTCTGAATCCGTGGTTCGGCTCAGATTCCTTCCTGTTTACCTTTGCTTAGCTTAGGGTGCTTTGTTTAATAATTGCCTTTATTCATCTCTCCACATTTTGTTGTGCACACTTTATTATCTCTATAAAGAAATCTTTTTCGGCTGTATGCTATCCCCACCTCCATTTTTGCAGTCTCCCCTATCTTGCCTTTTTTTAATATGTATGTCTAATTTTAACCTTGGTAATTTAATAAAAATACTATTTTTATTCACAATCTTGTTTCCTTACTTTCTATCTATGTGGAACCACATCAATATAGATTATGTATACCCTACACTATTGAAGTGTCTTTTGCCTGCATATGTTAGGACTATGGGAGTAATACATTGATCAGGAGGAAGCATTGCAAAGGGATAATTTTTTTTATATTTAAGCATTTTTCACCTATCATGCATTTTCCCCATGGGTTTTCTCTATGCACTTGCATAATATATTTCTTTTGATTTATCAAAGTCACACTGATATACCCTTGGGAATTTTATATTGCCATCTTTTTTAGTGGCATAGGTATTTTGTCCCTATAACTTTCATTATCCGCTCTGCAGGCTGTACTTATCCTTATCCTTGGTTTATAGTGCAGATGTTTTTTCCTTCTGGGACTTGCTGTTCTCCTTCCCTACCTTGGAGGTTCTTTCCCTTTTCCCCTGTCTTTTTAATATACAATTGTTTTAATTTTGTATTCAATAAAGATATTATTTTATTTAACTTTTTTTTTCTCGTCACTTCCTACTGCTATGGCACTTCACCATAAAAGTACATGTATTACTTAGCAATTTGAAGTGCATTCAGTCTGGTTTAATTAGGACTATAGGATTAGGTAAGGAATATTGTAGTTTATTATTTTATTTTTGTTGCAGGAGTTGTTGGCTTTGGTGGATTAGGCCTTCGGTAAGTATGGTTTAATTAAGATTCATTAAAAGAGTCTCTGTCATTATTTCAAATAAAGGACTTTATTCTGGGTGTCTGTGTTTTTATACAATATCACTATGGAGTTACTAATGGATAGGTGTCTTATAGATGCCTCTCCATTACTAACCTGTGGGCTTGATGTCACCTGACACTAAAAAGGTGACATCAACCCCACAAATATGAACCCCACTTGCCACCGCTACAGGATGTCAGATTTGGGCCATCTTATAGATGTGCCTTTTCTGGGGCGGCTGAGAGGTGATGTTTTTAGTCTGGGAGGTGCCAATATCCATGGCCCCTTCCTAGGCTAATAATATCAGTTGTCTGTCCAGCCTTTGCTGGTTAGATTTTATAGAGGGATGCTATGTCAATTTTTTTTCCGGGGTCGCCCTGTAAACTAGCCAGTAAAGACTAAGCAAACAGCTGTGAGCAGATATTAATAGCATGGGAACCTTTATGGCTATTGGCTCCTTCCTAGAATATTAACATCATCCATCAGCTTTCTCTCTGCTGGTTATTAAAATTACGCTGGAGCCTATGCTATTTTTTTAGGTTTCACTTTTTTTCTGTAAAATTAACAGTTGCTGTCTGGTTACAACCTATGTAAGTTTACTCTGTTAATGCTCCTACATAGGCTGGACACAATGTGTATGTGTATGTACTTATCGGCTTAGTAATGAGGGTCTCGGGCTGACACCTTTTCATTACTAAGCCTAGATATAGGTGTCAATGACAGCTGCTGACACCAAGCCCTTATCCCATTACTCTGATGCTACTGCATCAGCATGAAAAAGATGGTGTTGAACCAAGAAATTACATCACAAAACTTTTTTTTTGGATATCTTTATTTAGCTCAAAAAAGCATTCATTGCTGTACAAAAACACATAAAAAATGCACCAAAAACGTGGCAAAAATGCACGTATTCTCCACAGCTTTTTTTCTGCCAAGAGGTGCAGAAACCTTGCAGAAATTTCTGCAAGCAAATACTCAACGTGCGCATATAGCCTTAGGCTTCAAGCACACATGCATGACTAATGAGCAGCCTGTGCTGGATTGAAATGCGTGGCAGAAGGTGAGTATCTTTTAGTTTTCTTTCTTTTATTATATCAAGCAAACCAGTACAATATAAATTTTGCCCAGATCACAACTTTAAGGTCAATGGAGTTTATCTGCAGTCCCAGACACAACCCAAACCCAATTGTGCTGCAGTTTCTGAAAAAAGCAGTACAAAACTGTCCCTTACTACTTTTTATAATTCAAGCTTCAATTCAAGTTAAAATTTATTACATCATAAATTCAAAGTAAACTGAAAAACCATGGAAAAAATGAAAACCAATGCAAAAAAAAGTGAAAAAGACTACATTTAAAATGACCATCATCTGCAGAGTCTGCATCTTCCTATCTAAATAATACATCTTAACCAGATATGGCTTCAGCAAGTCAAACACCAAAACATCCTGTACAGTTTCACACTGCTAAACTAGATGCTTCTGCTGGCACCACTGCTGACAGCACCGGACATAAATCAATAATGTGTTAGGTTTTCATAAAGGGAAGATACAGAACTTTCAAGAAACAATAAAAAGACAGGAGCTGGTTTCAAAAGCCAATAAAATAAATGGGTCTGTTGAACATGCCGTCAACATCTTTAAAATCTGCAGAACTCAAGTGACCTTATGGATTGACGAGCTAAATCAGCAGATCCGTCCTGGTTAGCTGTTGTCCGGGTAATAATGAAAAAAAGAGACAAAACTCCAACACAATAGCAGGTAGGGAAAATAAGGTCACAGGCAAGGAGTAGCAAATCTTCTGCAAACTAAAAGAAAGTTAATGAATCAAAAATTAAATGTATAAATTATAAAATAAAATCCCTACATGTAGAATTCTACAACATTCCCTTTCTGCTGCTGGTGGGGCACCTTCACTATATCTGGTTACACACTTGTTAATAAGCTGCAACAAAGATATTTCAAATATAGTGACATTACAGTGGGCCATGGCTAACCAGCCTATGCATGTTCCATTTAATTCCTATACACAACATACAATTATTAAGACATGTAAGGAGAGATGCTGGAGGACCAGAACAGTGGTAACAGCGGAAAGATGCAGAATGAAAAATTGTAAAGGTAAGCATTACAGTTAGACACATCTTTTGAAATTTGAAATCACCAGCTTTGCAGAATATTCCCCTAAAGTGTAATTCACTTTAAATAAGTTCATTGCGAATACTACAAAGCTTCTATTTGTCCAGAAAATACATGTATAAAAATTGGAGGTCTGCTAGAACTGTATTGAACCCCTTTTGAGTTATCTAATACAAACACAGCCTTATTAATGTCCAAGAAACATAGATTTAAATGGTTAGGGTACAAACACAGCCTTAGTTGTGCCAAATGATGTCAACCTATTGGGCTAGAGGTAAATGGATCATAAATGGTGGTAACCAACAGCCTATTTAACAACACAAACCAATTGTCTTGATCCAGTCCGGGGTTTGTTTCTTATTATTTTCTCCTCGGTCTGCTCATGTGGGGGTTAACCTTCTTTGCCTCGTTTAGGGTTCTGTGTGGCTATTTCAGTCTGCTGTGGCCTACAGACCAATGTCAGTGATAGTTCATGCTCCCAGGCTAGAGCAGCTGACCCCTTGATACCGTGTTTTGTCCTCTGTGTGTGTACTCTGTTCCGTGACTTCCCTTTCCGGCCCCCCCGCTTTGTCTTAGTGTTTGTTCCCTGTGCTTGGACCTCTTGGTATGTGACCTGGCTTGTCTTCTGACCTGTTTACTGTCTCTCGTCTTGGTTATATCTGCTCCCGTCTGGGTCTGACAACTAGCTTGTATTTGACCACGTGTATTGCTGTGACCTCTGGTACTTATTGTCCTGACGGTTTCTGATTCGGTTCTCCTGACCACTCTTTCGCCACTTTGTGGCACTTGTGCTGCTGCTCAGTGGAGTTAAGCTGTGTGAGCAACCTCTCTTCCCTCACCAGCATCCCCTGGTGGAGGTTGTGCTATACTGCACTGCAGCAGCATTACACCAATTAGACTTTTAAGGCTACTTAATTGTACAAAAGATCCAAAAATTATCCCTATTTGAGAGCAGATGTCTGCCTTGATGATGTTTATACAAAGGCTGTGCAAACGTAAGTAGTGGCTGCTCTCTGTTTTGGGATTTCAAGAGCTTTTTTTTTTACACGCAAAGCTAGCTGTTTTCAAAATAAAGAATCAATGGCTTGTCAACAACCCTTAAAAAATTGCCATAATTTGGAAGCTGTTTCATATTTGTGTATCCTAAAGAGAGTAAGTTTCTTAACATCAGCACTTTCTAGCATTATAGAACACAGTGGGCAGCCCATAAATGTTTGGCTGGCTTGTTTGAGCAGTGACAGTGGCAATGGCAGAAATCACGAGGTCAAACAAATTTGATTAGAATAGAGATGTGTAGATTCCCACAGAATCGAGTTCATGTTTAAGTTTCTTCAATTCATGGGTTCACACAATCTTGAATATTTTGAAATGTAATTTGCAAAAAAAAAAACCTTGTGCTGAACAATTTTCCATACTACTGAACCTTCAGACAGCTGGCTGACATTATTTTGCACTGTCACATTCCCCATAATGCACTGCAGCTATGACATCTAGCTGATTAACATACCTTGTACAGTGGTGTTCAGTATCTGGAACATCTGAGATTAGTAGTTCCCAGAGTCATTTTCCATCTCCAGAGTCACTTGGTGAATTTCGTTCCTCTGTAATGTGTATGCTCTTATGGTCAGTATGGCCCCTCTCTCTTTTTATCTCCTGTGATGTATAGCTGGATCTAGCGCCGACAAGAGCAAGACGACGATGAGTGGGGGTGCCAAAACTGCACTGCATTATTAGGGTGCCAACCTCTGTGGCAGGGTATAGGCATTAATAGGAAAAAAGCATAAGGGAAACTTCTGAGGCTCATGTTTCCACTTTCTCCCCAACTTGTTTTCACCCCTTGGTACCTATGTGGCATGTTGATTGTATACAGTTTTGATTTTTTAATTGCAGGCTGTGGGGAATTATAATGTACGTGGATCATATAGTGTGTGGGCATTACTGTGGCAAATCATATTGTGTGCAAGGAATTATACTGTGTCTGAGGCTGTGGGGAATAATATTGTGTGTTGGGGCTGTAGGGGAATCATACTGTCTGGAGAGCTGTTAGAATCTACTGTGTGTGGGGGATCATACTGTGATTGGTAGTTGTGTGTTTGAGATCATGCTATGTGTATGTGGCTTTGGGGGACATCATACTGTGTAAGGCACTGTGTGTATATGTATTTTCTTAATGGCATTTTTTTTGGCGCTCTATTACTTTTTTTGTTGTGGAACTCAGGAGCCATTATTACTACGGGAGGAATGAACGGACATTAAATGTTAGGTAGAAACTTAAGAGGCATTTTTACATTAAAAAAGATGTATTGTAGCCATCAAAGGGACACACGAGACATTATTACTTTCTAGGGCACCCAAAGAGGGTATTAATTTTTTTGGGGGAGTAATTTTGCCATATAGAAGATACAAAGGCAGCATTTTACTTTGTAAGGAACTGTTACTATGTCCCACATCAGGTGCTGTAATGTGGACAAATATGGCAGCAATAAGCTCAGCATTGGGGTAACAGTATGATGAGGAGTTTGTGCAGGTTGGGAATAGATGGAGATAGTGTTGCAAATATGAGAAGTTGAAAATGAAAGTTTTTACTAATCTACATCATTAGGATTTTTCAGTACAATTAATGTTAATGTGAATGGAATGATTCAAAACTACGTATAACTCATCCAGCAATAAACAAGACTTCATAAAGCTATATCGATGGAATTAAAAAATTATGGCTCTTAGAAGAAGAAAGGGATATAATCTGAAGGAGTCAGGGAGCTGATTACTGCTGGGGATATGCTACAATCTTGGGTGATTAGAGGATTAATGATTACACTGTAGGGGTGATTACTATGAGAAGTTATACATTGATATAAGGAAATTATATATTATTATACTAAGAGGGGGATTATTGCTACAAGGGGGTAATTGTGAGCAGTCAGTGGACAATTAAAACAGCAGTATCTTTCCACTATATAGCTTGAAATTAAGTGCAAATTGTTGCCTTATTGTTAATGGCTGCAGGAAACTATGGTCAGCATGTACCAGATACAGGCTGTATAATTTCAGCGAGGTACATTATAGGCCGGTGTCACACCGCATCATTACCTAGCACTGGCGCCGGCACTAGGGACCGGAATGTGTGGCTGCATAGAAATAAATGCAGTGCCAGGTATTGATGCGTGAGTTTCTCACATCATGCTCGCAAGTGTAACCGCGACCTTCCTCTAAAACACTGCAGTGACTTCAATGATGATAACAGTAATATATACATAGCAATTGTGCAGCAGAAAGCACAGTAATATTTGCAACAAATATCTCCCATGTAAACATACAACAATACAGACGGTTAAAGCAGAAATTAAACTAATTGATAATGCATTGCACCTACAATCAATATGTAACAACATGTACAGTGGGAAGTGAGCCCAAAAGGATCCAGAAATTTGCCTAAGAACCCTGGAACAACTAGAGAACCTTTGGGATGGGTGGCATAATATTAAATAAAGCTTCTTTTTTATCACACTAGACCAAAATGAATATTGTTTGTCTATTTGTTTAATAAAAAAATAATTTGAAACAGTCCTCTTTGATAAATGTAGTAACCAGAGATGAGCAGACCTGACGAGATTCAAATTTGCCAAATCGCACAGATTATACCTTGAAGTTTGAATCACAGCTAATTTATTCTCTGCTAATTGAATGTCCTTAATTATGCTGCTGTTGTACCTGATCCAGTTGCACAGGGGCAAAAAGATTGAGGAGGGCCCATGCCAGCTGTGCATGCCAGCTGTGCAGGTACAGAGGAGGGCCCATGCTAGCTGTGCAGGTACAGGTTGTAATGAGGACAATCTGGCCTCCAGCCTGGATCCCAAGGATCCATAGATCCCATAGCCTGAGTACATCATTATACTCTTTTTCGTCATTTAGTAAATTGCCGGGCAGGAAGCATTCCTGTAGCTTCTCAACCAGCTATAGAAAGAAGCAGTACAGCTGCAACAAAGCTGTCCTCAGCTGCCTGCTCCATGCTTATTTTATAAATCAGGCTGAGCGATGATGTTATCCACTGCCTGAGCTATCTAGCACATAGCTGAACAGAAGAGAATGGAAGCGGTGTCACCGGAAATAATCTGGGGGAGATGATTATTTTATTTTTTAAACACAGTGGGGGATGTGCAAATAAGGAGAACAGGGAGCACATAATAAAGGTATATATGAACGAAATCTTTATTAATATAAATATTAAAAATGGACATCAGTAATAAATACACGTATTCCAAAAAAAATCACAAGAGAGGGGGAAAAAAGACCATCCCTCCACCATCCTAGTACTCAAGTGTAGCTACATAGGGAGCAGAGGACAACAGCTCCATGTGCAAAATGATAATAGCACGGTAAGCCCAAATGATCACTGCTGTGCCCTTTAAACCGAATAAATACCAGCAAGTGCGCCATACCAAAGTAATGAATACCCCATACCGCAACAGCAGCTATAAAACAGAGGCTTACCGATGCAGAGGGGAGGTGGAAGAAGGGAGTCCCGCCGGTGAAATGGCCCCCACGCGCATTTCGCAGCGTTAGAATGCCCCTTCCTCAAGGGGATGTGCAGTAAATAGGGGGGTGGGAGAGTGAGCGCAATATGGTAGCTCAATAAATTGGGGAGGGGGGTAAGAAGATAAAATACAGGGGCTTGTAATGAACTCGGTGTGGAGAGGTCACAACAAGAAAACTTGTAGTGAATTGGGGAGAAGCAAGGAACACAATCCAGGGACTTATAATGAATTGGGCAGTGGGCGAGATGACATACTGTGACTTATAATGAAGCCCGTCAACATCATCTAGCATACCTAGCCAGAAGGTGATGGAGAAATAAATGACTTTTTTCTTGACATATTTGGAGAATAGCTTGACAAGAGGACTGGGAGGAGAGGACAAAATAGAGTGATTTATAATAAATCATGGAGTGGGAATGGAGAGAGGGCACAGTACAGGGATTCAATGAATTGAGGAAGGAAGAGGGAGAGAGGACAAAACAGAGGGACTTATAATAAGTTAAGGAGGGAAAAGGATACAATACAGGCTCTTATAATTAGGGGAAAGTGGGTGAGGATGCAAAAAAAGAAAGTTAAGACTCAGAATATAGCGATATAAAATCAAATTCTTTTTTTCAAATAGTATTTAATGTATAAAAGTGAAAAACATAAGTAAAACAAAATAAATTTGGTATTTCCTTAATTGTGCTTGTTACGGCTGGCGGAATGCACCGAATAGATTAAAGATGGTAAAGGTGCGTTCGCAGCCCGGCGTCTACCGTGCAGAGATGGAACCTGCTGCTAAGTAATGGCGGCACTATATGGCAGTACTTCGCCATAGTAAACTCGGGTTTAGACACCCGGTAAGAACTAAAGTGAACTCTGTTACTTCACAGAGTCGCAGTGAAACAAATGAAACGCTGTGCCCTGTTAGTGAACACAGGAAGCAGCAGACGAATGCTAGTGGGATCCCTAAGATTCACCCCCCACTAAGCTGGTGATTGATCCCACTCTGACCCTCGGTGGCTTTTGAGCCCGCGCCTGAGGACACCGCGAGTCAGATGCAGAGATCAAGCGGGAGTTCCCACCCTACACTGACCAGTTGTCAGGATAAGTTAAGATTACAGCACAGAGTGCCTGCAGTGGCTTGCAGGCGGACACTGCTGGTTTGACGCAGTACAGATCGTGGTCTGGTGTAGGATAGCACTGTCAGGCCATAGGTAGCTCCAACATTCGCGAACATTCAACAACACAAGGAATGGAAATGATTAAGGAGCAATCACCAGACCAAGCACACATCCACACACACACAATAATAGGTATATACTAGCGCATGGCCATGCAAACCTTTTATAGCTGTAGCACTCAAGGACCTTCCTAGTGGTCCAATATAAGCTGCTACAGGACCTGAGCGTGTGACCCCGACCTCCAATGGGAGGTCGTCCTGTGGGCATGCTCAGTATGGGAAAAGCAGGACTTAGTCCCAGAAAGACCTGCTCACTGTTGACCAGTGCTGGTTACAAAGGCAGAGCCTGGGAAGGCAGCAGTAACCAGTAGCACAGTATCAGCTTGAGCCAGATGCTGGAATCGACGCCTCCACTGCGGCTGGAGGAGAATGGGAGACAGCAGGGGACATGGTTCGAGATTCCCCCTGTGCAGCGGCGGGAACTCGACTCCTAACAGTTCTAAACCACAAAATAAAATATCATAAATACTTTTTTGGGGCCGTAAATGAGAAGGGCTAAAATAAAAAATGTCAAAAAACAACAGCAGAATTGGTGTAATTGAAAATCACACTTATACCACCAAAAATATGCCCCAATACTGCTATGTCTGCAAAAAATAATAATGTTATGGCTTGTGGAGCATGATAATGAATAACACAAAAAGGTATAGACATTAAAGCCAAATTATATCTGGTCTCTGAACTGATTAAACAATAAGGCTGCCGTCACACTAGCAGTATTTGGTCAGTATTTTACGTCAGTATTTGTAAGCCAAAACCAGGAGTGGAACAAATAGAGGAAAAGTATAATAGAAACATATGCACCGCTTCTGCATTTATCACCCACTCCTGGTTTTGGCTGAGAAATACTGATGTAAAATACTGACCAAATACTGCTAGTGTGACGGAAGCCTAAGTCATGTTCTGAATTTGATGTTACATCCCACTTACTGAGTGAAAAAAAACAACCATACTTCAAAATCATGTCCTGACACAAATGCACAAACAGGTTGCAGCAGGCCCCCAAGATAAAATCAGGGGCAGCACAGGTGCATAATGCTGAAAACAAGCCACTTACTAACCCACCAAACATCCGTGAGGCAGCTGCCTAGTATTTCAATTGCACACATGTCTGTATAGGGTGCCATTTACACCATTACGTAAGATGCACCTCTATCCATAGAGCAGCCTATTACAGACGCTCCTCCTATTACATCAGGAGGGCTACCAATACCATATGTGCATTCACAGGCTAGACACCCCACATTACCCAGCCACCTCTGGAAAGACCCAGCCTGCACCATGCAAACAAATGTGCAAAAAAGATCTAAATAACAAATGAGGTATTTGTCATTACTATGGCCAAAATACACGAGCTCGCAACCCACGTCTCCGGTCCTCATTATCTTGCGAGTCCTACACTAAACCCTTCACTAAATTAAAAAACAATCACTGAAATAGGAAAAGAAAATTAAGAATATCACTGAGAGAGAAAAAACAGCCATGCTTGCAATATCATGTCCTGACACAAATGCACAAACATTGCAGTGGGTCCCCCAAGATAAAAGCAGGGGCATAACATGTGCAAAATACTGAAAACAAGCCACTTACTAACCCACCAAACATCTGTGGGGTGGCTGCCTAGTATTTCAATTGCATACATGTCTGCATAGAATGTTGTTCACACCATTACGTGATATGCACCATTATCCGTATAGCAGCCTATTACATCAGGTGGGCTACCAATACCATATGTGCACTCACAGGCTAGACACCCCACATTACCCAGCCACTTTTCCTCTTTCAGTGAATTTTTTGTTACATCCCACTTAACCTTTTTTTGATTTAGCAAATCAAGTATCATATCTGTTAAATTGGTACAATCTAATCACTGAAATCAATGTATTGTCAATAAGGATGAGTGGATTGTTTGAAATTCAAATTGTCCGACTTTTTCAAATTTTCTCCAAGAATTAAATTTAGAAAAAAAGATTCCATTTCCAGCTCTGTAATGAAAAACAGCTTTATAAATAATTAATTGGCCTCAGCCTATCTGGCTTGGTTTAAACAATAAGTGGTGGTCACTAGCAGCCTATTTAACCACATCTGCAGGTCCAACAATTATCCTTTTTTGGGGGCAGATGCCTGCCTTGCTATTGTTTATGCTCTGGAAGAGCAAACAGTGCAAAAATGATCTCTGTATCAAAATCTTTGATCTTTGCTAAATGAAAAAGTTGTAGAATTTTCACAATATGTTAAAAAATTCTCTCTTTTTTTATGGAGACAAAACAGGTGAAAAAGTAGTGGCTTCTCAACTAGGACTGAAAAAATCATGTGTTTCTTGGAATCCCCAACAGGTTGTACATCATGTCAAATATGCTGCAGCTGCTGCTTCGGGTAATTAAAACCCTTCAGGAGCACAGGTGAGGGGATGTGGCATCTGGAGGGTTCATAGAGAAATATGCAAATCAATGGCGGAGGTGGCAAGCATCAATGTAGCCAAAGCTTTGTAGAGTAGGTAACACATCTTATCATGATAGTAAGCTAATTTAGATTCCCTTTTTGAAACCGGAAAAACTCCCCCATTTTACTTTTATAGCAAGGCTAATGGATTATGAGGTATCCATCTTTTTCACAGTATTGATGCTTAATATCTTGCTTATTGATGGGGCTTCTTAAATATATCTGTGTTTACAAAGGTGGTTATTTATGTAGTGTGGCTACTTTTGCCCTTTGATGTTTTAAATATCATATGGCTTTATCATTTTTTACAAACTCCATGTGTTACACATCTTTTCTTCTTACGCTTATAACTTTGCCATTGCATTCAAAATCACATTCACTCACTCATGTTTATTTCTTTATGTCTGATACATCCATGTTTTTTATTATATATTTGATTTTATTTTAAATATGAATAAAAGATAGTTGAATATAATGTTTACGTCTTTGGCATATTTTCAATTTTTTTCCGGTGATATGATATTATTAATGCCTTAGGACATGCTACATTACCGGCAGTTGCGTTATAGAACTGATGGTTTTATAGCAAGGTTCTAAAAGGATGGCTATCCAACAGTCAACTCATCATCATTACTTTGCTTGATGTTAACAGTATGCCTGTCATCCTGCAAGTATCTCAGCTTACAGCTTGACTTGCTCACGTACACATCCAAGATGAGTGATGTGACAGATATTCTTTTAATCAATTTGCTTCCTCCCCATTAAAGAAGCACTCCTATCAAAGTTTTTTTCATCTAAATATGGTATATTTCAGTCATTATATTATACAGCACTATTTACTTACAATTGCTCATTTTGCCTTTCTACCCAGTTATTTTTTTCTCTATTCTCTGCCTTATGTAGAAACAGTAAGTGTCGTTTCTACAAACAGCTTAGAATGATTCATCTAGTATGTTTTTAACCCCTTAACATCCAATGACGGACATAGCCCGTCACTGGATGCTTCCCTCTGTTTAACAGGTGCAGGCTCCGGCAATGAGCCCGCACCTTTTCGGGCACATGACAACTAATCTGATCAGCTGACATGTGCCCGGAACAGCCGCAGGTGGCATCACAATTCACCTGCGGCTGTTAACATGTTAAATGCCGCTGTCAAATGCTGAAAGCGGAATTTAACATGCACGCGCAGGAAGCGCTTCATTACCTACTTCCATCGGCACCCGTGTCACATGACCGCGGGTCGCCGATGGGTTGGCATGACCCCTGTGGTTGTCATTGCTAGATCACTATAAGTGTCGCCTGGTGGTCGGCGCTCATAGCAAGCGAGCAGCTGCCCTGCTCTATGTAGCAGAGGCGATCGAACAACTGCAGCTTCTAGTCTACTATGGAAACTATTAAAGCAAGTAAAAAGTTAAAAAAAAGCTTTTTAAAACATTAAAAAAATATAAAAGTTCAAATCACCCCCATTCGCCCCATTTAAAATAAAACAATAAAAAAACAACAAATATACACATATTTGGTATCACCACATTCAGAATCGCCCGATCTATCAATATATGAAAGTAATTAATCCAGTAAGTAAACGGCGTAGCAAGAAATAAAATCAAAACACCAGAGTTATGTTTTTTTGGTTGCTGCAACATTGCAATAAAATGCAATAACGGGCGATCAAAATGGCAACTTGTTTTTTTTTTCACAAACTTTGGAATTTTTTTTCACCACTTTGATTAAAAAAGCCTAGACACGTTTGGTGTCTATGAACTGATAATATATAATAAAACCTGGCACTCAACTTATACTTGGAAGTGAATTTTATTTTCCAGCAACAAAAACGTTTCGGTCATTAATTAGACCTTCATCAGTTACAGTCTGTGACGCCTTGCACAAGCGGCTGACCTATATGGACCTCCCTTACATCCACTAGTGAAATCTATTATTACTATCTGCCTACACGGGCTCGTCTTTTTTCCAGGCACCACTCACCATCTGTAACTGATGAAGGTCTAATTAATGACCGAAACGTTTTTGTTGCTGGAAATTTGTTGCTGGAAAATAAAATTCACTTCCAAGTATAAGTTGAGTGCCAGGTTTTATTATATATCATTGAGGTGTTGGAACCTACCTGGGCACCATATGCTATATGCTGTGCACACATTTATCTATTAATATGAACTGATAATGACCTGGAAAATCATAATTGCAGGTCAATTTTAGCATTTAGTGAACCTGGTAAAAAAGCCAAACAAAAATCAAGTGTGGGATTGCACTTTTTATGCAATTTCACCGCACTTGGAATCTGATGTAACCCTACCCTTTTCTGCCCTCATTAACCCAGAAGTTGTATTAAAAATACTTTTTTTTTTTTTTTTAAATGCATTTCTATACACTCTTTGGTTTTTAAATATAGGCTTTTTTATACACATTCATTTTTAGGCATTGAATTAATACAAAAAATATGTTTTTAATACAAGTTCTGGGTTAATGAGGGCAGAAAAGGGTAGGGTTACATCATTTGTACTGTGGACATTTGCCCAATGAAAAGAAGTCTCTCTTTTTTATACACTGAGAATTTTTTTATATACTGAGTAAAAAGTTTTTTATTGATTGCAGAAAGAAATATACAGCCCCTTATGTACAAAAATTGCTTAAGACAAGGAAGATTATCCTTTTTCCCAATCACAGTATTTGGACAATGCATACATGCAGGGCAGCGGTAAGGCAGCACTTAGTATGAGAAAAAAAATGCCTAAAAATGAATGTGTGTAAGAAAAACTATTATTTAAAAACCAAAAAGTGTCTAAAAATGCATTTTTTGTGTATATATATATATATATATATATATATATATATATATATATATATATATATTTATTTAAAACATCTTGATTTTTGTATCTTCATATTACTGCTTAGATATGTAGACAAATCATTAAACAATACTTCATCCAAATGTTAACCCTTTTTAGATTTCTCTACAGGGCATACAGTTCAATTTCATAGTTGAGTACCTTTGAGACCAAACTATCTAATGTAAAAATCCACTTTGATTCAGTTTTCGACATACTTCTCAAATAGTCCCCGCCTCTAGGATTTTTTTGTAAAATGACATTCCAGTACATGACTGACCATGTTTATCTACATAATGGCGTAACAAAGGATGTCCCATAAATCCCTTTGTGATGTTATCCAAATGTTCCTTTACTCTATCCCTCAGTCTCTTAGTACGACCATCATAAAGCTGATCACAGGGGCATCTAACCGTGTATACGACCCCTGTCGAATGACAAGAGATGCTGTCTTTAATAGTAAATGATTCGGTCCTCTCTTCATTCCAGAATGTCGTTTGAACAGACTTCTTGCATTTTGTACGTACACAGCATAGACAGCTCACACTAGGTGAATCCCCTACTATCCGAATGTTGATTGCTTGTTGGTTTTGGATTACTATCACTCATTCCCATTTTGATAGTTGAAGCTATAATATTCCCAATGTTTCTAGCCTTTCTATAGAAATCTCGGTTTATCGGGTATTAATTCTCTCACAATCCTGTAATGAAGGTTATTCTACTGACTTCTTGTACTATACTAAAGGGTTCCGGTATTACTTTTAATCCATGAATCAAATTACTTCTTGGCAAGATTTTTGCGTTTTGCCTTGCTTCCTCAAGAGATGTCACATTATACCCTCTTTCTAAAAATTGATTCTTCAGGTAATTGGATTCCTCCTCATAATCACTGTCTTTTGTACAATTGCATCTTATACATGTAAATTGGCTTTTTGGGATGTTTGAAAGCCACAGCGTAAGATGACAACTGTCTGTATGGACATGATGACAACTGTCTGTATGGATGTAACTATTGCAGTCCACTTCCTTATTATACTTAGTAATTATAGTGTTATTTTCTATAAAGATATTCAAATCCAAAAATGTGACATCCGTTGTATTCATGGTAGGTGTAAATTCCAAACCATACGAGTTGCTGTTTAGTCCACCTAGGAAAGGATTGAGATCTGTCTGTGTCCCTTCCCATATAAATAGCACATCATCAATAAAGTGACACCACATAATAAGGCCTTTTCATAATTGGCCGTTCAAATAAATATGTGACTCCTCCCACTTACCCACGTACAAGTTTGAATAGCTTGGGGCAAATTTTGTACCCATAGCCGTTCCCGAAGTCTGCAAATAAAACTGATTGCAATAAATAAAATAGTTGTGTTGGAGAATAAATTTCATACTCTCCACAATATATGTGATTTGGGTAGGGTTATATGCATGTACTTGCTGTAAAAAAATGTTCAGCTGATTGACAACCTTCATCCTGGTTGATGACTGTGTACAAAGACTTAATGTCTAACATGCCCAGTATATGATTGATGGCCCAACTTATAAGTGACACGATTCAGATTTTAGAAACTATATATCTTTTAGATGGGCTGGAAGTAGTGTAGCACACTTCTGTAAGTGCATATCTACATATTCCGATAAATTCACCGTCAGGCAATTGATGCTTGATACGATTTGTCTACCTGGTGGGCATGCAGAATTCTTGTGTAAGTTTGGAATATGACAGAAAACTGCCACACTCGGTGCCCCCTGCTTTGTCCGCACCATGGACAACAATATCATTATTATCTTAAAAGTTCACTAGAACATTTTTTTCTTCTCTAGTAAGATTACTTGGGGCATATTTGGGGTCCTTCCTTTCATTTTTCTAATGTCAGTGGTAACTAATGTTTCGAAATGGAAGTCATTAGAGTATTCGCTAATAGGGTTGAATGCAGATGGTTTAGCTAGTGTTGCATGTAGATACTCAATTAAATTATGGTTCAATAAACTCGCACGACTTCTTTTTTTCAAAAAATACTTTTTAATAGCCAAGTTATGAAGGAATTTTTCATGCATACATATAAATTAAAGGGACTAGATTCCGAGGTATGAGAAAACTTCAAGCCCTTTTGTGGGAGGGATTCTTCTTCCTTTGTTAATGTGTGAGAACTGAGATTGTACATTTTTTGCGTTGGTATAGCCTTCCTTATTTTCATTTTGGTGAGTTTCCTCCCTCCTCTCTTACCACGTTTGGTTTGTGCCTGAAAAAAATTTTGATAGGTTTTTGAGGTTACCCCCTTTTTTGGAGCCTACCATCCCTTTATTAGAAAATCTGTGTGGCTGAGATTTTAGGGTCCCTGCTTAAAATACTATTTATACTGAAAAATTTTTCTCTTGCCCTTTTGCTTATTGCAAGTTGTGTGATAGGCCTAGTCTTACCCATTATATGTGTATGTCCTCTCATATTATTGCTAGGCCAACTCTCTGTGTTAGATGTTCCTGGATCCTCAACTACCAGTAAAAGTCAAGAATACCTGTTTTTAGTAGGAATATTTATCTCTATGGAAGTACATGTATCTGGGGGGGGGGGTCTTCCAGATGATCTGTCATATCCAGAGCCTCTGATAGTGCACCTGGAGTTTCCTCCAGTGTGCACTAATTCCTGTTGTTAATCAACATAGTGGTATACTGAGTGGAATTGAAATTGGTATAGGTTGAAAATACTGCTGATGTATTTAGTGGGGTCTATTGTGGGGTTCCTTTGTATTCATCTAAAACCACAAATTGTGTTGTTCTATGTGGTTGGTCCATAGTGCGTTCGTCTAATGAATTTAAAGATCATATGGGGTTTGAATTCCCTTGTGGTGTAACTTCATCTCTTAGAAATTTTTCATTTTTTTAATCCTAATTTCTTTTTCTTGTAGTCTAATGGTAATGCTTGCTGCTACATCCTGAATCCCCTTTAAATGATCAAAGACCTTTAATTGTTCAAATAAATTAATAATTTAATTATTTATTTTCTGGAGATACGCTTTGCGATTATCAATAATGAATTGGAGTGCTTTTTTAGAAAAATGTAAAACATAGTGCAGCGCCCCAGAGATCTGGTCGTTGCAGTAATGTTGCTCTGCCACTAAGTGGAGTGATGTTACGTCTGATTGCACAAAAGGAGTTCACCTGACCAGGTATCACAGTCACACACTACATTTCACACTTCAGCCACCAGGGGGAGCAAAAGGTTCTATGTATTAGGCCACTCCTCACAATCTGGTAAAACTGGGGGCTGGATAGGAGGTTAGACAGAAGCTGACTGGGTTTGATCCAGGCAACATCCTGTGGCAGAGTGTGTTGCAGGGGACGATTCATGGGGGTCCCTGTCAGGGGTGGGATCCTGACAGAGGCCTAGCAAAAAGGACAGAACGTTACAGAGCCGCGCCTGCACCCGTTGCGGTGGCATCTTAAGAGAGGATACGAAGCGAGATATATTGTGGAGAAGTGTCATGGTTCCCAATGGCAAGGGAACGTAAGAAACATATAAGTAACGAACGAGCTCTCGGGTGATGGAAACTCGAGTTGACCGTGAGCTAAATCTACCACACAACTAACAGTAGCCAGGGAGCATACCTACGGCTTCCTATATGCCACGCGCCAGCCGGAGGACTAACTACGCCTGGTAGAGGAAGAAACAGACCTGGCTTACCTCTAGGGAAATACCCCAAAAGATGATAGCAGCCCCCCACATGTAATAACGGTAAATTAAGAGGAAAAGACATACACAGTATGAAAGTAGATTTAGCAAAGAGAGGTCCACTTACTAGATAGCAGAAGGATACAAAAGAGGACTTCACGGTCAACTGAAAACCCTTTCAAAAACCATCCTGAAATTACTTTAAGACTCCTGTGTCAACTCATGACACAGGAGTGGCAATTTCAGCCCGCAAGAGCTTCCAGCTACAGAGGATAACAAAACTGCAAACTGGACAAAAGGTACAAAACAAAAGGACAAAGTCCACTTAGCTGATCAGCAGACTAGTAGCAGGAACATGCAACCGAAGGCTCTGGTTACAATGATGACCGGCAAGGAAAAGACTGGAGAGCAAGGCTAAATAGGAAACTCCCAAACACTGATGGAAGCAGGTGAACAGAAGCAGCAAAGTGCAAACAAGTCACCAGTACCACCAGCAACCACCAGGGGAGTCCAAAAAGCGGATACACAACAGTACCCTCCCCTAAGGAGGGGGCACCGAACCCTCACAAGAACCGCCAGGGCGATCTGGATGAGCCCTATGAAAGGCACGAACCAAATCCGAGGCATGAACATCAGAGGCAGTTACCCAAGAATTATCTTCCTGACCATAGCCTTTCCATTTAACCAGATATTGAAGTCTCCGTCTGGAAATACGGGAGTCCAAGATCTTCTCTACGACGTACTCCAATTCACCCTCCACCAGCACAGGAGCAGGAGGTTCAGTAGAAGGAACCACCGGTACCTCATATCTCCGCAACAACGACCGATGGAACACATTATGGATAGCGAAAGATGCCGGGAGGTCCAAACGAAAGGAAACAGGGTTAAGAATCTCCAAAATCCTATAAGGACCGATGAACCGAGGCTTAAATTTGGGAGAAGAAACACTCATAGGGACAAAACGGGAAGACAACCACACCAAGTCCCCAACGCGAAGGTGGGGACCAACACGACGACGACGGTTAGCAAACTGCTGAGTCCTCTCCTGGGACAATTCCAAATTATCCACCACTTGTCCCCAAATCCGATGCAACCGATCCACCACCGCATCCACTCCAGGACAATCCGAAGATTCAACCTGACCAGATGAAAAACGCGGATGAAACCCTGAATTGCAAAAGAAAGGAGAAACCAAAGTGGCAGAACTAGCCCGATTATTAAGAGCAAACTCCGCCAACGGCAGAAAGGCAACCCAATCATCCTGATCCGCAGACACAAAACACCTCAAATAAGTCTCCAAAGTTTGATTAGTTCGCTCCGTCTGGCCATTGGTCTGAGGATGGAATGCAGACGAAAAGGACAAATCAATGCCCAACCTGGCACAGACTGCCCGCCAAAATCTAGACACGAACTGGGTACGCCTGTCAGAAACGATGTTTTCCAGAATACCATGCAAGCGAACCACATTTTGAAAAAACAGAGGGACCAACTCAGATGAGGAAGGCAACTTAGGCAATGGCACCAAATGAACCATTTTAGAAAAACGGTCACACACCACCCAGATGACAGACATCTTCTGAGAAACAGGGAGATCCGAGATAAAGTCCATAGAGATGTGCGTCCAAGGCCTCTTCGGAATAGGCAAGGGCAACAACAACCCACTAGCCCTAGAACAACAAGGCTTGGCCCGAGCACACACATCGCAAGACTGCACAAAAACACGCACATCTCGAGACAGGGAAGGCCACCAGAAGGATCTAGCCACCAAATCTCTGGTGCCAAAAATTCCCGGATGACCTGCCAGAGTAGAAGAATGAACTTCCGAGATGACTCTAGTGGTCCACTCGTCAGGAACAAACAGTCTACCAGACGGACAACAATCAGGTCTATCCGCCTGAAATTCTTGCAAAGCACGTCGCAAATCTGGAGAGACAGCAGACAAAACCACTCCATCCTTAAAGGGAACCTGTCACCACGTTTTTGGAAGATGGGATAAAAATAGCGTTAAATAGGGGCAGAGGTGGGCGTTACATTAGTGTGTGTGTTATGCGTTTATTACCCACCTAAGTTGCCGAAATAACTTTGCAAAGTCTCCGTTTTCGCCTGTCAATCAGGCTGGTCAGGTCGCATGGGCGTTGTCTTCCCCCAGATTTGGCGTAGTTTTCCGTTGGTGGCGTAGTGGTGTGCGCATGCCCAAAGTCCGGAATCCTCTTCCAGGGGATTTAAAATAGCGCGGTGTTCGTTATTGCATTGGTGATCGGTGGGCGCGGCCATCTTCCTTTGGCCACGCGTGCGCAGAAGCGGCGCTCTGCTGGCCGCGGCTTCAGGAAAATGGCCGCCGCGATATCCATCTGCGCACGCGCGCCATCCCGCGGCCATTTTCCTGAAGCCGCGGCCAGCAGAGCGCCGCTTCTGCGCACGCGCGGCCAAAGGAAGATGGCCGCGCCCACCGATCACCAATGCAATAACGAACACCGCGCTATTTTAAATCCCCTGGAAGAGGATTCCGGACTTTGGGCATGCGCACACCACTACGCCACCAACGGAAAACTACGCAAAATCTGGGTGAAGACACCACGCCCATGTGACCTGACCAGCCTGATTGACAGGCGAAAACGGAGACTTTGCAAAGTTATTTCGGCAACTTAGGTGGGTAATAAACGCATAACACACACACTAATGTAACGCCCACCTCTGCCCCTATTTAACGCTATTTTTATCCCATCTTCCAAAAACGTGGTGACAGGTTCCCTTTAAGGACACCAGCAGGTTCAGAATTCCCAGGAGAGTCAGGCTCAAAACTCCTAGAAAGAGCATCTGCTTTCACATTCCTAGAACCCGGTAAGTACGAGACCACAAAATTAAACCGGGAAAAGAACAACGACCAACGTGCCTGTCTAGGATTCAGGCGCCTGGCAGACTCCAAATAAATTAAATTCTTGTGATCAGTCAAAACTACCACCTGATGTCTGGCACCCTCAAGCCAATGACGCCACTCCTCAAATGCCCACTTCATGGCCAAAAGCTCCCGATTACCAACATCATAGTTTCGCTCGGCGGCCGAAAATTTTCGCGAAAAGAACGCACAAGGTCTCATCACTGAGCAGTCGGAACTTTTCTGCGACAAAACCGCCCCCGCTCCGATCTCGGAAGCATCGACCTCAACCTGAAAGGGAAGAGAAACATCAGGCTGGCGCAACACAGGGGCAGACAAAAAGCGGCGCTTAAGCTCCCGAAAGGCCTCCACGGCAGCAGGGGACCAATTGGCAACATCAGCACCCTTTTTAGTCAAATCCGTCAGAGGTTTAGCAACACCAGAAAAACCAGCTATAAATCGACGATAAAAATTAGCAAAGCCCAAGAATTTCTGGAGACTCTTCAGAGAAGTAGGCTGCGTCCAGTCATAAATAGCCCGAACCTTGACAGGGTCCATCTCAATAGAAGAAGGGGAAAAAATATACCCCAAAAATGAAATTTTTTGAACCCCAAAAACACACTTTGAACCCTTTACACACAAAGAATTCTCCCGCAAAACCTGAAAAACCCTCCTGACCTGCTGAACATGAGAGTCCCAGTCATCAGAAAAAATCAAAATATCATCCAAGTACACAATCATAAATTTATCCAAATATTTACGGAAAATATCATGCATTAAGGACTGAAAGACAGAAGGTGCATTAGAAAGGCCGAAAGGCATTACCAAATACTCAAAATGGCCCTCAGGCGTATTAAATGCGGTCTTCCACTCATCCCCCTTCTTAATTTGCACCAAATTATACGCCCCACGAAGATCAATCTTAGAGAACCACTTAGCCCCCCTTATGCGAGCAAACAAATCAGTCAGCAAAGGCAACGGATACTGATATTTGACTGTAATTTTATTCAGGAGACGATAATCAATACAAGGCCTCAGAGAGCCATCCTTTTTAGAGACAAAGAAAAAACCAGCTCCTAAAGGAGATGAAGAAGGACGAATGTGTCCCTTTTCCAGGGACTCCTTAATATACTCGCGCATAGCAGCATGTTCAGGTACAGATAGGTTAAACAAACGACCCTTTGGAAATTTACTGCCAGGAATCAGATCTATGGCGCAATCACAATCCCTGTGAGGAGGGAGTGAACCAATCTTAGGCTCTTCAAAAATATCACGATAATCAGACAAAAATGCCGGAATCTCAGATGGAATAGATGACGAAATGGACACCATAGGAGTGTCCCCATGAGCCCCCCGACATCCCCAGCTTAACACAGACATAGCCTTCCAGTCAAGGACTGGGTTATGAGACTGTAACCATGGTAATCCAAGCACCAAAACATCATGTAAATTGTACAACACAAGGAAGCGAATCACCTCCTGATGGTCTGGAGTCATACGCATAGTCACTTGCGTCCAGAACTGTGGTTTATTACAAGCCAAAGGTGTAGAATCAATACCCTTCAGAGGTATAGGGACTTCCAGAGGCTCTAAATCAAACCCACAGCGCCTGGCAAAGGACCAGTCCATAAGACTCAGAGCGGCGCCAGAGTCCACATAGGCATCCACGGTAATAACTGATAATGAACAAATCAAGGTTACAGACAAAATAAATTTGGACTGTAAAGTGCCAATTGAAATGGACTTGTCAACCTTCCTAGTACGCTTAGAGCATGCTGATATAACATGAGCAGAATCACCACAATAGAAGCATAACCCATTTTTACGCCTATAATTCTGCCGCTCGCTTCTGGACATAACTCTGTCACATTGCATTTTTTTCTCTGGCGTCTCTTCAGAAGATACCGCCAAATGGTGCACGGGTTTGCGCTCCCGCAAACGCCGATCAATCTGAATTGCCATTGTCATGGACTCATTCAGACCTGTAGGCGCAGGGAACCCGACCATAACATCTTTAACGGCATCAGAAAGGCCCTCTCTGAAATTCGCCGCTAAGGCGCACTCATTCCACTGAGTAAGTACAGACCACCTACGAAATTTTTGGCAGTATATCTCCGCTTCATCTTGCCCTTGAGATAGGGCTATCAAAGCTTTTTCAGCTTGAATCTCCAAATTAGGTTCCTCATAAAGCAACCCTAAAGCCAGGAAAAACGCATCCACATTGAGCAACGCAGGATCCCCTGGTGCCAATGAAAATGCCCAATTTTGAGGGTCACCTCGCAGCAAAGAGATTACAATCTTAACCTGCTGGACAGGATCTCCTGAGGAGTGAGGTCTGAGAGAAAGGAATAATTTACAATTATATTTGAAATTCAAAAACCGAGATCTATCTCCGGAAAACACCTCTGGTGTAGGAATTTTAGGTTCAGAAATAGGAGTATGCATAACAAAATCTTGTAAATTTTGAACCTTCGTAGCAAGATTATTTAAACCTGCAGCCAAACTCTGAGGATCCATCTTTAAACAGGTGAGCTCAGAGCCATTCAAGGATTAGAAGGAGAGAAAGGCAAAGGCTGTAATTAGAGCTGAAATACAACTGATCCAACTATGGAGCAAACATAGGAAAAAAAAAAATCTACAGACTTCTTTTTTCTCTCCTTTCTTCTGCCAATAAGTTTAACATTGGCCGGTCATACTGTCATGGTTCCCAATGGCAAGGGAACGTAAGAAACATATAAGTAACGAACGAGCTCTCGGGTGATGGAAACTCGAGTTGACCGTGAGCTAAATCTACCACACAACTAACAGTAGCCAGGGAGCATACCTACGGCTTCCTATATGCCACGCGCCAGCCGGAGGACTAACTACGCCTGGTAGAGGAAGAAACAGACCTGGCTTACCTCTAGGGAAATACCCCAAAAGATGATAGCAGCCCCCCACATGTAATAACGGTAAATTAAGAGGAAAAGACATACACAGTATGAAAGTAGATTTAGCAAAGAGAGGTCCACTTACTAGATAGCAGAAGGATACAAAAGACGACTTCACGGTCAACTGAAAACCCTTTCAAAAACCATCCTGAAATTACTTTAAGACTCCTGTGTCAACTCATGACACAGGAGTGGCAATTTCAGCCCGCAAGAGCTTCCAGCTACAGAGGATAACAAAACTGCAAACTGGACAAAAGGTACAAAACAAAAGGACAAAGTCCACTTAGCTGATCAGCAGACTAGTAGCAGGAACATGCAACCGAAGGCTCTGGTTACAATGATGACCGGCAAGGAAAAGACTGGAGAGCAAGGCTAAATAGGAAACTCCCAAACACTGATGGAAGCAGGTGAACAGAAGCAGCAAAGTGCAAACAAGTCACCAGTACCACCAGCAACCACCAGGGGAGCCCAAAAAGCGGATACACAACAGAGAAGTGAGAAACGAGATCGCAGCAAAAAGGAGATAAAGCCAGTAGGAGTCGTGCCCCGAGATCGGCAACATCCTACTGAGGCGCGTAGCTGGTGGCCGGAACGCCGAGGAAGTATTGAGCTCCAAGCATTACTTCAAACAGCAGCAGGACAGTTGATTATAGGTTGGCTGTCTCACCTAAAACACCTAAGCAGACATAGGGGGCAATTGTGGGAGAGGGGTGACGCTAGGGTCCCGGAAGAACTCCAGGCCTACCCATCATACGGGTGCGTCCTAGCCATATCATCTGGGGGATGGAGAAGAACATCAGAACAGATACGAGTTGTGAGAAAGAACATCAGAAACAGACACAACAGTTGTGAGGACTATCCCGTGGTGCTCAGCAGTGAAGTACTACAACACACAGGCGCTAGAAGGTAGGCACTGAATTCCACCTGCAAAGGGAACTCTGGATGTGCCTTTGGACCGGCCGGTCTCAGCCAGCCCTGTTAGCAGTACTCTGGATTGCGGATCCCGAAGCCTACAGTAAAGAGGTAAAGAGACTGCAACCCTGTGTCCTCGTTCTTCATCGTGCCTCGCACCACACACCATGTTAGGGCTAGCGGAATGCACCGAGTAAATAGAGATGTTTATTATAATGGGTGCATTCGCAGCCCGGGGTCCACCGTGCAGGAGGAACCTGCTGCTAGCGAATGTCAGCACTGTTTGGCGGTATAGACTAGCTGTTACTCCACAGAGTAGCCATGAAAGGGGATGCACTGCGCCTTGTTAGCCTCACAGGAGCACAAGCTTACTGCCAAGCTGATAGCAGTCAATGGTTATGCAACATGCAATCTCCTCACCGGAGAAGCCGGTATTCTAGGGGCTTGTTTCAGCCGCGTCCCTGAACACACTCACACAATCTCCTCACCAGAGGTGTCGGTATTCTAGGGGCTTATTTCAGCCGGGTCCCTGAACACACTCATGCATAACCACAGTGGCGCAAAGCACATATATGAATTAATACTAGCGCATGGCCGTGCGGCCATGCGAGCCTTATATAGCTGCAGCAAGAAAAAGACCTTCCAAGAAGGACCAATGAGAGACTGCCATACCTGAGCATGTGACCCTAAATCTCCACTGAGAGATCTTGCTCTGGGCATGCTCAGTGTGTGCAAAGCAGGACTTAGTCCTAGCACCTACAGGACCTTCCTTAAGGGACCAATGGATGTAGCTGCAGTATCTGACCATGTGACCCTCGATCTCCACTGAGAGATCTTACTCAGGGCATGCTCAGAATGAGAAAAGCAGGACTTAGTCCCAGAAGCGTCTGCTCGCCGCTGCCCAGCACTGACTTCAATGGCAGAAGCAGGAAAAGCAGCAGTAACTCTTTGTACAGAGTGGGACTGAGCAAGAGGCTGGGACCGATGTCTCCAATGAGCAGGCTCCACTGCGGCAGGAGAAGAATGGGAGACCGCAGCGGAGATGGCCTGAGATTCCCCCTGTGCAGAGGCGGGAACTCGACCCCTAACACACCATCACCTTTAATTGGACGCCTCTTAGCAGGGTCACGGACCGGGTCTAGCCACCGTGACAACCCCCAGACTGAGACAGGGAGGCCCGGTATCGAGTACCCTGCGGACCTGCGTCTGGGGGCGCTCCAATGTCATCCCACTCTTTGTGTATAGATGAATCCCCAAAGTCACCTGCAAGGGATTTATAAATCTGAAGACATTTCGGGACTTTATTAGCTTGAATGTGTCTCTCTAATGAGGCAATCTCTCTAATGAGGCAACCTCCCAAAGATCCCTCATTTCATTTTTTTTCCAGACTTCTGAGTATGCCTTTGGCCTTGTCAGAATCAGTATCTAAACACTGGAAGTGTGTGGTGTGATCTCTGATGAGATTCAAACGATAGTCTCTGTCTTTCCATAGACATGAAATAGCCATGAGGACACTGCCTTAGTGTATAGCACATCCCCCCAAAAAAACTGTTGATAACAAAAACACACTGGCGCTGACCTGGCTACATTTGTGCAAAAGCCGCTGGCACCCTGGCAGATGGAGTGTGCAAGTCTGCCTAGATTGCTAAAAACACATGAAAATGAAACTGGGCTGCCGTGCTAATAGCAAGTGCCAATAAACAAATCACAATATGACTGCTGACCTGCAGTCACTGAAAATTCCAAAGTTCCGGAAGTGGCACTTACTTGTTTATGACCAAGATTGTGATGCTCCGGTGGTTCCAGGAGTGCAGTCTTTTGTAGTGAGTCTAAGATTGGGGATCGTCCTCCCGTTCTCAAAAATATCCCCTGTGCCCATGTCTGTATGCTCTGGCGGTCAACCTCAGCCAAAGGCGCCGCCGTGTAGTAGCGTAGCAAGCGGGGGCATGGTTAGCGGTGGCGTCACCTGCCTGTGGAAGACGGACATGTACAAGGTCCAATCCCAAAGTGTTTCAATTAGTGCATCTGCGCCAGTCCTGTTTGTGGTATATCTGCCAGCCACTTTCTGCCACTGAAGCTGTATAGTGTAATACAGTGGGCCTGATTTTTCCAGCAGTCTCCCACACATAAAAAGGGAGATTTGTATTGCCACTAAGTGCATCTGCTTCAGTCCTGTTTGTGGTATATCTGACAGCCACTTTCTGCCACTGAAACTGTGTAGTGTAATACAGTGGGCCTGATTTTTCCAGCAGTCTCCCACACATAAAAAGGGAGATTTATGTTGCCACTGAGTGCATCTGCGTCAGTACTGTTTGTGGTATATGTGCCAGCCACTTTCTGCCACTGAAACTGTGTAGCGTAATACAGTGGGCCTGATTTTTCCAGCAGTCTCCCACACATAAAAATGGAGATTTATATTGCCACTAAGTGGATCTGCATCAGTCCTGTTTGTGGTATATCTGCCAGCCACTTTCTGCCACTGAAGCTGTGTAGTGTAATAGAGTGGGCCTGATTTTTCCAGCAGTCTCCCACACATAAAAAGGGAGATTTATATTGCCACTAAGTGCATCTGCATCAGTCCTGTTAGTGGTATATCTGCCAGCCACTTTCTGCCACTGAAACTGTGCAGTGTAATACAGTGGGCCTGATTTTTCCAGCAGTCTCCCACACACAAAAAGGGAGATTTATATTGCCAGTAAGTGCATCTGCATCAGTCCTGTTTGTGGTATATCTGCCAGCCACTTTCTGCCACTGAAGCTGTGTAGTGTAATACAGTGGGCCTGATTTTTCCAGCAGTCTCCCACACATAAAAAGGGAGATTTATATTGCCACTAAGTGCATCTGCGTCAGTCCTGTTTGTGGTATATCTGCCAGCCACTTTCTGTCACTGAAGCTGTGTATTGTAATACAGTGGGCCTGATTTTTCTAGCAGTCTCCCACACATAAAAAGGGAGATTTATATTGCCACTAAGTGCATCTGCATCAGTCATGTTTGTGGTATATCTGCCAGCCACTTTCTGCCACTGAAACTGTGTAGTGTAATACAGTGGGCCTGATTTTTCCAGCAGTCTCCCACACATAAAAAGGGAGATTTAAATTGCCACAAAGTGCAACTGCGTCAGTCCTGTTTGTGGTATATCCGTTCTGTTTGGCGTATATCTGCCAGCCACTTTCAGCCACTTATACTGTGTAGTGTAATAGAGTGGGCCTGTTTTTTTGCAGCAGTCTCCCACACAAAAAAGGGAGATTTAAATTCTCAACAACTTGATATACACCTTCTACCTTGTTTTACAGTACCATATAACGGTTGTTACTTTGGTTACATTTTCCCAAAAATGAGGAAATCTGGTGGAAGAGGCCGTGGGCGGTCATTGCTAGCTGGTAATGATGGTTGTGGTGGTGGTGGAGCATCTGGTGGTAGTGGGAAAAGCAAAATAGCACCTAAGGCTCGAGTTGTTGAGCCAGCGTCATCGTCTGGCCACACAAGGCCTCGAAGGCTCCCTTTTCTTGGAGTAGGAAAACCGCTTTTAAAGCCGGAGCAGCAGGAAAAAGTTTTGGCTTTCCTTGCTGACTCAGCCTATAGCTCTTTCGCCTCCTCTTCTGAAAGTTCCAAATTTAATAGCAGCAAGTCATCAGTGGGTTCTCCCGGGCAGGAACAAGTCGCTTCCTTGTGTCCTTCACCCAAACCAAAACTGAAGGATGCGGCAGGCGACACTACAGTTTACTCCATGGAGCTCTTTAGACATACCGTTCCTTGGTTAGAAAGGGAAATTGTTAACAGCCCATTACAAGATGAATTGGACATGGAGTGCACAGATGCACAGCCACAGCTAGATTATGATGCTGTTCCATTGACTCAGATCACTACATTGCCCTCGCAGTGTACTGAGCCAGAATCTGACCCTGATGAGACTATGGCGCCCCGTCCCGAACACTATAGCACCTTACACGGTGACACAGAGGAAGGTGCACAGGACATTGAAGAGGAGGTGATAGATGACCCTGTTGTTGACCCAGATTGGCAGCCATTGAGGGAACAGGGTGTCGCTGGCAGTAGCTCACAAGCGGAGGAGGATGAGCCGCAGCAGGCATCAACATCGCAACAGCTTTCATCTGGCAGGCCCGTATCAGGCCAAAAACGTGTGTCAAAAACAAAACCAGTTTTAGGACAGCGTGGCCATCCGGTGAAAGTAGCACAGCGTGCAATGCCTGAAAAGGTATTCGATATTAGGAAGAGTGCAGTGTGGCAATTTTTTAACCAAGATCCGAATGATCAGTGCAAAGTTATCTGTAAGAAATGCTCAAAGACCTTTAGCAGAGGGAAGAATCCCCTAAATTTAAATACAACGTAAATGCGTAGACATTTAACCAGCATGCACTTGCAAGCCTGGACTAACTACCAAATGTCCCGTTACATTGGTGCACCCGCTCAGAATGAAGGTAGTCAGCAATGCTACATTGCTTCCCTCACTGTAAGCCCACCGTTTAGGACACCACCTGCAGCAAATGCGGAGGTATCGTCGCAAGGCCAAAGAAGTCAGGGAATCACAAGGTTTTTGGTAGGAAGCACTCGCAGCGCCCCAGAGTCCTGGTCGTTGCAGTACTATGGCTCCGCCGCTAAGGGGGGCTATGGTACGTCTGATGGCACTGAAGGAGTTCATCTGACCAGGTATCACATACACCAATACATTTCACAGCCGGGCCTCCAGGGGGAGCTAAGGGTGCTATTTATTAGGCCACTCCTCACCATGTGGGTAAACTGGGGGTCAGGCAGGAAGTTAGACAGAAAGCTGACTGGGTTGGAACTAGACAACACTTGGTGGCAGAGGGTGTTGTAGGGGAAGATTCGGTAGGGCCCCTGTCAGGTTTGGGACCCTGACAGAGGCCTGGCAACAAGAAAGAACGTCACGGGACCGTGCCTGCTCAGCATAGCGGCGGTGCCCTAAGAAAGGATCAGAAGCGAGATATATTGTGCTGAGTGAGAAACGAGATCAAAGCAAGAAGGAGAATACCAGTAGGAGTCGTGCTGTAAGACCGAGGCAACATCCTACTGAGGCGCACAACCAGCGGCCGGAACGCCGAGGAAGTATTGATATATCTAGCTCCAAGCAATACTTCAAACCAACGGCAGGACAGTCAGTCACAGGCGGGCTGTCTCACCTAAATCACCTATGCACACATAGGGGGCAACCTGTGGAGAGGAGCAACTCTAGGGTCCCGGAAGAGCTCCGAGCCTAC
The DNA here is from genome assembly GCF_051348905.1 of Ranitomeya variabilis. Taxonomy (NCBI): domain Eukaryota; kingdom Metazoa; phylum Chordata; class Amphibia; order Anura; family Dendrobatidae; genus Ranitomeya; species Ranitomeya variabilis. The sequence continues at coordinate 252,669,014 of NC_135237.1, read as the reverse complement.
CCGTCATACGGGTGCGTCCCAACCATAACACCGGGAGGGACGGAGGATTAGTAGAACATCATCTAATCGAGTTTGTTGTGAGGGAACACGAGAAACAGACACAACAGTTGTGGGGACTTTCCCGTAAGCACAGCGGGGGAGGACCACAACACATAGCGCTAGCAGGAAGGCACAGATTTTCACCTGCAAAGGGAACTCTGGAGGTGACATCGGACCGGCCGGACTTGCGCAGCCTGGTGAACCGTATTCCAGACTGAGGACCCAGAGACCTTCAGTAAAGAGGTAAAGAGACTGCAACCTGGTGTCCTTGTTATTTACTGCACCGCACCACCACCACCATCCACATCTATTACTGTACGCCCCTCAGCAGGGTCACGGACCGGGTCTAGCCACCGTGACAACCCCAGAGCAGATACCCAGAGGCCCGGTACCGGGTACCCCTCGGCCCTGCGGCAGTGGGGGCGCTACAGCTTGGCGTCACGAACAGGATCTACTTAAGCCTGAGGAATCGGGTCATGTGTGCCTTGGAACTGTGATTTATTGTGCTTGGACTGTGCTTTATTGCAAAGACTGTGTGTTGCCATTTACCGCCAAAAGTTCCCGCCAAAAGTCGCCGCCATTGCAGCGTCACAGGGAGCGCAGAGGAAGAAGAAGGGCGTGCCATGGGAGGAGACTACCAAAGCGGCGCCAGAAGTAGCGACCGCCCCCTCCGACTCCTGCTGCGAGAGGACGACCTACCCAGCAGCAGAGGAGAACCACCCCCTGATTTGCAATGGCGGGAACGAGGTGAAGGAGGAACCCGACCTCGGAGAAATGGCGGAGCCAGGTGCATGCGTTGCCGCCGAATGCCAGACAGCGACGATGAGCAGCAAGTGCCCGAGCAACGGCGAGGTGATCCCAGCTTGCCCTCACCCATCAGAGGCGGACTCGCGTCCACCGCCGGTGAAGGACCTGAACTCCTTGGAGCCGCCAGTGGAGGAGCCAAGCCTACCTTTCCCAGCCACGGAACCATGGAGGGCGGAGCCACATCAAGAGGCGACTCCGGAAGAGCCGCGGTCCGGGCTGCAGCCGATTCCAGTGTCCTCGTCAACGGAACAGATCGACATCGGTGGAATCACATCAGGCGCAGGTATGGACAGCACCCCTACTCCCCCGGCCGATTCTGCTCTCCCGACCAATCCGGCTCCCCTGACCGATCCCGCTCCTGTGACCGCTCCTCACCCCAGCAACAATAACCGTTTCCTCTCAGTGGAGCGGGTAGTCCTCACCCCCGACGCGATGGGGAAGCTGGTACCTCCACTACCGACCAAGATGGGGGAACCCATAGATGTAGGCCCGGACGGGGTGATCCTCTGGTGGGACACCCCCTGGAACGAGCCATATGGAGCTCCGGGGGAGAGCCTCACCCTTGCGGTACTTACCTGGGAACAGTATAAGCAATGTCTAATCCAACACTGGAAAGATCGAGACGAGACCGAACAACATGATACACAACGTACAAAGTCTGCGCACGGCAGGAAAGACGTGGTAAAGCGGGGAACTGTGCTGGCCTACCACCCGAAGAGGGGATGGGGCTCCATACAGGAACCGGGGCTACCAACTGATGTCTTTGTTACTAGTTACAACGTAAAAACTCCCTACTGCAGTCGAGATGGTGACCCATTGCAAAGGGGGGATCAGGTGACCTACACTCGCCACCGGAATGCAAAAGGATGGTGCGCTTGGAACGTCCACCGGTGTGAGCCTGAGGGAGCGTCACCTGTTGCCGCGACCCCAATTGATACAGTTTTGCCAGATCTTGTTACTATCACCACCGTACGCCTTGTAGCGGCTACTGAACTTGCAAGTAGGGTTAGCCTTCAAATCCAGAAACCGGGTGATCTGACAGCACCAGAGGGACCAACCACCGGTGCTGACATTGCATTGGACAGGAAACCACCTCCTGCACCGCCAGCACAAGAGTAAGATCTTAAAACTCTGCATAACATGTAAATAGTTCTTCAAACTGTTTGTTTTTTCTGCTATGTTGCTGCTAAAACCCGTCCAGGGTTAACTCTTAAAGGGATCCCTTTGTTGACCCGGGATCCCTATTGCTTTGTGGTTGTTTTTCTACCTTTTGTTCCGTTACTAAGAAACTGCTGAATCATGAACAATGCATGATACAAACTCCTTGTATATAGTTGCACCTTCTTAAAGGTGCTCTCTACTGGTTTTGTATAAAAGACGGACTCTTTGCGAAGATACGGTTCTTGGAACTTGTACTGGAGTCCTTGCTGCATACGGATTTGCAGTTTGAGAAGTTGCACTACCTCATAGAGACTTGGTCCCCTCTTAAAGGGGATGTTCATCGATAGCACTTAAGGAATGATGATGCTTTAAAAGAAGTAATAATGTTGATATGTGAAAGTTAAATGTAACCAATTAGTTGATTGTAAGAAATGTTCAATAATGTTAATAGAAGGATGAGGACAGGAAGTGAACCCGTAGGGGTTAGTGGTGAGTCCTCTTAGGAGCCATATAGAGATGGCTCAGTAATCTCAAACTGAAAGAAAAACATGTTCTATACTGTGTATAGTAGTGGAAGGACAGTAGGCTTGGGCGGAAAGGAGCGGTCCTGTAATGGAAAGGAGAGGCAGTAGGTCTGGAGCATTTAGGACAGGCGGTCCTGCAGATGTACAGTAGGAGAATGTAGCACAGTTGCTTAAGCCTTATAATGTGTTATAAGAAGGTCTTTAGTGGATTCAGAGTGTACATCCTTAAAGGCAATGTTGAATTAATGTTTAAAATTTTGCACTTAGTAGAATACCTGGTTGGGTAAGAAAAGTTATTTAAAAGTATTTAACCATGTTTGTAACGTTTAAGTGTCCTCACCTCCCATAAAGGGAAGCTCTGTTCAAATATGCTTATTGTTATTGCACTCACAAAAATTGTATGTCTTTTTGCTGACAAGTATTGTTGTTTTCTTCCCAGTCCCGGAGTACTGGATTTAACCGGGGGGGGAGTGCAGCGCCCCAGAGTCCTGGTCATTGCAGTACTATGGCTCCGCCGCTAAGGGGGGCTATGGTATGTCTGATGGCACTGAAGGAGTTCATCTGTCCAGGTATCACATACACCAATACATTTCACAGCCGGGCCTCCAGGGGGAGCTAAGGGTGCTATTTATTACTATTTATTAGGCCACTCCTCACCGTGTGGGTAAACTGGGGGTCAGGCAGGAAGTTAGACAGAAAGCTGACTGGGTTGGAACCAGACAACACTTGGTGGCAGAGGGTGTTGTAGGGGAAGATTCGATAGGGCCCCTGTCAGGTTTGGGACCCTGACAGAGGCCTGGCAACAAGAAAGAACATCACGGGACCGTGCCTGCTCAGCATAGCGGCGGTGCCCTAAGAAAGGATCAGAAGGGAGATATATTGTGCTGAGTGAGAAACGAGATCAAAGCAAGAAGGAGAATACCAGTAGGAGTCGTGCTGTAAGACCGAGGCAACATCCTACTGAGGCGCACAACCGGCGGCAGGAATGCCGAGGAAGTATTGATATATCTAGCTCCAAGCAATACTTCAAACCAACGGCAGGACAGTCAGTCACAGGCGGGCTGTCTCACCTAAATCACCTATGCAGACATAGGGGGCAACCTGTGGAGAGGGGCGACTCTAGGGTCCCGGAAGAGCTCCGAGCCTACCCGTCATACGGGTGCGTCCCAACCATAACACCGGGAGGGACGGAGGATTAGTAGAACATCATCTAATTGAGTTTGTTGTGAGGGAACACGAGAAACAGACACAACAGTTGTGGGGACTTTCCCGTAAGCACAGCAGGGGAGGACCACAACACATAGCGCTAGCAGGAAGGCACAGATTTCCACCTGCAAATGGAACTCTGGAGATGCCATCGGACCGGCCGGACTTGCGCAGCCTGGTGAACCGTATTCCGGACTGAGGACCCAGAGACCTTCAGTAAAGAGGTAAAGAGACTGCAACCTGGTGTCCTCGTTATTTACTGCACCGCACCACCACCACCATCCACATCTTTTACTGTACGCCCCTCAGCAGGGTCACGGACCGGGTCTAGCCACCGTGACAACCCCAGAGCAGATACCCAGAGGCCCGGTACCGGGTACCCCTCGGCCCTGCGGCAGTGGGGGCGCTACACACTGTATGTAGGTCAACATCAAGAATACCATCACCAACCCTCTCTCAATCCGCCATGTCCACCACCACCACCACCGCTGCTTGTTCCACCATATGCAGCTCACCCTACAAGAGACTCTCGTTAGGAAAAGGAAGTACTCATCTTCACATCCGCATACACAGGGTTTGAACGCCCACATTGCTAGACTAATCTCGTTAGAGATGATGCCCTACCGGTTGGTTGAAAGCGAAGCTTTCAAAGCCCTGATTGCATACGCAGTACTACGCTATGACCTACCCAGTTGACACTTCTTTGCGAGAAAAGCCATCCCAGCCCTCCACCAGCATGTCAAAGACCGCATTGTGCATGCACTCAGGCAATCAGTCAGTAGAAAGGTGCACCTCACAACAGATGCATGGACCAGTGGGCATGGCCAGGGACGTTACGTGTCCATCACGGCGCACTGGGTTAATGTGGTGGATGCAGGGTCCACAGGGGGCAGCCATAGTGGGACAGTTCTGCCTGGCCCACGGTCTAGGAAACAGTTGGCAGTAGGCGTTCGACACCCCTTCTCCTCCTCCTCCTCCTCCTCCAGAAGTGAAAGCTCGTCCACAGAGCACAGTCCCCCTACCACTCCATCCACAGCTGCCAGTGTTGCACATGAGGTGTCCCATTATGGAACAGGTAGTGGTAAGCGTCAGCAGGCTGTGTTGGAAATGAAGTGTTTGGGCGACAACAGACACTGTTGTGAATTCTGCTCTTGGGTTCCCTCCGGTGGTTGTTGGTGGTAATACAGCTGTCCCTGGGTTGCAATCCTGAGCAGGTGTTCCTGCTGATTGCAGCTCTGACTGGGGTATTTAGTTGTGCAGGATTCATTAGCCCTTGATAGTTGTCCTTTGTTCTTGGAGGTTTTACATCTGTCTGGTTCCTCCTGCCCTGCTGCCAAATCTGCAAAGATAAGTGTCTGGGTTTTGTTTCTGCAGCACACATGCTGTGTGCTTTGCAGTTCAGTACTATTCATTGTTTTTTCTTGTCCAGCTTAGACTGTGTTTGGACTTTTTCAGTCAAGTTGGATTCTCAGGAGATGCAGATATACATTCCATGTCTTTAGTTAGATGGTGGAATTTTTGTATTATCTGCTGCGGATATTTTTAGGGTTTTATACTGACCGCTTAGTATTCTGTCCTATCCTTTTCTATTTAGCTAGAGTGGCCTCTTTTGCTAAATCCTGTTTTCTGCCTGCGTGTGTCTTTCCTCTAATACTCACAGCCAATATTTGTGGGGGGCTGCCTATCCTTTGGGGTTCTGCTCTGAGGCAAGATAGAATTCCCATTTCCATCTATAGGGGTATTTAGTCCTCCGGCTGTGTATAGGTGTCTAGGATGTGTTAGGTACACCCCACGGCTACTTTTAGTTGCGGTGTCAGTTTAGGGTTTGCGGTCAGGAAAGGTTCCACCTTCTCCAGAGAAAGTCTCATGCGGCTCCAAGGTCACCGGATCATAACAAGACACACCGCGGAAGTTCTGGCCGAGTTCTTGCAGCAAGAAAATCATTCATGGCTGGGCAGTGTACATCTTGAGGCAGGCAAGGTAGTCAGTGATAACGGAAGGAATTTTATGGCTGCCATAGCCCTTTCAGAACTGAAACACATACCTTGCCTGGCTCACACCTGATCCTGGTGGTGCAGTGCTTCCTGAAATGTTATCCGGGGTTTCCAGCCCTGCTCCTGAAGGTGTGAAGACTTTGCCCGCACATCCGCCGGTCGCCCGTACACTCCAGCCGTATGCAGAACCATCAGCGAACATTGAAGCTTCCCCTGCACCGCCTAATAATCGACGTTGCAACAAGGTGGAATTCCACACTGCACATGCTTCAGAGGCTGTGCGAACAGAGGCGTGCTGTAATGTATTTGTGGGAGGATACACATACACGGGCAGGCAGTTGGATGGCAGACATGGAGTTGTCAGGTGTGCAGTGGTCGAAGCTAGAAGACCTCTGTCAAGTCCTTCAGTGTTTTGAGGAATGCACACGGCAGGTAAGTGCAGACGACGCCATCCTATGCATGAGCATCCCACGAATGCGTCTGCTGATGCAAGGTTTGATGCACATTAAGAAGCAGTCGTCTGCAGCCGAGGAGGGAAGCCTTGATGACAGTCAACCATTGTCTGCTCAGGGAACTCTCCTGGACGAGGTGGCGGACGAAGAAGAGGAGGAGGATGATGGAGATGAATATTTATGGGAGGAGGAAGCTTCTCAGGGGGCAAAAGAAACTGGTGGCGTTGCAAGGTCAGGTACAGGGTTTTTGCGGGAGACAAGTGATGTTGATTTGCCAGAAAGTGCTCCTCAACCCAGCACAAGCAGTGACTTGACACCTGGAACATTGGCCCACATGGCTGATTATGCCGCGCGTATCCTAAAAAGGGACACCCGCATTATCAAAATGATGACCGATGACGATTACTGGTTGGCCTGCCTCCTGGATCCACGCTATAAAGGTAAATTGCAAAATATCATGCCACATGAGAACCTTGAGCAAATATTGGCTACCAAACAAGCAACTCTTGTAGACCGTTTGGTTCAGGCATTCCCAGCACACAGTGGCGGTGATGGTTCTCACACGAGCTGCAGGGGGCAACATGGCAGAGGTGTTCGAGGTGCACAAATCAGAAGTGGCGTTGGACAGAGGGGTTTTATGACCAGGTTGTGGAGTGATTTCGCAATGACCGCAGACATGACAGGTACTGCTGCATCAATTCAAAGTGACAGGAGACAACATTTGTCCAGTATGGTTATGAACTATTTTTCCTCCCTTATCGATGTTCTCCCTCAGACGTCATTCCCCTTTGATTACTGGGCATCTAAAATAGACACCTGGCCTGAATTTGCAGAATATGCAATAAAGGAGCTCGCTTGCCCAGCTGCTAGTGTGCTATCAGAAAGAGTATTCAGTGCTGCTGGTTCAATACTGACCGAAAAAAGGACTCATCTGGCTACCCAAAATGTTGATGATCTAACCTTCATTAAAATGAACCAATCATGGATTTCTAATTATTTTGCCCCACCTTCCCCTGCTGACACGTAACTTTCCTGTAAAAAGGTCTTGCTTTTGGACTCCTCTTACTGACTGCTCCAATTCCTCCATTTGCAGCTGCTGAATGTCCACCATAGGCCATTTTTATACCTCCCTAAATGGGCTGACTCCCCCCACGGGGCCGTGGTCACCACTTGGCGCAAGCACCCTTGCGAGTGCCATTTGACTGGACAGGTGGGTGTGCCCACTATTGGCCGACGGCACTGGCACAGGGTCCCTCATAATGAAGTGTCTCTGGTGGTGGTGGTGCACACCCAACGTCAGACACACCGTCGTAATATGAGGTGCCCTGGGCCAGTACCGCCGCCCACGAGAGAGTGTCTCCCCAGCTCAAACAGTGCTCTACCACTTGCAAAACTTACCTCTGCGCCACTCATTGCAATCGCCCTCCACTGACAAAACCAATGCTGCCTGTGTACCCCTGTAACCCATTTTAAACTGCATTGAGCCTACTTTTTTATTTTAGGCCTAGTAAGTCTGCACCACTCCTTGCAATCATCCTCCGCTGACCAAACCAATGCTGCCTGTGTACCCCTGTAACCCATTTTAAACTGCATTGAGCCTACTTTTTTATTTTAGGCCTAGTAAGTCTGCACCTCTCCTTGCAATTGTCATCCGCTGACCAAACCAATGCTGCCTGTGTACCCCTGTAACCTATTTTAAACTGCATTGAGCCTACTTTTTTATTTTAGGCCTAGTAAGTCTGCGCCACTCCTTGCAATTGTCCTCCGCTGATCAAACAAATGCTGCCTGTGTACCCCTGTAACCTATTTTAAACTGCATTGAGCCTACTTTTTTATTTTAGGCCTACTACCTGTGTCTGTCTGCGCCACTCAATACAGCTGTCCTCCAGTGAACAAAGCTGATCTTCAATCTTCAGGCTTTCGGCCTATATTTAGAATATGAAAATGCATTTGGCCTACTAGTTTGGTTGGGCCCTACTAACGGTGTCTGCCGCTGCTTGCTTTTCTCCTCCACTGAATAAAGATGAGCTTCAATTTTCAGCATATATCAGATATTAAACTGCATTTGGCCTACTTGTTTGGTTGGGCCTACTAACGGTGTCTGCCGCTCCTTGGTGTTCTCCTCCACTGAACAAAGCTGAACTTCAATCTTCAGGCTTTTGGCCTATATTTATAATATGAAAATGCATTTGACCTACTTGTTTGGTTGGGCCTAATAACGGTGTCTGCCGCTCCTTGGTGTTCTCCTCCACTGAACAAAGCTGAGCTTCAGTCTTCAGGCTTTCGGACTATATTTAGAATATGAAAATGCATTTCGCCTACTAGTTTGGTTGGGCCCTACTAACGGTGTCTGCCGCTGCTTGCTTTTCTCCTCCACTGAATAAAGATGAGCTTCAATTTTCAGCATATAGCAGATATTAAACTGCATTTGGCCTACTTGTTTGGTTGGGCCTACTAACGGTGTCTGCCGCTCCTTGGTGTTCTCCTCCACTGAACAAAGCTGAGCTTCAGTCTTCAGGCTTTCGGACTATATTTAGAATATGAAAATCCATTTGGCCTACTAGTTTGGTTGGGCCTACTAACGGTGTCTCCCGCTCCTTGTCTTTCTCCTCCACTGAACAAAGCAGTGCCTCCTGTTTACTCCTGTTACCAATTTTGAACTTCATTTGGCCCACTTTATTATTTGGGACTACTAACTGTGTCTGCCACTCATTACAGTTGTCCTCCACTGAACAAAGCAATGCCACCTGGTTAGTCCTGTTACCAATTTTGAACTGCATTTAGCCTAGTTACTTATTTGGGCCTACTCACTGTGTCAGCCTCTCATAACAGTTGTCCTCCACTGAACAAAGCAATGCCGCCTGGTTAGTCCTGTTACCAATTTTGAACTGCATTTAGCCTAGTTACTTATTTGGGCCTACTCACTGTGTCAGCCTCTCATTACAGTTGTCCTCCACTGAAAAAAGCATTGCCACCTGGTTAGTCCTGTTACCAATTTTGAACTGCATTTAGCCCGCTTTATTATTTGGGCCTATATCTGTATTTCATCCTCATCCTGCCCATTGCCCAGCCAGTGCTAGATGAGTCTGCTGGTACACTGACCCAGACCACTACATTCCCCTTGCACTCTACATAGCCAGAATCTGACCCTGCTGAAAGTCAGGTTCCCCTTCCCGCATACTATACCACCTTACACGGGGACAAAGAGGAAGGTGCAGATGAAAGTGCAGGTTCCTTCATCAGGTGGGGGGGGCATACTCGTTGGCAACATCACTGGCACAGGGCCCCTCATAGTACGCAAAAGTGTCTCTGCCGGTGGGAGGCGCCCCCACTGTCAAACACACCGCCGTACTTTGAGGGGCCCTGTGCCAATGCCAATGCAAACGAGTGTGCCCCCCTGCTTGCTCAGGATCACAGCACTTGCAAAGTTGAAATACTTACCTCTCCCTGCTCCACCGCCGTGACGTAGTCCGCATTTCCTGAGCCCACGAAAAACTTGAGCCAGCCCTACCCCCCCACAACTTTAGCCAAATGACCCCCAATTTTCAATGCCTAACTATTATTATAAGGTAAATTAAGATTGACAAGCTTAAGTAACAAGAATGGATGTTTTTGGCATTAAAATGGGCACTGTAGGTGTTTTCCTGTCCTCCTCTCACTGCCGACTTTGCTTCCCCATTGACTTGCATTGGGTTTCGTGTTTCAGTCGGATCCCTGTCTTTTCGCAATAATCGGCCGATTTCACCCGACCCTACTTTTGACAAAGTCGGGTTTCGCGAAACCCGACTCGATCCTTAAAAAGTAAAAGTCGCTCAACTCTAATCATAAAGAAAGGTGGCTATATTGGTCTCTAATTTTTTGGGGTTTTGTTTTTGCATGTCAGAAATGTTTATTTCTAAATTCTGTGCAGTTAAATTTGTTTACCTGGTGAAAATAAACAAGTGAGATGGGAATATATTTAATTTTTATTAAGTTGCTTAATAATTCTGCACAGTAATTGTTACCTGCACAAACAGATATCCTCCTAAGATAGCCAAACCTAAAAAAAACCGACTCCAACTTCCAAAAATATTAAGCTTTGATATTTATGAGTCTTTTGGGTTGATTGAGAGCATAGTTGTTGATCAATAATAAAAATAATCCTCTAAAATACAACTTGCCTAATAAGTCTGCACACAGTGTATAGACAGGTGTGTGCCTTTCTAAATAAAGTTCTTTCAATTTATTTAAACTTAGCTGGACTCCAATGAAGGACTAGAACCATCTCTAGGAGGATCACAATGAAATGGACAGCATGTGACTTAAATATGTGTGTCTGAGCAAAGGGTCTGAATACTTACGACCATGTGATATTTCAGCTTTTCTTTTTTAACCCCTTCATGACCCAGCCTATTTTGGCCTTAATGACCTTGCCGTTTTTTGCAATTCTGACCAGTGTCCCTTTATGAGGTAATAACTCAGGAACGCTTCAACGGATCCTAGCGATTCTGAGATTGTTTTTTCGTGACATATTGGGCTTCATGTTAGTGGTAAATTTAGGTCGATAATTTTTGAGTTTATTTGTGAAAAAAACGGAAATGTGGCAAAAAATTTGAAAATTTCGCAATTTTCACATTTTGAATTTTTATTCTGTTAAACCAGAGAGTTATGTGACACAAAATAGTTAATAAATAACGTTTCCCACATGTCTACTTTACATCAGCACAATTTTGGAAACAATTTTTTTTTTTGCTAGGAAGTTATAAGGGTTAAAATTTGACCAGTGATTTCTCATTTTTACAACAAAATTTACAAAACCATTTTTTTTAGGGACCACCTCACATTTGAAGTCATTTTGAGGGTTCTATATGGCTGAAAATACCCAAAAGTGACACCATTCTAAAAACTGCACCCCTCAAGGTGCTCAAAACCACATTCAAGAAGTTTATTAACCCTTCAGGTGTTTCACAGCAGCAGAAGCAACATGGAAGTAAAAAATGAACATTTAACTTTTTAGTCACAAAAATGATCTTTTAGCAACAATTTTTTTATTTTCCCAAGGGTAAAAGGAGAAACTGGACAAGGGACGTTGTTGTCCAATTTGTCCTGAGTACGCTGATACCTCATATGTGGGGGTAAACCACTGTTTGGGCGCACGGCAGGGCTCGGAAGGGAAGGAGCGCCATTTGACTTTTTGAATGAAAAATTGGCTCCAATCTTTAGCGGACACCATGTCGCGTTTGGAGAGCCCCCGTGTGCCTAAACATTGGAGCTCCCCCACAAGTGACCACATTTTGGAAACTAGACCCCCCAAGGAACTTATCTAGAAGCATAGTGAGCACTTTAAACCCCCAGGTGCTTCACAAATTGATCCGTAAAAATGAAAAAGTACTTTTTTTTCACAAAAAAATTATTTTAGCCTCAATTTTTTCATTTTCACATGGGCAACAGGATAAAATGGATCCTAAATTTTGTTGGGCAATTTCTCCTGAGTACACCAATACCTCACATGTGGGGGTAAACCACTGTTTGGGCACATGGTAAGGCTCGGAAGGGAAGGAGCGCCATTTGACTTTTTGAATGGAAAATTATCTCCATCGTTAGCGGACACCATGTCGCGTTTGGAAAGCTCCTGTGTGCCTAAACATTGGAGCTCCTCCACAAGTGACCCCATTTTGGAAACTAGACCCCCCAAGGAACTCATCCAGAGGCATAGTGAGCACTTTAAACCCCCAGGTGCTTCACAAATTGATCCGCAAAAATGAAAAAGTACTTTTTTTTCACACAAAATTTCTTTTAGCCTCAATTCTTTCATTTTCACATGGGCAACAGGATAAAATGGATCCTAAAATTTGTTGGGCAATTTCTCCTGAGTATGCCGATACCTCATATGTGGGGGTAAACCACTGTTTGGGTGCACGGCAGGGCTCGGAAGGGAAGGAGCGCCATTTGACTTTTTGAATGAAAAATTGGCTCCAATCTTTAGCGGACACCATGTCGCGTTTGGAGAGCCCCCGTGTGCCTAAACATTGGAGCTCCCCCACAAGTGACCACATTTTGGAAACTAGACCCCCCAAGGAACTTATCTAGAAGCATAGTGAGCACTTTAAACCCCCAGGTGCTTCACAAATTGATCCGTAAAAATGAAAAAGTACTTTTTTTTCACAAAAAAATTATTTTAGCCTCAATTTTTTCATTTTGACATGGGCAACAGGATAAAATGGATCCTAAATTTTGTTGGGCAATTTCTCCTGAGTACACCAATACCTCACATGTGGGGGTAAACCACTGTTTGGGCACATGGTAAGGCTCGGAAGGGAAGGAGCGCCATTTGACTTTTTGAATGGAAAATTATCTCCATCGTTAGCGGACACCATGTCGCGTTTGGAAAGCTCCTGTGTGCCTAAACATTGGAGCTCCTCCACAAGTGACCCCATTTTGGAAACTAGACCCCCCAAGGAACTCATCCAGAGGCATAGTGAGCACTTTAAACCCCCAGGTGCTTCACAAATTGATCCGCAAAAATGAAAAAGTACTTTTTTTTCACACAAAATTTCTTTTAGCCTCAATTCTTTCATTTTCACATGGGCAACAGGATAAAATGGATCCTAAAATTTGTTGGGCAATTTCTCCTGAGTATGCCGATACCTCATATGTGGGGGTAAACCACTGTTTGGGTGCACGGCAAGGCTCGGAAGGGGAGGCGTGCCATTTGACTTTTTGAATGGAAAATTAGCTCCAATCGTTAGCGGACACCATGTCGCGTTTGGAGAGCCCCTGTGTGCCTAAACATTGGAGCTCCCCTACAAGTGACCCCATTTTGGAAACTAGACCCCCCAAGAAACTTATCTAGATGCATAGTGAGCACTTATAACCCCCAGGTGCTTCACAGAAGTTTATAACGCAGAGCCGTGAAAATAAAAAAAATAATTTTTCTTTCCTCAAAAATGATTTTTAGCCCAGAATTTTTTATTTTCCCAAGGGTAATAGGAGAAATTGGACCCCAAATGTTTTTGTCCAGTTTGTTCTGAGTACGATGATACCCCATATGTGGGGGTAAACCACTGTTTGGGCGCACGGCAGGGCTCGGAAGGGAAGGCACGCCATTTGGCTTTTTGAATGGAAAATTAGCTCCAATCATTAGCGGACACCATGTCGCGTTTGGAGAGCCCCTGTGTGCCTAAACATTGGAGCTCCCGCACAAGTGACCCCATTTTGGAAACTAGACCTCCCAAGGAACTAATCTAGATGTGTGGTGAGCACTTTGAACCCCCAAGTGCTTCACAGAAGTTTATAACGCAGAGCCATGAAAATAAAAAATAATTTTTCTTTTCTCAAAAATGATTTTTTAGCCCACAATTTTTTATTTTCCCAAGGGTATCAGGAGAAATTGGACCCCAAAAGTTGTTGTCCAGTTTCTCCTGAGTACGCTGATACCCCATATGTAAGGGAAGGGAAGTAGTGACGTTTTGAAATGCAGACTTTGATGGAATGCTCTGCGGGCGTCAGGTTGCGTTTGCAGAGCCCCTGATATGCCTAAACAGTAGAAACCCCCCACAAGTGACCCCATTTTGGAAACTAGACCCCCCAAGGAACTTATCTAGATGTGTGGTGAGCACGTTCAACCCCCAAGTGCTTCACAGAAGTTTACAACGCAGAGCCGTGAAATAAAAAATCATTTTTCTTTCCTCAAAAAAGATGTTTTAGCAAGCAATTTTTTATTTTCACAAGGGTAACAGGAGAATTTGGACCCCAATATTTGTTGCCCAGTTTGTTGTGAATACGCTGATACCCCATATGTGGGGGTAAACCACTGTTTTGGCACACGTCGGGGTTCGGAAGGGAAGTAGTGACGTTTTGAAATGCAGACTTTGATGGAATGCTCTGCGGGCGTCAGGTTGCGTTTGCAGAGCCCCTGATATGCCTAAACAGTAGAAACCCCCCACAAGTGACCCCATTTTGGAAACTAGACCCCCCAAGGAACTTATCTAGATGTGTGGTGAGCACGTTCAACCCCCAAGTGCTTCACAGAAGTTTACAACGCAGAGCCGTGAAAATAAAAAATCATTTTTCTTTCCTCAAAAAAGATGTTTTAGCAAGCAATTTTTTATTTTCACAAGGGTAACAGGAGAATTTGGACCCCAATATTTGTTGCCCAGTTTGTTGTGAGTACGCTGATACCCCATATGTGGGGGTAAACCACTGTTTGGGCACACGTCAGGGCTCGGAAGGGAAGTAGTGACATTTGAAATGCAGACTTTGATGGAATGGTCTGCGGGCGTCACATTGCATTTGCAGAGCCCCTGATGTACCTAAACAGTAGAAACACCCCACAAGTGACCCCATTTTGGAAACTAGACCCCCGAAGGAACTTATCTAGATGTGTGGTGAGCACTTTCAACCCCCAAGTGCTTCACAGAAGTTTATAACGCAGAGCCGTGAAAATAAAAAATAATTGTTCTTTCCTCAAAAATTATGTTTTAGCAAGTAATTTTTTATTTTTGCAAGGGTAACAGGAGAAATTAGACCCCAGCAGTTGTTGCCCAGTTTGTCCTGAGTACGCTGGTACCCCAAATGTGGGGGTAAACCACTGTTTGGGCGCACGTCGGGGCTTGGAAGGGCGGGAGCACCATTTGACTTTTTGAACGCAAGATTGGCTGGAATCAATGGTGGCGCCATGTTGCGTTTGGAGACCCCTGATGTGCCTAAACAGTGGAAACCCCTCAATTCTAACTTCAACACTAACCCCAATACACCCCTAATCCTAATCCCAACTGTAGCCATAACCCTAATCACAACCTTAACCCCAACACACCCCTAACCACAACACTAACCGCAACACACCCGTAACCCTAATTCCAACCCTAATCCTAACCCTAATCCCAACCGTAACCCTAATCCCAACCCTAACCACAACTGTAACCCCAACACACCCCTAACCCTATCCGTAACCCTAACCACAAGCCTAATCTTAACCCTATTTCAAACCCTAGCCCTAATTCCAACCCTAACTCTAATTCCAACCCTAACCCTAAGGCTATGTGCCCACGTTGCGGATTCGTGTGAGATTTTCCTCATGATTTTTGAAAAATCTGCAGGTAAAAGGCACTGCGTTTTACCTGCGGATTTACAGCAGATTTCCAGTGTTTTTTTGTGCAGATTTCACCTGCGGATTCCTATTGAGGAACAGGTGTAAAACGCTGCGGAATCCGCACAAAGAATTGACATGCTGCGGAAAATACAACGCAGCGTTTCTGCACGGAATTTTCCGCACCATGGGCACAGCGGATTTGGTTTTCCTTAGGTGTACATGGTACTGTAAACCTGATGGAAAACTGCTTCGAATTCGCAGCGGCCAATCCGCTGCGGATCCGCGGCCAATCCGCTGCCAATCCGCTGCGGATCCGCGGCCAATCCGCTGCGGATCCACTGCGGATCCGCGGCCGATCCGCTGCGGATCCGCTGCGGATCCGCTGCGGATCCGCTGCGGATCCGCTGCCAATCCGCTGCGGATCCACTGCCGATCCGCTGCGGATCCGCTGCGGATCCGCTGCTGATCCGCTGCGGATCCGCTGCCGATCCGCGGCCGATCCGCTGCGGATCCGCTGCCGATCCGCTGCCGATCCGCTGCTGATCCGCTGCGGATCCGCGGTGGATCCGCGGCCGATCCGCTGCGGATCCGCGGCCGATCCGCGGCGGATCCGCTGCCGATCCGCTGCCGATCCGCTGCGGATCCGCTGCGGATCCGTGGCCGATCCGCTGCGGATCCGCGGCCGATCCGCTCTGTGTGCACATGCCATAACCCTACCCCTAACCCTAACCCTACCCGTAACCCTAACCCTACCCCTAGTTCTAACCCTAGTTCTAACCCTAACCCTAGTGGAAAAAGAAAAAAAAATATTTTCTTTATTTTATTATTGTCCCTACCTATGGGGGTGATAAAGGGGGGGGTTTATTTATTATTTTTTTATTTTGATCGCTGTGATAGAACCTACCACAGCGATCAAAATGTACCTCTAATGAATCTGCCGGCCGGCGGGCGCACTGAGCATGCGCCCGCCATTTTGGAAGATGGCGGCGCCCATGATGGAGGCGGACGGGGACCGGGAGCCTCGGTAAGTATAAGGGGGGGGAGATCGGGGCTCGGGGGGGGCGTCGGAGCACGGGGGGGTGACATAGGAGCAGGGGGGGAGCGGGCAGGAGGACGGGGGAGCGGACAGCAGGACGGGGGAGCCGGCAGGCGGACGGAGGGGACCGGACCCTATAACGGAGCACTGGGGGGGCGATCGGTGGGGTGGGGGGGGTCACATTAGTGTTTCCAGCCATGGCCGATGATATTGCAGCATCGGCCATGGCTGGATTGTAATATTTCACCAGTTTTTTAGGTGAAATATTACAAATCGCTCTGATTGGCAGTTTCACTTTCAACAGCCAATCAGAGCGATCGTAGCCACGGGGGGGTGAAGCCACCCCCCCTGGGCTGAAGTACCACTCCCCCTCTCCCTGCAGATCGGGTAAAATAGGAGTTAACCCCTTCACCCGATCTGCAGGGACGCGATCATTCCATGACGCCACATAGGCGTCATGGGTCGGATTGGCACGGGTTTTCATGACGCCTATGTGGCGTCATGGGTCGGGAAGGGGTTAATAAATTTGCCAAAAAATTTACATTTCTGTTTTTTCTCAGTCAAGATGGGGTGCAGAGTGTACGTTAATGAGAAAAAAATATTAACTTTTTGAATTTACCAAATGGCAATGAAGCAAAGAGTGAAAAATGTAAAGGGGTCTGAATACTTTCCGTACCTACTGTATGTCTAATTGTGTTCACTACAGCTTGAGAAATACATTGTTTCTAAGTGTCGGGAGATTGTAACTAAGAACATTACATAATACGGATACAATTTCTGTAAGCATTTTTGCAGAAAAAACAAAATCCTTAGTGAAATACATCAAAGAACCCATCAGCGAAGTGAATAAAAAGAGGACAAATGGAAATGCCTGTTAAGGAACTAATGGCTTTTCCAAGCATATCCCTTGAAATGCATTTTGAAAATGCAGACTTTTAGTGTTCAGACAAAGTTATTGATTCAAGTAACACAAGTTTTATTACTTTTCTACAGTAAAACCTGCTAATGAGAAATTTTTATTTTAGCAGTAGAAAAGCTATTGGATGCAGATCTTATTGAAGAAAAGCTTTTGTAGTTTAATCAGCTTGAATATAATTTGACACCAAAGATGTTTCCTACAGTGCTACATTACTTCTCCAAAATACCACCCCTTGCTTTCTCATCTTTGAGCAAAGTATTAATTATTATATGCACATAGAATCTGTTCACTGCTCCACAGATGTATTTTTATAATTAATTCCATAAACTATGAATATTAACAACTCAGTTTTCTTATAAGTATTGTAGGTTGTATGTCATTATTTCTGCACTTTACATAAACAGGACAGCAGAACAACTGCAATTAAAGGTACATGCACACATTCAATATTTGCATCAGAAAATTTTGCTTCAGATATTGATGTGTTGGCAGGAAAAATGATGCATAAAATATGCATGTTTTTATAAAAAATTGTACTTGATTTTTCGCTTTCAATTTTCACTTGCTTTTTTTTCCTGTGCATTGAAATTGGAGAAAAACTCAGCAAAATACTGAAAGAATTGAAATGCTGCAGACTTTAGCCTACTACAAATTTGCAAGGAATAAATAACTAATATGTGTGTCACTTATACATAACTGTGGGGGTCCCATCACTGCTACCATTTTGTCACAGATGACTTCGGAGAGATCACACAAAGTGCACCGCTGCCACCAGTATGTCAAGGAATTGCAAATCCACTGCCTACAATCATCAGGAAAATTGGAAAATTATGCAATTAGCTGATGAGTGATGGGCGAGACATTGACTGCTTTCACTTCTAGGCTGGTTACTGGAGAACTAACAGTGAGCGTATGACAGGTAAACCTACAATTCCTATACATGGAATATATGTACAAGTGCTTCTCACTAAATTAGAATATCACCAAAAAGTTAAATTATTTCAGTTCTTCAATACAAAAATTGAAACTCATATATTATCTAGAGTCATTACAAACAGTTATCTATTTCAAGTCTTTATTTCTGTTAATGTTTATGATTATGGCTTACAGCCAATGAAAACCCAAAAGTCATTATCTCAGTAAATTAGAATAATTAACAAAAAACACCTGCAAATGCTTCCTAAGTGTTTAAAAAGGTCCCTTAGGCTGTTTCAGTAGGCTCCACAATCAGGCGGAAGGCTGCTGACTTGATAGATGTCCAGAAGGCAGTCATTGACACACTCCACAGGGAGTGTAAGCCACAAAAGGCAATTGCTAAAGAAGCTGGCTGTTCCCAGTGCTGTACCCAAGTATATTAATGGAAAATTGAGTCAAAGGAAAAAGTGTGGTAAAAAGAGGTGCACAAGCAATCGGGGTAGCCGCAGCCTTGAAAGGATTGTTCCGAAAAGGCCATTCAAAAATTTGGTGGAGATTCACAAGGAGTGGACTGCTGCTGGTGTAATTGCTTCAAGAGCCACCACGCAAAGACGTATCCAGGACAGGGGCTATAAGTGTTGCATTCCTTGTGTCAAGCCACTCATGACCAATAGACAATGCCAATGAGAAAAAGATTTGGACTGTTGCACAGTGTTGCAAGGTGTTGTTTTCAGATTAAAGTAAATTTTGCATTTAATTTGGAAATCAAGGTCCCAGAGTCTGGAGGAAGAGTGGAGAGGCATACAGTCCACTTCATGCTCCCCTCTGCCGACCAGCCTTTTGGAGACGCTAATTTAATTCTCCAGCAGGACTTGGCTCCTGTCCACACTGCCAAAAGTACCAATACCTGGCTTAAAAACAACAGTATCACTGTGCTTGATTGGCCAGCAAACACGCCTGACCTTAACCCCATAGAAAATCTATGGGGATATTATCAAGAGGAAGATGAGAGACACCAGATCCAACAATGCAGTTGAGCTGAAGGTTGCTATCAAAGCAACTTGGGCTTCCATAACACCTCAGCAGTGCCAAAGGCTGATTGCCTTCCATGCCATGCCCCATTGATGCACTAATTGATGCACAAGTATCCCCGTCTAAGTATTGAGAGCATTTACTGAATTTACATTTCAGTAGGCCAACATTTTGGATTTTAAAATCATTTTTCAAGCTGGTGTTATAAATAGTGATAGGTGAGCACTAAAATGCTTGGGTGCTCGTTGCTCAGGTCTAGAATATTGGAATGCTAGGGTACTCGACCCGAGCAACGAGCTCAACATAAGTCTATGGGAAACCCGAGCATTTTTGCCACGATCCCCCTGGGGGTCCTTTTAGGGTCTAAAAACTTCTGAAATTGATGGGAACAGTGCACAAGTGACATGGGAACATAATGGGGAAGACCATGACTCCTACCTCCACCACTTGGGCTATGTTCACACATTGCGTGTTTGATGCATTTTTCAACTTTAGCATTGCTTTCAACCAATACAAATGCATTCACTGGGAAATGTCATTTTAAGATTTAACAACCATAGCTGGCCATGTGATGTGTGACACATCATCAGACACATCTTGTATCCTTTATGAAGGAGGGACATCACTTAACTTCACAAAGCCTATTTTTATAGGGGCATCAGGCGGCATTAATATTCTTAAAGGGCCATTATAAAACAACTAGCTATTGAACCCGTTCTACGCCCGGGTGGCGAGCATTTATATTGGTATATGGTCTCCATCCTGGTATGTGCTGCTCCCATCTTGCTCTCCCATCCTGTCATGTGCTGCTCCATCCTGCACCCCATCCTGTCATGTGGTGCTCCCATCCTGCGCCCCCATCCTGTCATGTGCTGCTCCATCCTGCATCCCCATCCTGTCATGTTCTCCCATCCTGCTCCCCAATCCAGTCATGTGCTGCTCCATCCTGCATCCCCATCCTATCATGTGCTGCTCCATCCTGCGTCTCCATGCTGTCATGTGCTCCCATCCTGTGCCCCCATCCTGTGATATGCTGCTCCATTCTACACCCCCATCCTGTCATGTGTGTGCGCCCCATTCTGTCATGTGCTGCTCCCATCCTGTGCCCTCATTCTGTCATGTGCTGCTCCCTTCCTGTGCCCCCATTCTGTCATGTGCTGCTCCCATTCTGTCATGTGCTCCCATCCTGCGCCCCATCCAGTCATGTGCTCCCATCATGCACCCCCATCCTGTCATGTGTGCGCCCCCATTCTGTCATGTGCTGCTGCCATTGTGCACATTCTGTCATGTGCTGCTCCCATCCTGCGCCCCCATTCTGTCATGTGGTGCTCCCATCCTGACGCCCCCATTCTGTCATGTGCTGCTCCCATCCTGTGCCCCCATTCTGTTGTAATGTACTGCACCCATTCTGCCTGTTCCTGTTTCCATTCTGCCATATGTTGTTCTCATCTTTCTCTCTCCGGCTCTACTGCCCGAGTGCGGCTGTGCTGAGTGCGGGCGGCTGTGCATGGCTGTGCTGAGTGCGGGCGGCTGTGCGTGGCTATGCTGAGTGCGGGCGGCTGTGGGTGGCGGTTCTGAGTGCAGGCGGCTGTGCTGAGTGCGGGCAGCTGTGCATGCCTGTGCTGAGTGCTGGCGGCTGTGCTGAGTGCCGGCGGCTGTGCGTGGCGGTGCTGAGTGCGGGCGGCTGTGCGTGGCGGTGCGGGCAGCTGTGCGTGGCGGTGCTGAGTGCGGGCGGCTGTGCGTGGTGGTGCTGAGTGCGGGCAGCTGTGCGTGGCGTTGGTGAGTGCAGGCGGCTGTGCGTGGCAGTGCTGAGTGCGGGCGGCTGTGCGTGGCGGTGCTGAGTGCGGGCGGCTGTGCGTGGCGGTGCTGAGTGCGGGCGGCTATGCATGGCGGTGCTGAGTGCGGGCGGCTGTGCGTGGCAGTGCTGAGTGCGGGCGGCTGTGCGTGGCGGTGCTGAGTGCGGGTGGCTGTGCATGTCGGTGCTGAGTGCGGGCGGCTGTGCGTGGCGGTGCTAAGTGCGGGCGGCTGTGCGTGGCGGTGCTGAGTGTGGGCGGCTGTGCGTGGCGGTCCTGAACGCGGGCGGCTGTGCGTGGCAGTGCTGAGTGCGGGCAGCTGTGCGTGGCGATGGTGAGTGCAGGCGGCTGTGCGTGGCGGTGCTGAGTGCGGGCGGCTGTGCGTGGCGGTGCTGAGTGCGGGCGGCTGTGCGTGGCCATGCTGAGTGCAGGCGGCAGTGCGTGGCGGTGCTGAGTGTGGGCGGCTGTGCGTGGCGGTGCTGAGTGCGGGCGGCTGTGCGTGGCCATGCTGAGTGCAGGCGGCAGTGCGTGGCGGTGCTGAGTGCAGGCGGCTGTGCGTGGCGGTGCTGAGTGCGGGCGGCTGTGCGTGGCGGTGCTGAGTGCGGGCGGCTGTGCGTGGTGGTGCTGAGCGCGGGCGGCTGTGCGTGGTGGTGCTGAGTGCGGGCGGCTGTGCGTGGCGGTGCTGAGTGTGGGCGGCTGTGCGTGGCGGTGGTGAGTGCGGGCGGCTGTGCGTGACGGTGCTGAGTGCGGGCAGCTGAGCGTGGCGGTGGTGAGTGCAGGCGGCTGTGCGTGGCAGTGCTGAGTGCGGGCAGCTGTGCGTGGCGGTGCTGAGTGCGGGCAGCTGTGCGTGGCCGTGCTGAGTGCAGGCGGCAGTGCGTGGCGGTGCTGAGTGCGGGCGGCTGTGCGTGGCGGTGCTGAATGCGGGCGGCTGTGCGTGGCGGTGCTGAGTGCGGGCGGCTGTGCGTGGCAGTGCTGAGCGCGGGCGACTGTGCGTGGTGGTGCTGAGTGCGGGCGGCTGTGCGTGGCACTGCTGAGTGTGGGCGGCTGTGCGTGGCAGTGGTGAGTGCGGGCGGCTGTGCGTGGCGGTGGTGAGTGCGGGCGGGCGGCTGTGCGTGGCAGTGGTGAGTGCGGGCGGCTGTGCGTGGCGGTGGTGATTGCGGGCGGGCGGCTGTGCGTGGCGGTGGTGAGTGCGGGCGGCTGTGCGTGGTGGTGGTGATTGCGGGCGGGCGGCTGTGCGTGGCGGTGGTGAGTGCGGGCGGCTGTGCGTGGCGGTGGTGAGTGCGGGCGGCTGTGCGTGGCGTGGTGAGTGCGGGCGGCTGTGCGTGGCGGTGCTGAGAGTGCGGGCGGCTGTGCGGGGTGGTGCTGAGAGTGTGGGGTGGTGCTGAGAGTGCGGGCGGCTGTGCTGGGCGCAGAGTGCTGGGGGCCTGAGCAGGCGGAGACACCGGTGCGCTGTGGGGGTCAGGTGCCGGAGTCGCCGCTTGCTCAGGCCCCCGGCGCTTGCTATATTTACCTGTCCCCCGTTCCCCTGCTGCGTGCCTATCTGTCTTCCGGGGTCCTCTGCCTGTGACTGTTCAGTCAGAGGGCGGCGCGCATTAAGCGCGTCATCACGCCCTCTGAACTGAACGTCACAGGCAGAGGAGGTGAGGACGGAGTAGCGCGCATTGGTGGAACGGAGGACAGGTAAACATTGCATACTCACCCTCCCGGCACGTCCCTGCTTCTCCGTTGGAGATCGCGGTGTGCGTTCAGTGCTTAAACATACCGCGATCTCCTGGGAGCGTCGTTCTGTGGGGTCCAGACTGCACCGGCGCTTGCACAGTCTATAAAGGCTTCGGACAGAGTGACGCTCCCAGCGTTATATTATAGATGGGACTCCTATACTGTTATTGCCTATACAGTGAGTGGCTGGGCTGCCAAAAATTACGACGCACCCCAATACCCCTTTGACGAGACATACAGGAGGGCCTCCTGAAAAAATGTTCCTATTACAAGAACGTGGGTCTCCCATAGTGTTTGCTTATGCATTGAATGCAAGGCCTGCCCTGCCCTAAAGTTACACACACCCCAATATGCCTTTGAACCCACAAACTGGATGGCCACATGAAAACCATGTTCACATTATTCATTTGGTACTCTCATACTGTTTGCTAATGCATTGAATGCAAGGCCTGCCCTGCACCAAAGTTAACCCCACCCCAATAAGCCTTTGAAACCGCATACTGATGGCCACATGAAAACCAAGTTCACATTATTCATTTGGTACTGCCATACTGTTTGCTTATGCATTGAATGCAAGGCCTGCTTTGCACCAAAGCTCAACCCACCCCAATAAGCCTTTGAAACCAAGTACTGGATGGCCACATGAAAACCAAGTTTACGATATTAATTTGATACTCCCATACTATTTGCTTTTGCATTTAATGCAAGGCCTGCCCTGCACCAAAGTAACATGCATGCTAATAAGCCTTTGAACTGACATCCTGGATGGCTACATGAAACCAAAGTTCCCATTATTATTAATTTTGTACTCCCATACAGTTTGCCCATGAAGTGAATGCAGGGCCTGCTCCAAATATAGACGCACCACAATAACCTATAACACAGACGTCCTGGATGGCCACATGAAACCAAAGTTCTCTTACTTTTCATTTGGTACTGCCATACTGTTAGCCGATGCATTGAATGTAAAGCCTGCCGTGCCACAAAGTTAGAAGACCCCAAATAACCGTTGGAAGAGACGTAGAGGTGGGCCTCCTGAAAACAATGTTCCCAGTATTAGAAAGTGGGTCTCCCATAGTGTTTGCCTATGCAGTGAATGCAAGGCCTGCAAAAAAGTAGGAGGCACTCCAATGCCCATTGAAAGAGATGTGGAGGATGGCCTCATAAAAAAATGTTGTCATTACAAAGGAGCGGGTCTCCTATACTTGGAATGCCCATACACTAAGTGTATGGGCTGACAAACATCTCCCCCTGGGGGGTACATATATATATATTTTTTTTAAATTTACAGCATCATAAACACCCTTGCAAAAAACGAGAGTGGCTATTGCATCCCGGAATACGTTCACCCTGGTGTTCTAGTGGTGCTGTCTGAAGAAATGTGGAGGATGTCCTCCTATGAATCTTTTCCCAATTTAAAGCAGCGGGTCTCTTATACTTGGAATGCCCATACACTAAGTATATGGGCTGACAAGCATTTTCCCCTGGGGCCACATATTGTTTAAAAAAAAATTACGGGGCATCATAAACACCCTTGCAAAAAACTAGAGTGGATGTACCATCACGGAACACGTTCACCCTGGTGTTCTAGTGGTGGTGGATGATGAGAATGATGAGAAGGAGGAGGATAACACCAAATAGCAAAATCAGGAAGCATATACCCATGTGTGGGTGTGAAGAGGTGCATGGGAATACACCTGCCACAAAAGACATTGTATTGGAGGTTATGTTTCGCTCTTATCATTCGGTGGTGTAGAGAAGTCTGGCCCAATCCAGCCCTTGTTCATTTTGATAAGAGTCAGCCTGTCAGCATTTTCAGTTGACAGGCGGATGGGCTTATCAGTTATAATTCCCCCAGCGGCACTAAAAACCCGCTCTGACAAAATGCTAGTGGCAGGGCAGGCAAGAACCTCCAAGGTGTAGAGAGCCAGTTCATGCCACGTGTCCAGCTTGGATACAAAATAATTAAAAGGTACAGAGGAATCAAGGAGGACATTGGTATGTTCAGCAAGGTACTCCCTACGCATCTTCTCAAACATTGCACTCCTTGTGACAGTACCCCACGCCTCAGTGCCTGTGCGATGGGAGGGTCTGAGAAAACTCACCCAGAACTTTGACAGTGTTCTCCTGCCTCTGCTGGATTGGAGTTGTGTCTCTCTCGCCTGTACTCCTTGGTTGTCCAACAAACTGTGACATCTGCCGCCAGCATTTTCAGATGGGAATTTTTTCAATAATTCCACAACAAGGGCCCTATGGTGCTGCAACATTTTAGTACACCTGTCTGCCTCTGGAAGAAGAGATTGAAAGTTCTCCTTGTAGCCTTGCTATAGAAGTGACACCAACCAGTAATGAGCGTCACTGAAAATTTTGATAATGCGAGGGTCATGGGAAAGGCAGCGCAACATAAAGTTAGCCACACGTGTCAGACTGCTAACAGGCAGGACAACTGACAATACTGTCCTCCTCCTCCCTGTCCTCAGGCCATCCACGGTAAACACATGGTATGACAGTTGTGCTTGTAGTACTGTCTATAGCGTATGAAAGTAGCTCCTGTTCTTCCTTCTCCTTCTCTTCCTCATTGTCCACCAATCCACATTTGGACAACATGAGGCTGGGCTGTGTTTAATCACCCTGTATGGTTCCTTGCTCTATGTCCTTGTGCTCCACCTGCAATGCATCCTCTTTCATTGTGAGCAGAATCGGGATGGTGATGCTAATTATGGTGTCATTGCCACTCACCATCTTGGTGGAGTCCTCAAAGTTTTGTAGGATGGTACATATGTCTGACATCCATGTCCACTCCTGAGGTCTTATGTGTGGAGTCTGAACTGAATAACAATGGCCTTGTTGAAGCTGGTAGTCAACAACTGCCCTCTTCAGCTCACAAATTCTTTCCAACATATGCAGTGTAGAGTTCCAATGTGTGGGGACATCACACACCAGTCGGTGAGCCGGAAGCTCAGCATGTTGCCGCTTGACTGAGGGAGTGCTGCAGTGCTTCCAGCTTGTGACTGATATGGTTATTTTGGAGATGGAGGCTGAAGAGGAGGAGGCGGAGGAACAGAAGCTGCAGACTGTGGGGGCAACCCTGATTGAAGTACGGACCGGAATCCTCGGCGTCAGGAGGACGTACACCATCCCAAGTTCTGACTGGGTTCTGGCTTCCACTATGTTAACCCAGTATGCCGTCAGTGAGATGTACGATGGCACAGGTAATGTTGTGGGACACGGGCTTGTGTAATGCAGGGATGGCACACCGGGAGAAATAATGATGGCAGGGGACTGAGTACCTTGAAATGGCCGCCGCCATCTGGTTGCAGAAAGCTTCCATCTCCTCGAAAATAAAAGGCAACATTTCGAGTGCAAGCAGACAAGAAATGTTCAAATTAGGTACTGTGGCTTGTGGGGCGTTGGCTGCGTATTTCCTCTTGCGTACCAATGATTGGGCTATAGACAACTGAAGGCTGTGTTGGGACAAGGACGTGGACGTGCTTGATGATGGTGCAAGTTGACTGTTGGCAATGACAGGTGCAGGGCAGGAGGCATCTTTGCATGCACCGTGGACAAGGGATTGGCTTGCACGCAAAACAGTGGAAGAAGTAGTGGTGTCACCCACAAACACTGTTCCTGGAGCCTGGGGTTCAGCCTACAAAGTTGAGTGCTTTGCTGCCATGTGCCTGATCATGCTAGTAGTGGAAAGGATGTTAGTTTTGCTACCCCTGCTGTTGTGGGCATGGCAGGTGGTGCAAATGGCCTGTTTGGGGTTATCGGCAGAGTGTTTAAAAGACAACCAGACTCATGAAGACCAAACATTTGGACTGGCAACTTCCGTCATGTTAGTGTTATCGGGAACGGATGCATGCCTTCTGTCTGCAGCCACCACACTACTTCCTGACTGTTGGGGTGCTATGCCTCCTTCCCCATGTGTGCTGCTGTCCTCGCTCTGTATGTCCTCCTGCCAGGTTGGGTCAGTTATTATACCATCCACCACCTCGTCTTCCACATCCGCACCCTGGTCATCCTCCTGACTTTCTGGCAATTGTGTCTCATCATTGTCCACCTCTTGTGACACTTTCCCACCATCGCCTTCATGTGACTTTTGCTGCTCAAATATTTGGGCATCACTACATGCGATCTCATCTTTCCCCGCTTCAAGTGGACTGGGTGAGAGGCCCGAATCTATAAATGGAAAAGTGAACAGCTCTTCTGAGTGTCCAAGTGTGGGATCAGTTGTCTCCGGGCACTTGGCATGGTGGGAGGAAGGAGGATCAGGGTGAGTAATATGCGGTTCAGACTCATGGCTACTCAGACTTGACCATGTGGAAGATGTGGTGGTGGTGGTGGTTGTGGCAAAGTGACTGGAAGCATGATCCGCTATCCAACCAACAACTTTTTGACACTGCTCTGGCTTCAATAGTGGGTTGCTGCTGTCCCCTAGTAATTAGGACAGGAGCAAGAAGATGTGTTTGTTGTGGCCCTATTTCAGCTTGCCCATGGCCTAGACCTCCACATGCACCATCAGCATCATGCCCTCTTCCCCATTCCTTGTCACATGCCTTACCCATTTTAAATAGACTACAATATTTTCCACGTTCACTACAAATGGCAGAATTTGTAGCAAACTTATATGTGATCAGTGTGCTTAAAACCACAGTTTTAAATACTGTATCTGGACTGTAGGTAACAACTATTTTTTGTTTTACTAAATTGTTGTTAATAACTAGGGTAAGATACAGCAAAAACAGTATAAATGGAGCCCTCAAATGCCACAATTTTTAGCCCACAGATAGAAGAGACATTTGAAGGAGAAACCACACTGTTCAATATGTGGCCAGTAGTGTTGAGCGATACTTTCCGATATCGGAAAGTATCGGTATCGGAAAGTATCGGCCGATACCGTCACAGTATCGGAATCCAATCCGATACCGATACCCGATCCCAATGCAAGTCAATGGGACGAAAATATCGGAATTAAAATAAACCCTTTCTTTCCTTGTAGGTTAATTCTACATGAAGGAAAACAACTAAGAATAATGTAGGATGTATTGGGGGAGGTGGCGGAGACATTAAAGGCACAGGGGTTTATCCCAATCAAATAGAATAGCAGTATTTTTAATTTTTTTATGACGTTCGGCGTTAGTCAAATTCTTTCTATGTTAATTTTTTATTTATTTTGTCAGATATTGATGTTTCACTACTTCCACGCCCTTCACCCTATTTTTTACTTCTCCCACACTTTCTTCTTCATTATCCTCATCATCAGCTTCTGTGACATCAACTTCTTCACCTTATTCATCTTCTTCTTTTCTACGTATATATATATTTTTTTTTTTACATTGTTCATATTCTTTTTATTTAACTATTATCTTTTTTATATTCAACTTCTTCATCATATTCTTATTTGTGACAGGCATTCCCGTAGTTGTTATCTATAAAAGTTTGAAGATTACACCTTCCGTTCTGCCTGTCACAAAACAGTTACATTTGTCCGCGTTCAGTTTGGCCTGCAGCATCAGGCTTTATCCAGGGGCACCACGAGGAGGAACGGACTCACCCCCATACACTGCTTAGTCTTCTTCTGCTTATAATTTAGATAATATCTTTTGCTCTGATATTTAGTCTTATGCTTAATGTTCTTCTGCTCTTTGTTCTGCAGCCTCTTGTTCTTCTGCTTCTCGGTCTTCCAGGTTGTCGTCGTCATCTCCAGGGTCGTCATCTCCAGGGTCGTCGTCATCGGGGTCGTCGTCATCGGGGTCGTCGTCATCGGGGTCATCTTCAGGGTCATCGTCTCCAGGGTCGTCGTCATCTCGGTGGTTGTCGTCTCTGGTGTCGTCATCATCTTAGGGGTGGTCTTCCGGGTCATCGTCTTTCGGGTCTTGAACTTGGAAATGTAGCAGAAGGTACAAGAAGGCTGAGAAAATGCCGAGAAACAGCTGATGGAACTGGAACTCGGATGGCTACCCGAAGGTCCAAGAGCCAATGGAACTACCGAGGACCAGCTGACGTTACTGGAACCCGGTTACTAAGCAGGAGGTACCCGTGCCTGAAAGCACTACCAAGGACCACCTGACGTTGGTGGAACTCGGATACCCAGAGGGAGGCACCTAAGCCAAAGGGTCTGCCCGGAACCAGCTGACGGTACTGGAACCAGGATGGGGAGCAGAAGGTACAAGAGCAAAAGACACTGCCGAGAACCAGCTGACGGTACTGGAACCCGGATGGGTAGCCGAAGGTCCAAGAGCCAATGGAACTACCGAGGACCAGCTGACGTTACTGGAACCCGGTTACTAAGCAGGAGGTACCCGTGCCTGAAAGCACTACCAAGGACCACCTGACGTTGGTGGAACTCGGATACCCAGAGGGAGGCACCTAAGCCAAAGGCTCTGCCCGGAACCAGCTGACGGTACTGGAACCAGGATGGGGAGCAGAAGGTACAAGAGCAAAAGACACTGCCGAGAACCAGCTGACGGTACTGGAACCCGGATGGGGACCTATTCAAGCTTGTCTTCCTAGGGCCCCAACTGGCGGTGTGTTAGAGCCCAGGGACAGCAGGAGGAGGAGCAGGGGGAGGGGAGTGTAGGCCGAAGCCTGCACAGGCGGCAGCTTTGGGTGTGTTGTGTCTGCGTGGCTTTTGCAGGACACGTTGCCGGCTACACAGCAGGGGAACAGCTGGCGGTGCTGGACCCCACTGACACATTGGCGAGGTGTTTGGCTCTGTGCAGCCAGCACTTCCGGACAGCAACTAGCGTTGTTGGAGCCCGGGCTCTGCAGGTGGAGCAGAGTGTAGGCCGAAGCCTAATTGAACCGATTTCAAAAGTCACCTTTAACCCCCCCTCAGGGGTTACAAAGTAGAAGAGCCACAGCTTATGCAGCAGCAGTGCTGCGCAAGTCAAAGGTTGCTCTTGTAATTTTTCTCCTTGCACACGCTGAATGGAACACGTATAACATTTAGCCCTTTATACAGTCAAACTGTGTAATGGAGGCGAGAGTTCCCTTTGTAATGAGACGCAGCACAGGTGTCAAGAATCCCACCTTGGTGCTGGGTGCAGCCTCCCGAGCGTTGTTATTTGCTGTACAGGAGTCTGCGCTGTCGTGTTATCCCCTGGCCTAGCGCCGTTAGCGCTGCCCATCTTCTGGCATCATGTAATGTCGGCCGGTGCGGTTCGCGATGCCCATGAATCCCAGCCCCGCAGTGTCTTAACATTGTTAAAACACTGCGGGGCTGGGATGCAGGGCCTGGCGCAGCACATATGTTCGCCTCTCACACTCGGGTCCTTACACTCGCTTCAGACTGTGCGGCGTCATCTGATCCCTTATCGCATGCCACGGCCATGAAGCCGCACAGTCCGAAGAAGGCGGAAGGAGAGGAGGGACAGGCGAACTGATGCACTGATCCTGCCCATGAATCACACCCTCGCAGTCCCAATAAATAAGACACCGAGGGGCGTTGTGTGGGTCAGGGCGGCCGCAGAGGCGCAGCCAGCCAAACAATGATGCCAGAAGACGGGCAGCGCTACCAAGGGGGTTGCAGCGTGTCATTACAAAGGAAAGTCACACCACCGGGACGGTTAAATGGTCACACAGAGGACACATTTCAGACGTGTTTTCAGTTCCACATGTGCGAGGAGAATACGTTTCTGAGCCACCTTGCACACATGCAGCATTACCGCTGTACAAGGTGGCTGGATAACGTAAAAACGCCTGGGGGAGGGGGGACAGGTTCCCTTCAATTTCAGTTCTTGTGTCTGCGTGGCTTTTGCAGGACACGTTGCCGGCTGCACAGCAGGGGAACAGCTGGCGGTGCTGGACCCCACTGACACATTGGCTGGTGTTTTTCTCTGTGCAGCTAGCACATCTGGGCCCCAACTGGCGGTGTGTTAGAGCCCAGGGACAGCAGGAGGAGGAGCAGGAGGAGGAGGAGCAGGGGGAGGGGAGTGTAGGCCGAAGCCTGCACAGGCGGCAGCTTTGGGTGTGTTGTGTCTGCGTGGCTTTTGCAGGACACGTTGCCGGCTACACAGCAGGGGAACAGCTGGCGGTGCTGGACCCCACTGACACATTGGCGAGGTGTTTGGCTCTGTGCAGCCAGCACTTCCGGACAGCAACTAGCGTTGTTGGAGCCCGGGCTCTGCAGGTGGAGCAGAGTGTAGGCCGAAGCCTAATTGAACCGATTTCAAAAGTCACCTTTAACCCCCCCTCAGGGGTTACAAAGTAGAAGAGCCACAGCTTATGCAGCAGCAGTGCTGCGCAAGTCAAAGGTTGCTCTTGTAATTTTTCTCCTTGCACACGCTGAATGGAACACGTATAACATTTAGCCCTTTATACAGTCAAACTGTGTAATGGAGGCGAGAGTTCCCTTTGTAATGAGACGCAGCACAGGTGTCAAGAATCCCACCTTGGTGCTGGGTGCAGCCTCCCGAGCGTTGTTATTTGCTGTACAGGAGTCTGCGCTGTCGTGTTATCCCCTGGCCTAGCGCCGTTAGCGCTGCCCATCTTCTGGCATCATGTAATGTCGGCCGGTGCGGTTCGCGATGCCCATGAATCCCAGCCCCGCAGTGTCTTAACATTGTTAAAACACTGCGGGGCTGGGATGCAGGGCCTGGCGCAGCACATATGTTCGCCTCTCACACTCGGGTCCTTACACCCGCTTCAGACTGTGCGGCGTCATCTGATCCCTTATCGCATGCCACGGCCATGAAGCCGCACAGTCCGAAGAAGGCGGAAGGAGAGGAGGGACAGGCGAACTGATGCACTGATCCTGCCCATCAATCACACCCTCGCAGTCCCATTAAATAAGACAACGAGGGCTGTTGTGTGGGTCAGGGCGGCCGCAGAGGCGCAGCCAGCCAAACAATGATGCCAGAAGACGGGCAGCGTTACCAAGGAGCTTGTTGCGTGTGTCAATACAAAGTCAAATCACACCTGAGGGACGTTTTAATGGTCACAGAGGACACATTTTAGACGTGTTCACTTCAACATGGGCAAGGAGAATAAGTTTCTGAGCCACCTTGAACACATGCAGCATTACTGCTGTTCAAGGTAGCTGTAAAACATAGAAACACCTGGGGGAGGGGGGACAGGTTCCCTTCAATTTCAGTTCTTGTGTCTGCGTGGCGGTCGCAGGACACGTTGCCGGCTACACAGCAGGGGAACAGCTGGCGGTGCTGAACCCCACTGACACATTGGCTGGTGTTTTTCTCTGTGCAGCTAGCACATCTGGGCAAAAACTGGCGGTGTTAGAGCCCAGGGTCAGCAGGAGGAGCAGGGGGAGCGGAGTGTAGGCCGAAGCCTGCACTCGAGCAAGTTGAAAGGAAACCTTTAACCCCCCCCCCCCCCCCCAGGCGTTTGTAGCTGAAAGAGCCATTGTGTACAGCACTAATGCTGGAAAAGGTAAACTTAGCTCTTTTAATTATGGTCCTTGTACATGCGGAACCTAACATTTATGAAATGTGTCTCCTCACAGCGTTAAACCGTCCGGTAGGTGGAACTTTCCTTTGTCGTGTGACGCAGCACAGCCATCATTTTTACCCCCTTGGCGCCGTGCGCCGCCTCCTCAGCGTTGTTTGAATCTGTCCCGGAGCCTGCGCTGTTAGGTTAGCCCTTGGCCATGCACACATGTTGCGCTGCCCGTCTTCTGACCTCATTTGGTGTCAGGCTGGCTGCGCCTGTGCGGGTGCGCTGGCCGAGATCCCGCCTCGCAGTGTCGTCTAATGTAATCCCACCGCGGGCCTGTGATCCATGCCCGTGCGCAGTGCATATCCTCTCCTCTCACTCCCCTCCCTACGGCTTTTTCAGACTGTGCGGTGTCACGGCCGTGGCATGCTATTAGGGACCAGCTGACATCGCACAGTCTGAAGAAGCCGTAGGGAGGGGAGTGAGAGGAGAGGATATGCACTGCGCACGGGCACGGATCACAGGCCCGCGGTGGGATTACATTAGACGACACTGCGAGGCGGGATCTCGGCCAGCGCACCCGCACAGGCGCAGCCAGCCTGACACCAAATGAGGTCAGAAGATGGGCAGCGCAACATGTGTGCATGGCCAAGGGCTAACCTAACAGCGCAGGCTCCGGGACAGATTCAAACAACGCTGAGGAGGGGGCGCACAGCGCCAAGGGGGTAAAAATGATGGCTGTGCTGCGTCACACGACAAAGGAAAGTTCCACCTACCGGACGGTTTAACGCTGTGTGGGGACACATTTCATAAGTGTTTGGTTCAGCATGTGCAAGGAGCATCACGAAAAGAGGCACTTTTTCCCTTTGCATCATTACTGCTGCACAAGGTGGCTCCTTCAGTAACAAACGCCTGGGGGGGGGGGGGTCAGGTTCCCTTACATTTAACTTGTTGTGCCTGCGTGGCGGTCGCAGTACACGTTGCCGTATACACAGCAGGGGAACAGCTGGCGGTGCTGAACCCCACTAACACATTGGCGAGGTGTTTGGCTCTGTGCGTACAGCACTTCTGGACGGCAACTAGCGGTGTTGGAGCCCAGGGACAGGTGGAGGAGGAGGAGGTTGGAGGAGGTTGGAGGGATTGCCACACACACAGCAGGGGAACAGCTGACGTTACTGAACCCCAATAACAGAGGAGGGACTGTTGACTGTGCGTACAGCACTTCTGGACGGCAACTGGCGGTGTTGGAGCCCAGGGACAGGTGGAGGAGGAGGAGGTTGGAGGAGGTTGGAGGAGGTAGGAGGGATTGCCACACACACAGCAGGGGAACAGCTGACGTTACTGAACCCCAATAACAGAGGAGGGACTGTTGACTGTGCGTACAGCACTTCTGGATGGCAACTGGCGGTGTTGGAGCCCAGGGACAGGTGGAGGAGGAGGAGGTTGGAGGAGGTTGGAGGAGGTAGGAGGGATTGCCACACACACAGCAGGGGAACAGCTGACGTTACTGAACCCCAATAACAGAGGAGGGACTGTTGACTGTGCGTACAGCACTTCTGGACGGCAACTGGCGGTGTTGGAGCCGAGGGACAGGTGGAGGAGGAGGAGGTTGGAGGAGGTTGGAGGAGGTAGGAGGGATTGCCACACACACAGCAGGGGAACAGCTGACGTTACTGAACCCCAATAACAGAGGAGGGACTGTTGACTGTGCGTACAGCACTGCTGGACGGCAACTGGCGGTGTTGGAGCCCAGGGACAGGTGGAGGAGGAGGAGGTTGGAGGAGGTTGGAGGAGGTTGGAGGGATTGCCACACACACAGCAGGGGAACAGCTGACGTTACTGAACCCCAATAACAGAGGAGGGACTGTTGACTGTGCGTACAGCACTTCTGGACGGCAACTGGCGGTGTTGGAGCCCAGGGACAGGTGGAGGAGGAGGAGGTTGGAGGAGGTTGGAGGAGGTAGGAGGGATTGCCACACACACAGCAGGGGAACAGCTGACGTTACTGAACCCCAATAACAGAGGAGGGACTGTTGACTGTGCGTACAGCACTTCTGGATGGCAACTGGCGGTGTTGGAGCCCAGGGACAGGTGGAGGAGGAGGAGGTTGGAGGAGGTTGGAGGAGGTAGGAGGGATTGCCACACACACAGCAGGGGAACAGCTGACGTTACTGAACCCCAATAACAGAGGAGGGACTGTTGACTGTGCGTACAGCACTGCTGGACGGCAACTGGCGGTGTTGGAGCCCAGGGACAGGTGGAGGAGGAGGAGGTTGGAGGAGGTTGGAGGAGGTAGGAGGGATTGCCACACACACAGCAGGGGAACAGCTGACGTTACTGAACCCCAATAACAGAGGAGGGACTGTTGACTGTGCGTACAGCACTTCTGGACGGCAACTGGCGGTGTTGGAGCCCAGGGACAGGTGGAGGAGGAGGAGGTTGGAGGAGGTTGGAGGAGGTAGGAGGGATTGCCACACACACAGCAGGGGAACAGCTGACGTTACTGAACCCCAATAACAGAGGAGGGACTGTTGACTGTGCGTACAGCACTGCTGGACGGCAACTGGCGGTGTTGGAGCCCAGGGACAGGTGGAGGAGGAGGAGGTGGAGGAGGTAGGAGGGATTGCCACACACACAGCAGGGGAACAGCTGACGTTACTGAACCCCAATAACAGAGGAGGGACTGTTGACTGTGCGTACAGCACTTCTGGACGGCAACTGGCGGTGTTGGAGCCCAGGGACAGGTGGAGGAGGAGGAGGTAGGAGGAGGTAGGAGGGATTGCCACACACACAGCAGGGGAACAGCTGACGTTACTGAACCCCAATAACAGAGGAGGGACTGTTGACTGTGCGTACAGCACTGCTGGACGGCAACTGGCGGTGTTGGAGCCCAGGGACAGGTGGAGGAGGAGGAGGTTGGAGGAGGTTGGAGGAGGTAGGAGGGATTGCCACACACACAGCAGGGGAACAGCTGACGTTACTGAACCCCAATAACAGAGGAGGGACTGTTGACTGTGCGTACAGCACTTCTGGACGGCAACTGGCGGTGTTGGAGCCCAGGGACAGGTGGAGGAGGAGGAGGTTGGAGGAGGTTGGAGGAGGTAGGAGGGATTGCCACACACACAGCAGGGGAACAGCTGACGTTACTGAACCCCAATAACAGAGGAGGGACTGTTGACTGTGCGTACAGCACTTCTGGACGGCAACTGGCGGTGTTGGAGCCCAGGGACAGGTGGAGGAGGAGGAGGTTGGAGGAGGTTGGAGGAGGTAGGAGGGATTGCCACACACACAGCAGGGGAACAGCTGACGTTACTGAACCCCAATAACAGAGGAGGGACTGTTGACTGTGCGTACAGCACTTCTGGACGGCAACTGGCGGTGTTGGAGCCCAGGGACAGGTGGAGGAGGAGGAGGTTGGAGGAGGTTGGAGGAGGTAGGAGGGATTGCCACACACACAGCAGGGGAACAGCTGACGTTACTGAACCCCAATAATAGAGGAGGGACTGTTGACTGTGCGTACAGCACTGCTGGACGGCAACTGGCGGTGTTGGAGCCCAGGGACAGGTGGAGGAGGAGGAGGTTGGAGGAGGTTGGAGGAGGTAGGAGGGATTGCCACACACACAGCAGGGGAACAGCTGACGTTACTGAACCCCAATAACAGAGGAGGGACTGTTGACTGTGCGTACAGCACTTCTGGACGGCAACTGGCGGTGTTGGAGCCCAGGGACAGGTGGAGGAGGAGGAGGTAGGAGGAGGTAGGAGGGATTGCCACACACACAGCAGGGGAACAGCTGACGTTACTGAACCCCAATAACAGAGGAGGGACTGTTGACTGTGCGTACAGCACTGCTGGACGGCAACTGGCGGTGTTGGAGCCCAGGGACAGGTGGAGGAGGAGGAGGTGGAGGAGGTAGGAGGGATTGCCACACACACAGCAGGGGAACAGCTGACGTTACTGAACCCCAATAACAGAGGAGGGACTGTTGACTGTGCGTACAGCACTTCTGGACGGCAACTGGCGGTGTTGGAGCCCAGGGACAGGTGGAGGAGGAGGAGGTAGGAGGAGGTAGGAGGGATTGCCACACACACAGCAGGGGAACAGCTGACGTTACTGAACCCCAATAACAGAGGAGGGACTGTTGACTGTGCGTACAGCACTTCTGGACGGCAACTGGCGGTGTTGGAGCCCAGGGACAGGTGGAGGAGGAGGAGGTTGGAGGAGGTTGGAGGAGGTAGGAGGGATTGCCACACACACAGCAGGGGAACAGCTGACGTTACTGAACCCCAATAACAGAGGAGGGACTGTTGACTGTGCGTACAGCACTGCTGGACGGCAACTGGCGGTGTTGGAGCCCAGGGACAGGTGGAGGAGGAGGAGGTTGGAGGAGGTTGGAGGAGGTAGGAGGGATTGCCACACACACAGCAGGGGAACAGCTGACGTTACTGAACCCCAATAACAGAGGAGGGACTGTTGACTGTGCGTACAGCACTTCTGGACGGCAACTGGCGGTGTTGGAGCCCAGGGACAGGTGGAGGAGGAGGAGGTTGGAGGAGGTTGGAGGAGGTAGGAGGGATTGCCACACACACAGCAGGGGAACAGCTGACGTTACTGAACCCCAATAACAGAGGAGGGACTGTTGACTGTGCGTACAGCACTGCTGGACGGCAACTGGCGGTGTTGGAGCCCAGGGACAGGTGGAGGAGGAGGAGGTTGGAGGAGGTTGGAGGAGGTAGGAGGGATTGCCACACACACAGCAGGGGAACAGCTGACGTTACTGAACCCCAATAACAGAGGAGGGACTGTTGACTGTGCGTACAGCACTGCTGGACGGCAACTGGCGGTGTTGGAGCCCAGGGACAGGTGGAGGAGGAGGAGGTGGAGGAGGTAGGAGGGATTGCCACACACACAGCAGGGGAACAGCTGACGTTACTGAACCCCAATAACAGAGGAGGGACTGTTGACTGTGCGTACAGCACTTCTGGACGGCAACTGGCGGTGTTGGAGCCCAGGGACAGGTGGAGGAGGAGGAGGTAGGAGGAGGTAGGAGGGATTGCCACACACACAGCAGGGGAACAGCTGACGTTACTGAACCCCAATAACAGAGGAGGGACTGTTGACTGTGCGTACAGCACTTCTGGACGGCAACTGGCGGTGTTGGAGCCCAGGGACAGGTGGAGGAGGAGGAGGTTGGAGGAGGTTGGAGGAGGTAGGAGGGATTGCCACACACACAGCAGGGGAACAGCTGACGTTACTGAACCCCAATAACAGAGGAGGGACTGTTGACTGTGCGTACAGCACTTCTGGACGGCAACTGGCGGTGTTGGAGCCCAGGGATAGGTGGAGGAGGAGGAGGTTGGAGGAGGTTGGAGGAGGTAGGAGGGATTGCCACACACACAGCAGGGGAACAGCTGACGTTACTGAACCCCAATAACAGAGGAGCGACTGTTGACTGTGCGTACAGCACTTCTGGACGGCAACTAGCGGTGTTGGAGCCCAGGGGCAGGTGGAAAAGCAGAGGAACACAATGTAGGCCGAAGCCTGAGAAAGTCGAAAGGGAACCTTTAACCCCCCCCCCAAGGCGTTTGTAGCTGAAAGAGCCAGCTTGTGCAGCACAAAAGATGCAAAAGGAAAAGGTGGCTCTTTTCATCATGCTCCTTGCAAACACAGAACTAAACACTTTTAAAATGTGTCCCCTGAAGCCGTGAAACCGTCCCGGAGGTGGGACTTTCCTTCGTAATATGACGCAGCACAGCCATCATTACTACCCCCCCGCCGCCGTGCCCCGGCTCCTCAGCGTTGTTTGATTCCGTCCCGGAGCCTGCGCTGTTATGTTATCCCGTGGCCAGGCACACTAAGCGCTGCCCATCTTCTGACATCATTTGGTGTCAGGCTGGCTGCGCCTGTGCGGCCGCGCTGGCCGAGAGCCCGCCTCGCAGTGTCTTCTGATGTAATCCCACTGGGGGCCTGGGATCCATGGCCATGCGCAGTGCATATCCTCGCCTCTCACTCCCCTCCCTACGGCTTCTTTTTCAGACTGTGCGGTGTCACGGCCGTGGCATGCTATTAGGGACCAGCTGACACCGAACAGTCTGAAGAAGCCATAGGGAGATGAGTGAGAGGTGGAGGTTCAGATATGCACTGCGCATGTCCATAGATCCCAGGCCCCCAGTGGGATTAAATCAGAAGACACTGCGAGGCGGGCTCTCGGCCAGCGTGGCCGCACAGGCGCAGCCAGCCTGACACCAAATGATGCCAGAAGACGGGCAGCGCTAAGTGTGCCTGGCCACGGGATAACATAACAGCGCAGGCTCCGGGACGGAATCAAACAACGCTGAGGAGCCGGGGCGCGGCGCCGGGGGGGTAGGAATGACGGCTGTGCTGCGTCATATTACGAAGGAAAGTCCCACCTCCGGGACGGTTTTACGGTATCAGTGGACACATTTTATAAGTGTTAAGTTTTGCGTGTGCAAGGAGCAAAACCAAAATAGCTACCTTTTTCCTTGTGCAGCATTACTGCTGCACAAGGTGGCTCTTTCAGTAACAAACGCCTTGGGGGGGGGGGGGGACAGATTCCCTTACATTTCAGTTGTTGTGTCAGCGTGGCGGTCGCATGACACATTGCCGGCTACACAGCTGGGGATCAGCTGACGTTACTGAAACCCAATAACACTGGGTCATATGTTTTGACTGTGCAGACGGCACATCTGAGCCTCAACTGGCGGTGTTGGAGCCCAGGAATTTAAGTTCAGGTGGTAGAAAGATGAACACAACAGGAGACCTGGATAACGTATACAGTGACCTAATTATTTAATCAGGAGGAGGAGTGGCAAATTCCTGCGAGATCCAGGCCTTGTTCATTTTCAGGAAAGTAAGCCGGTCAACGTTATCGGAGGATAGTCGCATGCGACGGTCAGTTAGTACACCACCTGCAGCACTAAAGACACGTTCCGATAATACACTGGCCGCAGGGCAAGACAGCACCTCCAATGCATACTGGCTTAGCTCTGGCCATGTATCCAGCTTTGAGACCAAAAACTTGAAAGGGGAAGAGCCGTCTGGGAGTACAGCAAGAGGGCAAGACATGTAGTCTGTCACCATCTGACGGAACCGTTGCCTCCTGCTGACTGGAGCCGTCTGTGATGGTGTAGACTTTTGTGGCGGGCACAGAAAACTGTGCCACAGTTCGGCCATACTGGTCTTGCCTTGGGCAGAGGCACTGCTTCTGCTCCCTCTTTGTGCAGAGCCTCCACCACTGCCTGGACGCACTGAGCTGCTTTGGAATGCACTAGCAGCACTTCTCTCAGTTGGAATGGAGAAGATGATGGAACTGACCAGTGTGTCTTGGTACTCCCGCATTTTTCGCTCCCGGTTCAACGGTGTGATGAGGCTTTCTACGTTGTCCCGGTAGCGAGGATCGAGGAGGGTGAACACCCAATAATCAGACATGTTGAGAATGTGGTCGATGCGGCGGTCGTTTCTCAGGCACTGCAGCATGTAATCCACCATGTGCTGCAGACTGCCAACTGCCCAAGAAACGCTGTCCCCAGCTGGAGGCGTGATCTCTGCCCGCTCGTCATCACCCCACCCTCGCTGTACACACTGAGTACTGGACAATTCGGGAACTCCCTCCTCTGGACGGATGTCTTCCTCCTCCATTGACTCCTCCTC
Organism: Ranitomeya variabilis; assembly: GCF_051348905.1. NCBI lineage: Eukaryota > Metazoa > Chordata > Amphibia > Anura > Dendrobatidae > Ranitomeya > Ranitomeya variabilis. The sequence goes on along the minus strand of NC_135237.1, from coordinate 252,629,288 downwards.
ATCCTCCTCACAAACTGTCCCCTGCCTACGCGTTTGTGAGGAACCACGTGGCGCTGACTGTCCAGAAGATGATGGAAGTGGTGAATCCTCATCCTCCACCTCTTCCACAACATCATCCCTTAGCGCTTGCAGTGATTTTTCAAGCAGGCAGATAAGGGGGACAGTCATGCTGACTAGTGCATCATCTGCACTCGCCATCCGCGTGGAATAATCAAAGGGACGCAAAACCTGGCAGACATCCTTCATAGTGGCCCACTCTGTGGTTGTGAAGTCTGTACGGCGCTGACTGCGACTTTTTTGCGCCTGATACAGCTGGTACTCCATTACAGCTTGCTGCTGCTCACACAACCGCTCCAACATATGTAACGTGGAATTCCACCTGGTAGGTAGGTCACATATGATGCGATGTTCCGGCAGGCGGTGTCGGCGCTGCAGAGCCGCAATGCGCGCTTTTGCCGTGCTGGAACGCCGCAAGTGAGCACACTCTAGGCGGACCTTGTGCAGCAGTGCATCAAGATCCGGATAGTCCCTCAAAAAACTCTGCACGACCAAATTGAGCACATGTGCCAGACAAGGGATGTGAGTGAGGTTGCCGAGGCCCAGGGCTGCCACCAGATTTCGGCCATTATCACACACTACCATGCCTGGCTGGAGATTCGCTGGCTCAAACCACACATCGCTCTCCTGCTTGATGGCATTCCAGAGCTCCTGCGCTGTGTGGCTACGATTCCCCAAAAAAATTAATTTCAAGACGGCCTGTTGACGTTTGGCCACGGCTGTGCTCATGTCGGTCGTAACAGGTACACGTTCATCACGGGTCCATGTGGAGGTGGACTGTGACGGCTCCTGCAGCGATGATTCTGAGGAACTGGTGTAAGAGGAGGAGTCAATGCGTACAGAATGGATTCCTGCAATCCTTGGAGTGGGCAGGACACGTCCTGCGCCACTCGCACGGTCTGTACCCGGCTCAACGACATTAACCCAATGGGCAGTGAGGGAAAGGTATCGCCCCTGTCCATGTTGACTGGTCCACGCATCGGTGGTGAGGTGGACCTTGCTACTGACGGCGTTCAGTAGCGCGTGTTTTATGTGTCCCTCCACATGCTTGTGCAGGGCAGGGACGGCTTGCCTGCTGAAGTAAAAGCGGCTGGGCACACTGTACTGTGGGACTGCCAATGACATCAAGTCACGGAAGCTGTCAGTCTCCACCAGCCTGAATGACAGCATTTCCAGTGACAGAAGTTTGGCAATGCCTGCAGTCAGAGCCTGTGCTCGTGGGTGGTTTGACGAGAAAGGCCGCCTTTTCTCCCATGCCTGTACTACCGATGGCTGTAGACTGGGCTGGGAGTGTGTGGTTGACTGGGAAAGTGGTGCTGCGGGTGGAATGACAGCGGGTCTCTGGACAACAGGGCCAGAGGTTCTTCCACGGCGATCCTGGGAGGAAGCCGAACCAGCTGCGTGTGAGCTAGAGGAAGAGGCAACACGAGCTGAAGAGGTGGTAGCTGCCGCTGTTGGTTGGCCTAGCTCTTCAGTGTGTTTGTCTAACTCCGCCGGGTGCCTGTTGCGCACATGTTTCCACATGTTGGAGGTATTGAGGTTGGCGACTTTTTGACCTCTTTTGATTTTTTGATGACACACCTTGCATCTGACATAGCAAATGTCATCTGCAACTGTGTCAAAAAAGGACCAGGCACTGCAAGTCTTGGGAGCCCCCCTTTTGACTTTTGGAAGAGACATGCTCCTTACGGGTGCCAAAGCGGAGGCTGCAGGATCCGCAGTCTTCCCCCTCCCTCTCCCTCTTTGGGCCGTACGGGGAATCTCTTCCTCAGAGCTGCTCCCACCACCTTCCTGTCCCTGACGCCAAGATGGGTCAAGGACCTCATCATCTACACTACCCTCTGCCCCCAACTGCTCCTCCTGGGTAGTCTCAGCAGCAGAGCACGCACCAGTAAGTGGCACCTGAGTGTCATCATCAGCTGATGCGGCCTGCGAGGTGGTGACCGGAGCCACTGGCCCACCCGCCTCTTCAGAGGAAGACAGAAAAAGCTGTTGGGCATCACTGCACCCTGCCTCTTCTTCCATTTCTCCAATGCTGCTTGGCTGGCCCCCTGTTTCCAAGCCAAGAGATGATTCAGAGAACAGAAGTAGAGACTGCTCCTGTCCTGGGATCTCTGTCTGCCTGGGCAATTTTGCAGGTGGTGAAGAGACAGATGGCTGCTCTCCAGTGCTCTGTGTCTGAGAGGATGTGGCACTAATGGAAGTTGATGCATTAGCTGCCATCCATCCCACAACGGCTTCAATTTGGTCTTCACGCAGCAGCGGTGTACGGCGCTCGGCGACAAAGCTGCGCATGAACGACTGTTCCCTTGTGAAAGTGGGTGCTGATGACTCACCGATGCCCGCAGCAGGCACAGAATCCCCACGTCCCCTCCCTGCTCCGCGCCCACGCCCACGCCCACGTGCCTTACTCACTGCCTTCTTCATCTTGGTTGACTGATAAAGATAAGCAGAAAAGTACTAACGGCTTTGTGTGCTTATTCCTGAGCAACTCCTCCTAACAGGTATAAGACACACTAATTTTCTAAAGTGTGGACTAGACTTGAATATGAGCTAATGTGGCCTACACAAATGTAAAGTGGTGTAACTGGTGTGTTTGGTGAACTTTATTATTTATTTATTTTTTTGGGGCTGAACTGACAACGGATAGAGCTGCAATCACACGGAGACCGTGCAGACAGCCGTAAACGGCGCTGCAAGGCCCAAAAACCCTCCTCTACTTTATCCTATGTAGTGTTTTTCCACAAATTAGCTGGAGACGGGTGGAAAGACACTAATAGGATTTATTAAAATAAATTAGCAGCAGACTACACTACTTTGAAAAAAAAGAAAATTGATTTGGCGGTATGACGCAGTGAAAAACCCTGAGCTGCAGACAACCAGGCTACGGCTGCTCACAGACTACAGGGCGAGCTGCAGTCACACGGAGACCGTGCAGACAGCCGTAAACGGCGCTGCAAGGCCCAAAAACCCTCCTCTACTTTATCCTATGTAGTGTTTTTCCACAAATTAGCTGGAGACGGGTGGAAAGACACTAATAGGATTTTTTAAAATAAATTAGCAGCAGACTACACTACTTTGAAAAAAAAGAAAATTGATTTGGCGGTATGACGCAGTGAAAAACCCTGAGCTGGAGACAACCAGGCTATAGCTGCTCACAGATTACAGGGCGAGCTGCAGTCACACGGAGACCGTGCAGACAGCCGTAAACGGCGCTGCAAGGCCCAAAAACCCTCCTCTACTTTATCCTATGTAGTGTTTTTCCACAAATTAGCTGGAGACGGGTGGAAAGACACTAATAGGAATTTTTGGAAAAAATGTGCAGCAGCCTGCACTACTTCAAAAAAAAAAAAAAAAAGGACAGTATGAGGCAATGAACCACCCTCCCTGAACTGAATACAACCAGCTATGGATGGCCTATGTGGCTGCACTCAGACTAGAGAGTGGGCTGCACTCACACACACACACAGAGAGACCTTGCAGATCGCTGTGAAAACAGCGCTACAAGGCAAAAGGAAGGTGAATAGTAGGTGAACACAGCGGTTGCTAAATTAGCCTTTGGAAAGCACAAAGAAGCAAATCGCTATCTCTAAACTGTCCCTCAGTCAGCAAACAGCGTCCTGTCACTAACTGAATTCACAGCAGAGTGATCGCAAAATGGCGCCAGCGACTTTTAAACTGCATCATGACATCATTTCAGCAGCCAATCACAGCCTTGCCAGTAGTTTCATGCCCTCCATGCTAAACAGGATGTGCCCACACTTGGAATCTTTCTCATTGGCTGAATTTCTGAATTTTGAATCATTGAACTTCCGATTCCGGTATCCGATACGCGCCAAGTATCGGAATCCCGGTATCGGAATTCCGATACCGCTAGTATCGGCCGATACCCGATACTTGCGGTATCGGAATGCTCAACACTAGTGGCCAGTAGTGTTGAGCATTCCGATACCGGAAGTATCGGGTATCGGCCGATATTTGCTGTATCGAAATTCCGATACCGAGATCCGATACTTTTGTGGTATCGGAAATCGAAATCGAAAGTTCCCAGTGTATGGTTCCCAGGGTCTGAAGGAGAGGAAACTCTCCTTCAGGCCCTGGGATCCATATCCATGTAAAAAATAAAGAATTAATATAAAAAATAGGGATATACTCACCCTCGGACGCGCCCTGGTAGTAACCGGCAGCCTTCTTTGCTTAAAATGAGCGCGTTCAGCACCTTCCATGATGTCACGGCTTCTGATTGGTCGCGTGCCGCTCATGTGACCGCCACGCGACCAATCACAAGCCGTGACGTCATCCCTCAGGTCCTAAATTCCCTTCTAGGAATTTAGGACCTGAGGGATGACGTCACGGCTTCTGATTGGTCGCGTGGCGGTCACATGAGCGGCACGCGACCAATCAGAAGCCGTGACGTCATGGAAGGTACTGAACGTGCTCATTTTAAGCAAAGAAGGCTGCCGGTTCACAGCGGTAAGGTCCAGGCTGCGTCGGAGAGGTGAGTATATCAATATTTTTTATTTTAATTCTTTATTTTACACATTAATATGGATCCCAGGGCCTGAATCACGGCTTGTGATTGGTCACGGCGGCCATGTTGCCGGGACGCGGACCAATCACAGCAAGCCGTGACGAAATTTCGGCAACATGGCCGCCGTGACCAATCACAAGCCGGGACTTCACGTAACCAAGTAAACGCGCAAATTTTAAACAAACAACGCTGCCGGTTCCCTCGCTGAGGTCCAGGCTGCGTCGGAGAGGTGATTATAGCAATATTTTTTATTTTAATTCTTTATTTTACACATTTATATGGATCCCAGGGCCTGAAGGAGAGTTTCCTCTCCTTCAGACCCTGGGAACCATCAGGATACCTTCCGATACTTGGTGTCCCATTGACTTGTATTGGTATCGGGTATCGGTATCGGAGATATCCGATACTTTTCGGGTATCGGCCGATACTATCCGATACCGATACTTTCAAGTATCGGACGGTATCGCTCAACACTAGTGGCCAGCATTTATTTTTTTACAGAAAAATACTGTATAGAACTATGGTAACACACCATCCAAAAAGGTGATTGGAGCCCTCAAATGCCACAATTTTTAGCCCACAGATAGAAGAGACATTTGACAGAGATACTACACTGTTCAATATGTGGACTGTATTTTGTTTTTTACAGAAAAATGCTGTATAGAACTCGGGTAACACACCACAAAAAAAGGTGACTGTAGACCTAAAATGCCCAAATTTGTAGCCAACAGATGAATCAGGCGTCTGACAGTGATACCACACTGTTCTATGTGGCCTGTATTTTTGCTTTTTAACAGAAAAATACTGTATTGAACTAGGGCAACACGTGGAAAGAAAAGGTGAATGTAGGCCTGAAATGCCCAAATTTGTAGCCCAAAGATAGATCAGACATCTAATACAGATACCACACTGCTCAATATGTGGCCTGTATTTTTGTTTTTTAGCATAAAAATACTGTATAGAACTAGGCTAACACACCGCCAAAAAAGGTGAATTTAGGCCTGAAATGACCAAATTTGTAGACCACAAATAAATCAGGCGTCTGACACAGATACCACACTGTTCAATATGTGACCTGTAGTTTGTTTTTTTTTACAGAAAAATACTGTATAGAACTAGGGTAACACACCACAAAAAAGGTGAATGTATTCCTGAAATGCCCAAATTTGTAGCCCATAGGTAGATCAGGCGTCTGACAGAGGTACCACACTGTTCAATATGTGGCCTGTAGTTTTTTTTTTAAAGAACAATACTGTATAGAAATAGGGTAAGAAGTCTAGAAGGCTGGCACACAACAACAGTGGAGGTGACGGTGCAAGTGAACAGAACCCGTGGTCCTCTCAGTCACAGAATATATAATCACTGCACTCGTACGATGAAGATATTTGATTCATGTGAGTAACTTTATTGAAAACATGTTCAGGTGAAGCGATAAGTACAAACGTTTCGGCCAACCCGTGGCCTTGATCACTAAATCGCCTTAGGTAGAAGTTTCTTCCTTTCTCTAGGGAATGTGAATAGTGCTTGCTAAGGTATCAGCCAAAAGGTAAAGGTAGGCAGACCTTAATTTTATTGATGCCGTGGCTGCCGTAGTGGGAAGTAGGTAGGTATGCGGTCCAATGACTGGGTGTTTGGGAAGCCTGTCAGAGCCAAAGCCTGTTGCTTTTAAAATAATGGACCAGTAATTGGTGGAAACCAAATTAAGGTCTGCCTACCTTTACCTTTTGGCTGATACCTTAGCAAGCACTATTCACATTCCCTAGAGAAAGGAAGAAACTTCTACCTAAGGCGATTTAGTGATCAAGGCCACGGGTTGGCCGAAACGTTTGTACTTATCGCTTCACCTGAACATGTTTTCAATAAAGTTACTCACATGACAGAAATAGGGTAAGACACCTCAAAAACAGTTGAATGAAGCCCTCAAATGCCACAATGTTTAGCCCACAGATAGAGGTGTTTTATGGAGATGTGCAAAAGGAAAAAAAAAGAGCATGAACCGCACATCCCAAAATCATACGTTGATCTAAAGCCGCTAGGCAAAAATTTAAATACTGAACATGAGGTTTTCAGTTTAACATTCTGATCAGACTGTATGAAGCCCACTGCCCCTTCACGGCAAACCTCGTAGTGGGTCCTAACGCCCTAACGGAGCGGAGCCGTGCGGCGACCACCGCCGCAGCGGCCATGCACCAGCAAGGCGGACGGCCTGTTTCCCCACAGCACCCATGCTGTGAGACTGAGCCCCCAAGACTCCAGACCGCGCCGCCCCACCAGCACAAAGCCACAGCAACAATGGCCGCCACACAGCACCAGCACCAAAATGAAAAGGAGTATTTAAACTCACCTTCCTCCAGCTCTTCAGTGAGAGCCAAAATGGGCTAGACCCCTTACTTTGCAGTCTCCTGCTAATTAAAATCACCTGAGCCAAATGGGAGGAGTGCTGGTCCAAAAAAAGAGACAAGTACATGCTATGTGCAAAAGGAAAAAAAAGAGCATGAACCGCACATCCCAAAATCATACGTTGATCTAAAGCCGCTAGGCAAAAATTTAAATACTGAACATGAGGTTTTCAGTTTAACATTCTGATCAGACTGTATGAAGCCCACTGCCCCTTCACGGCAAACCTCGTAGTGGGTCCTAACGCCCTAACGGAGCGGAGCCGTGCGGCGACCACCGCCGCAGCGGCCATGCACCAGCAGGGCGGACGGCCTGTTTCCCCACAGCACCCATGCTGTGAGACTGAGCCCCCAAGACTCCAGACCGCGCCGCCCCACCAGCACAAAGCCACAGCAACAATGGCCACCACACAGCACCAGCACCAAAATGAAAAGGAGTATTTAAACTCACCTTCCTCCAGCTCTTCAGTGAGAGCCAAAATGGGCTAGACCCCTTACTTTGCAGTCTCCTGCTAATTAAAATCACCTGAGCCAAATGGGAGGAGTGCTGGTCCAAAAAAAGAGACAAGTACATGCTATGTGCAAAAGGAAAAAAAAGAGCATGAACCGCACATCCCAAAATCATACGTTGATCTAAAGCCGCTAGGCAAAAATTTAAATACTGAACATGAGGTTTTCAGTTTAACATTCTGATCAGACTGTATGAAGCCCACTGCCCCTTCACGGCAAACCTCGTAGTGGGTCCTAACGCCCTAACGGAGCGGAGCCGTGCGGCGACCACCGCCGCAGCGGCCATGCACCAGCAGGGCGGACGGCCTGTTTCCCCACAGCACCCATGCTGTGAGACTGAGCCCCCAAGACTCCAGACCGCGCCGCCCCACCAGCACAAAGCCACAGCAACAATGGCCGCCACACAGCACCAGCACCAAAATGAAAAGGAGTATTTAAACTCACCTTCCTCCAGCTCTTCAGTGAGAGCCAAAATGGGCTAGACCCCTTACTTTGCAGTCTCCTGCTAATTAAAATCACCTGAGCCAAATGGGAGGAGTGCTGGTCCAAAAAAAGAGACAAGTACATGCTATGTGCAAAAGGAAAAAAAAAGAGCATGAACCGCACATCCCAAAATCATACGTTGATCTAAAGCCGCTAGGCAAAAATTTAAATACTGAACATGAGGTTTTCAGTTTAACATTCTGATCAGACTGTATGAAGCCCACTGCCCCTTCACGGCAAACCTCGTAGTGGGTCCTAACGCCCTAACGGAGCGGAGCCGTGCGGCGACCACCGCCGCAGCGGCCATGCACCAGCAGGGCGGACGGCCTGTTTCCCCACAGCACCCATGCTGTGAGACTGAGCCCCCAAGACTCCAGACCGCGCCGCCCCACCAGCACAAAGCCACAGCAACAATGGCCGCCACACAGCACCAGCACCAAAATGAAAAGGAGTATTTAAACTCACCTTCCTCCAGCTCTTCAGTGAGAGCCAAAATGGGCTAGACCCCTTACTTTGCAGTCTCCTGCTAATTAAAATCACCTGAGCCAAATGGGAGGAGTGCTGGTCCAAAAAAAGAGACAAGTACATGCTATGTGCAAAAGGAAAAAAAAGAGCATGAACCGCACATCCCAAAATCATACGTTGATCTAAAGCCGCTAGGCAAAAATTTAAATACTGAACATGAGGTTTTCAGTTTAACATTCTGATCAGACTGTATGAAGCCCACTGCCCCTTCACGGCAAACCTCGTAGTGGGTCCTAACGCCCTAACGGAGCGGAGCCGTGCGGCGACCACCGCCGCAGCGGCCATGCACCAGCAGGGCGGACGGCCTGTTTCCCCACAGCACCCATGCTGTGAGACTGAGCCCCCAAGACTCCAGACCGCGCCGCCCCACCAGCACAAAGCCACAGCAACAATGGCCGCCACACAGCACCAGCACCAAAATGAAAAGGAGTATTTAAACTCACCTTCCTCCAGCTCTTCAGTGAGAGCCAAAATGGGCTAGACCCCTTACTTTGCAGTCTCCTGCTAATTAAAATCACCTGAGCCAAATGGGAGGAGTGCTGGTCCAAAAAAAGAGACAAGTACATGCTATGTGCAAAAGGAAAAAAAAGAGCATGAACCGCACATCCCAAAATCATACGTTGATCTAAAGCCGCTAGGCAAAAATTTAAATACTGAACATGAGGTTTTCAGTTTAACATTCTGATCAGACTGTATGAAGCCCACTGCCCCTTCACGGCAAACCTCGTAGTGGGTCCTAACGCCCTAACGGAGCGGAGCCGTGCGGCGACCACCGCCGCAGCGGCCATGCACCAGCAGGGCGGACGGCCTGTTTCCCCACAGCACCCATGCTGTGAGACTGAGCCCCCAAGACTCCAGACCGCGCCGCCCCACCAGCACAAAGCCACAGCAACAATGGCCGCCACACAGCACCAGCACCAAAATGAAAAGGAGTATTTAAACTCACCTTCCTCCAGCTCTTCAGTGAGAGCCAAAATGGGCTAGACCCCTTACTTTGCAGTCTCCTGCTAATTAAAATCACCTGAGCCAAATGGGAGGAGTGCTGGTCCAAAAAAAGAGACAAGTACATGCTATGTGCAAAAGGAAAAAAAAGAGCATGAACCGCACATCCCAAAATCATACGTTGATCTAAAGCCGCTAGGCAAAAATTTAAATACTGAACATGAGGTTTTCAGTTTAACATTCTGATCAGACTGTATGAAGCCCACTGCCCCTTCATGGGTGCTGTGGGGCAACAGGCCGTCTGCCCTGCTGGTGCATGGCCGCTGCGGCGGTGGTCGCTGCACGGCTCCGCTCCGTTAGGGCGTTAGGACCCACTACGAGGTTTGCCGTGAAGGGGCAGTGGGCTTCATACAGTCTGATCAGAATGTTAAACTGAAAACCTCATGTTCAGTATTTAAATTTTTGCCTAGCGGCTTTAGATCAACGTATGATTTTGGGATGTGCGGTTCATGCTCTTTTTTTTCTTTTTGCACATAGCATGTACTTGTCTCCTTTTTTGGACCAGCACTCCTCCCATTTGGCTCAGGTGATTTTAATTAGCAGGAGACTGCAAAGTAAGGGGTCTAGCCCATTTGGGCTCTCACTGAAGAGCTGGAGGAAGGTGAGTTTAAATGCTCCCTTCATTTTGGTGCTGGTGCTGTGTGGTGGCCATTGTTGCTGTGGCTTTGTGCTGGTGGGGCGGCGCGGTCTGGAGTCTTGGGGACTCAGTCTCGCAGCATGGGTGCTGTGGGGCAACAGGCCGTCCGCCCTGCTGGTGCATGGCCGCTGCGGCGGTGGTCGCCACACGGCTCCGCTCCGTTAGGGCGTTAGGACCCACTACGAGGTTTGCCGTGAAGGGGCAGTGGGCTTCATACAGTCTGATCAGAATGTTAAACTGAAAACCTCATGTTCAGTATTTAAATTTTTGCCTAGCGGCTTTAGATCAACGTATGATTTTGGGATGTGCGGTTCATGCTCTTTTTTTTCTTTTTGCACATAGCATGTACTTGTCTCTTTTTTTGGACCAGCACTCCTCCCATTTGGCTCAGGTGATTTTAATTAGCAGGAGACTGCAAAGTAAGGGGTCTAGCCCATTTTGGCTCTCACTGAAGAGCTGGAGGAAGGTGAGTTTAAATGCTCCCTTCATTTTGGTGCTGGTGCTGTGTGGCGGCCATTGTTGCTGTGGCTTTGTGCTGGTGGGGCGGCGCGGTCTGGAGTCTTGGGGACTCAGTCTCGCAGCATGGGTGCTGTGGGGCAACAGGCCGTCCGCCCTGCTGGTGCATGGCCGCTGCGGCGGTGGTCGCCGCACGGCTCCGCTCCGTTAGGGCGTTAGGACCCACTACGAGGTTTGCCGTGAAGGGGCAGTGGGCTTCATACAGTCTGATCAGAATGTTAAACTGAAAACCGCATGTTCAGTATTTAAATTTTTGCCTAGCGGCTTTAGATCAACGTATGATTTTGGGATGTGCGGTTCATGCTCTTTTTTTTTGTTTTATGGAGATACCACAATGTTCAATATGCGGCCTGTATTTTTTAATTTTTTTGCCACCAAAATTTGGTCAATAAGTAGGCTATGACACAATAAAAAAAATTCGATGGTGGCCTGAAATGGTACAATTTTTAGCGCAATGATATGTGATCCATGTGTCAGACAAAACACAATGTTAAATGTCTGAACTGTAGCTAAATATTTTTTTGGCAGCAAAAGGGTGTCAAAAAATTGTATAAGACACTCCAAAAAATACTATAGTACCACAAAAAATTCCAGAATTTTCTGCGCACTCAGATATGATGGCTGGGATGGGCAAACCCATTTAAAATAGTTGGATTTTCACGCTTTACTGTGTAAAGGATCTGGCCGTAGTCTGCAGTGTCAACAAGCAAATGGAGAAAAAAGGGGGCTCTGGATTGCTTTGGAATAAAATTATCAAGATTAAGATACAAAAAAAGTATTCCTAGCCAATGATACCTTGGGCTAGGTACATATGTAATAGGCAGCAGCAGCAGACATTAATGGAATGGACCCTCTTGATGTATGCAATGATATCTATACACCCACATACAGTGCCTGCATGCCTTGCAGTGATATGTATAGAGCCACATACACTCCCCAGCCTACCTAGCACTGCAATCTATATACTCTGTAATTAGTCCTTAGGGCTCCTACTCACTTGCGCGAGACTCGGATGAGTCTCGCACGGCAATACCCCGGCACTGCACCTGGCACAGAGGAGCTAAGTGTGCGGCTGGATGTATTCCTATGCGGCCGCACGCTCCGATCTGAGTGCCGGTAGCAGAGCCGGGTTTTAACATGCGAGACTCATCCGAGTAGGAGCCCTTAGAAAGACTGTTGGTTTAGCTGGATTTGTGTAAAATATGATGGTATAACCACACTAACTGATAAACCACCAAATATGACCCAATCTCAGCAGCACCTCTCCCTACACTGTCTGAATCAGGAGCTGAATGTGACGAGCAGGGCGGCACCAGGTCTCTTATAGACCTGATGATTCTGTGCGGCTAGTCAATCACTGTAATGCTACAACCAAGATGGCTACAGCATTACAGTGTGTGGCATACATTCCCTGCATGTTTATTGTCTCTCTAAAGAGCACCAAACATGCAGGGTGGGGACCCAAGCTCCCGCCAGCAAACCCAGAAATGCTTGGTGCCAGTATCGCAAGTGCAGCAATGCTCAGGCGAGTAATGAGCATTATCGAGTATGTTCGCTCATCACAAGTTATAAATTTTGATGTTATAAAATATTCTAATTTACTGATATAATGACTTTTGGGTTTTCATTGGCTGTAAGCCATAATCATCAACATTAACAAAAATAAACACTTGAAATAGATCACTCTGTTTGTAATGATGCTATATAATGAGTTTCACTTTTTGTATTGAAGAACTGAAATAAATTAACTTTTTGATAATATTCTAATTTTGTGAGAAGCACCTGTATGTATTGGTTTTAACTTATTGTGTATACATGTTAATAAAATGCCTTGTTTTTTCTACCTTTGTTAGAATCTCTTTTATTGCTGGCCGCAATAGGTCTAGCTGCTATCAATTTTGTATATATTTAAAGGAAACTTGTCAGGTCCCCCGTGCCCCCAGAACTACCAGCAATTGCATCTGCATATTTAGACACACTGTTTGTAATGACTCTATATAACATATGAGTTTCACTTTTTGCATTGAAGAACTGAAATAAATTAATTTTTTGAAGATATTCTAATTTAGCGAGAAGCACTTGTATATTCCCCCGTACTGTCATTGCCAGCTCCACAATAACAAAGGAACTACTAACTGCCACCACCGATCATTTCTTCAAGCCGGTTGGAGACCCGTTACAGGTAGCATATAGCTTCAGGGGTGCAGTTTACAGAGGCAGAGGAACAGAGCTATTACATTTTATATATTTAGACCAGAAAAATACACAGTGTTTATAAAAAAAATATAGAATATGATACAAAATGGGAATAAACATGATATATACAATTACATAAAATAAAAAGGAATAAAGAAAGAAAATTACTAAAACTGGTTATGAAAAGAAAGGAAGGAAGCAAGGAAAGAAGCTCCATTTGGGTCCCCTGGATCCAAATGATTTCTCTGGCTTAGGTCCTGTGTAGTAACTGTGAACAAGCAAGTCCTTTAGGTTGCGAGACCTTCTATATGTGATTGATGGTTCAGTGCTGATATGTTTGGCTAAAGTCTGGTCCATTTTCAGCATTGACCAGTATTTCTCCAGGACTCGTCTCATTTCAGGCCATTTCTCACTAAAGGTTGAGATGAACCTTATCAAGGGGCTTCTTTCCTTGCAATGACTGCATAGCTTTCCCAACCATGTCCCGAGCATTGACTTTCACATCTAGTGATGGCCATAAATCCTACACCATTCCGCAACATATTACATGTAACACCATTGGTGTATCGAATTATGCGGTCTGTCCATGCCCAAAAATATATGTAGGCCTGACATCCAGACTGCTAAAAAATAATGTGAGGGAACGTCATAGAGACATTGTAAATGCCAAGGATGTAGTGGATGTCACAAAATTGAAATCGATACCTAGACATTTTAAATCAGCTTATGATTGACAGGTATCAACAAATTTTATATTGATTAAAGAGGCGATAACTGGAAGAAAAACCTGGCTCAGTTAGAGGCTAAAAGGATCTCCAAAATTGGCTGCATTCAACCCTATGGGTTAAATGAAACCTTAAGTTTTGCCCCCTTCCTTGAACAGCTCTCTTTTTGTATTGCTTTTATTGTTAGTCTTTTTTAGTCACTTGACTATAATGCACCTTATTCACACTTCATTAGTTTGCAGCAAACATAATTTCACTGCACCTTTATGCACTTAAATCACTTTTTGACATTTCTTTGTGTGATTATTCATATGATGTAGTAACTTTCTCCATTTAGCCTCCTTGTTCATATTGCTCAACCTAGGCCTTGCATTTTGCTTTCAACATATGTGTATTTTGGAGTTCATGGTGCTGCAAATGTAAGTAATATGCTGCTAAATTTACTTAAAATACTGCTATAATGTACTTTTACCTATATTTAGTTGAACTTGCAGCAAGCAAAGATATTTGCATCTTATGCGCCCCAAACATTTTGTGATAACCTTACTTCAGAATTGTCTAGGTGGTTATACTTGAGCACTCAATGCCGTTTTTAATAATAGTGATCCACTGAGGCTACATCCTCTGCACTTCTAAGAATGTTTTCCTTGTACTAAAATTAAATACATGAGTGCAATATTTTTTCTATTTTTTTTTCTATGTACTCTATACTATGGTGGTTTCTGACCTAGCTTAACTTCCTTTAACGTTTTCATAGTGATCTAGTTTCTTATAATTGTATTTTTATTGTTTTTTTACTGTAATGGCTAATCAATTAAAACATATGGAGTTACCTATGATTAGAGTGTACACTCCCTGAATGCAGTTGCATTTGTATTTACCTCTTAATATATCTTTTATTGTATGTATGTATGTATGTATGTATATGTCCTAACAAAGATTTGTACTTTTTATTATATTTGGAATTAAGGCTTCCTTGTTAAATATAAGTTTGATTTACTTGATGGAAGTGCCGTCAATCTAGGCCAATATATTGTTTTTGTTTTAAAGCACCAAACATGCTGGGTGAATCACTTGAATATACAGAGGCAAATAGCAAATTACTCGCTGAGTAACGAATAGCCCGAAGTACTAGTACTTATACTAGTACTTATACTTATACGAACAGTACTATTCGTGCGAGTAACGAATAGTGCCGAATAATTTCGCTCATCACTAGTAACAATTCCGAAAAGAAGGAAGAATTGGAAGCATTTAAAGAGACAAGGATGGATGAACACATAACTTAGTCACTTGTTAAAAAAGAAAAAAGAAATGTTTATCAAATGGAAAGAGGGGAGCATTTCTAAAAAAAAATAATATAATGCTATTTAAACGGATTGCAGGGCAAGCGTTAGAAGAACTAAAGCCAGTAATGAAATAAAGCTTGCAAGGGAGACCAAAAGCAGTAAAAAAGGATTTTGTGGGTATGCGAAAAAACCAATAGAAAAGTCAAAGATGCTATAGGATTTTTAGGCCGAACTTTTGATTTCCTATTTTGCATCTGTGTGTTCTCTAAGAAAGCAATTGTAAAATCAACTGATCTTTATGGTGCCATCCAAGTAATAAAATAATCCACACTATCTATAAACAAAGAGATGATGAGGGAACACTTAGATATTTTAAATGAATTTAAATCTCCTGGTCAAGATGAATTACATCCTAGGGTTCTGAAAGAGATAGCAGAGGAAATTGCAGAACCACTAGCCAGAATTTTTGAAAAATCCCGGATAACAGGACAAGTCCCAGAAGATTGGGGAAAGGCAAATGTTGTCCCTATCTTCAAAAAAGGAAAAAAGACTGAGCCAGGAAATTACAGTACAGTGAGCCTTACTTCTATACCAGGAAAGATATTTTAACAAATTATTAAACAGCATGGTTTTGTAGCAAACAAGTCATGCCAGACTAATCTACTTTCCTTCTATGATGGAATCATTGACTGAGTGTGTGAGGGTATGCCAGGGCAGTAGTCGTGGCTGAGGTAAAAATCTCTAGCACTGACCTCCCATCACATACAAATCCCAGGTCTTCATTCATCAGCATCAGTGTTAACATTGGACAATTTCTCCTCTGTCCCTGTCATTCCTTCTCTGTCGCTAAGCTTGCTTCCGGGACAGATTGTGCTCTCCGGTCTCTCAGCATCATCTCTGCTCAGTCCTGCTCCAGTAGGGGAGCCTCTAAACCATTTCGCCCCGGTCTCGAAAACATCCACCCACATAACAAGCCGCCACATTCTGAGTGACCTGCCCATACTGCTTAGTCTTCTTCTGGCAACTGCAGACCCACTTATACTGCACTGTCAGCACTTCTCCTGGTGTTTCTCCCCGATGGGGCCCTGACCCTAAATACTGTATGTCTGGGCTCTTATCTTTAATGTTATGGAGCTATCAGCCCTGTCAGGGTGCTCCCGCCCAACTGATTCAAATCCCAGATGTTCCCCAGGTTAACGGCCGTTAGCTCTTCCTACTTTAACTATATACAGGTTAAGCATACTCTCCACCCCAATTAGTGGCCAATCTAGGGAAATACACTTTCCCTACAACTATAACAGTAATCATTCATAGCATTTACACAACAGGTACCATAAATATGCACAACATGTATTATTTACATATAAAACCTACAAGAGACAAAATGAGCTACATTTTTGTGTTTTTTCTTTGTATTTTTGCATTCTGTGCAAGCCGGAGTGTGGCCACCCTTTTCTGAGCTGGAGTTTGTATATAAAGCTCCTCCAGGCTGGAGTTCTACTGGTTGGACCCAGTCCTGTTGTCTGCCCTTATTCACACTGAGGTCAACATTGACACATGGTAAGGTTTTTAATATTAGACAGTGCAGGACTGTCCTGATCAGAGTTACCTTGTCGTGGTGAGTTGGCTTTTATGCTATTTTTGATCAAAAACAGTATTACTAAAAACTCTGTGTTATTTAGATGCACTTTTTGCTTTTTACTTATTTAAAGCAGGGTTTTTGCTCATTTTCTCTCTTGTAGGTTTTATATGTTTTATGGCCAATTTGAACATGCGTTTATGTGTTGCAAGTGTACCAACTTAAGTCAAGCTCTATTTTTATATGAATTATTTACAATAGCATTACAAAGAAGGCAATCATTCATATTTACAGATACTTCCTTGTGCCCCTTACAAGTGCATCGGGGAAATGCGGTAGATATAGTATATCTCGACTTCATTAAACCATTTGATAAAGAATCTCATAATATCCTTATTGAAAAAAATGACCAAGTATGGGACTCACAAGGCTACAGTTAGGTGGATTAATAACTGGATCAGGGATTGTACACAAAGAGTGGTAATAAATGGTTGCACATCCAATTGGAAGAGTGTTTCAAGTGGGGTAGCACAAGGTTTTGTCCTGGCCCAAGTGTTGTTGAACATTTGTATAAATAATCTAGATAAGTGAACTGAAGGTTAACTGATCAAATTTGCAGTGGATAACTAATGAACTAGTGAAGACAGAGAATGAATCAGAAGGATTTACATAAGCTTGAACAATGGTCAGTAGTGTTGAGCGATACCTTCCGATACTCAAAGGTATCGGTATCGGATGGTATCAGCCGATATCCAAAAAGTATTGGATATCGCCGATACCGATACCCGATACCAATGCAAGTCAATGGGACACAAGTATCGGAAGGTATCCTGGATGGTTCCCAGGGTCTGAAGGAGAAGAAACTCTCCTTCAGGCCCTGGGATCCATATTCATGTAAAAAATAAAGAATTAAAATAAAAAATATGGATATACTCACCCCTCCGGCGGCCCCTGGACCTTACCGATGTAACCGGCACCCTCCGTTCCTAAGAATGAGCAGTGAAGGACCTTCGATGACGTCGCGGCTTGTGATTGGTTGCGTGATAGCTCATGTGACCGCTCACGCGACCAATCACAAGCCGCGACGTCATCGCAGGTCCTAAACTCACTGCATTCTTAGGAACGGAGGCTGCCGGTTACATTGGTAAGGTCCAGGGGCCGCCGGACGGGTGAATATATCCATATTTTTTATTTTTATTCTTTATTTTTTACATGAATATGGATCCCAGGGCCTGAAGGAGAGTCTCCTCTCCTCCAGACCCTGGGAACCATACACTGGGAACTTCCAATTCCGATTTCCGATATCACAAAAATATCGGAACTCGGTATCGGAATTCCGATACAGCAAATATCGGCCGATATCCGATACTTGCGGTATCGGAATGCTCAACACTAATGGTCAGTGATTAATAAAATGGTATTTAACAGGGAGAAATGCAAGATTCTACATCTAGGCTAGAAATTTGAAAATTACATCTACAGAATGGGAGGAATAGAACTAAGCAACCTCATGTGTGAGAAATACTTGGGTGTACTAATAGATCACAAACTGCACATGAGTCAACAGTGTGATGCAGTAGCAAAAAGGCAAACACAGTTCTAGGATGTATTAAGAGAAGCATAGAGTCTAGATCACGTGAAGTATTTATACCCCTCTACTCCTACTTGGTCAGGCCTTATGTGGAGTATTGTGTCCAGTTCTGGGCACCGCATTTTAAAAAAGACATTGAAAAACTGGAGCATTTTCAGAGAAGAGCTACCAGGATGTTGAGCGGGCTGCACAGTATGTCCTACGAGGAACGGTTAAAGGATCAGGGAATGTTTAGGTTGCAAAAAATTAGGCTAAGAGGAGACCTAATACCTATCTACAAATGTCTGAAGGGATGTCAGAGTGTAGAGGGATCATCCTTATTCTCATTTGCACATATACACACAAGAAGCAATAGAATGAAACTGAAAGGTAAAAGATACCGATTAGACATTAGAAAAACTTTTTGACAGTGAGGGTGATTAATGAGTGGAGGGGCTTGTGGAGAGGCCATTATACTATTTAGAAGTCTGAGATTTCATCATACTATATGGGGGTCTGTGGAGGGACAATCAATTTATATAGGGACCTGTGGGGATCATGATAATATATGGATATCTGTGGTGGACCATAATACTATATAGGAAACTGTGGAGGGACCATTATACTGTATAGAGACCCAATCTGGGGAAGGGGGCAGGTACAGCATGGGCCTTTGAGCTTTCATATGCCAGAGCTGGATTTTAGTCCCAGTCTGTCCCTGCACATGCCACCTATAAGATGCATAAAATCCTTAAAATGAGGTGTGGATTGAGTGCATCTCACTCCAGCAGTTTAATTGACAGTCTTAATAAATCAGGCCCAATGTCCTTCTGTCCATTACTAATCGTCATATAATTTTCTCTAACCTTCAGGCCGCTCTCTAGGAGTTTGGACTGCTGCTGTTTACAAAGTAAATACATAAAAAATGAAGAACCTTATTTTGAATGTCCAACATATAATTCTAAATACTGTTTGTAAATTAACATTTTAATTGGAAAGATACAGCTACAAACTACTGTATATCGTTATACATTGTCACTTAATCAAAAAATGTTCTTTATTTTGTGAAGTAAATAATCTCTTAAAAGGATTTCAAGCTTCATATGTTTTCTAGAGTATAAGATAGCCCTTGCAAAATCACTTTATGACTCTGCTGGTAAAAGTCTCACTGTAGTAGCTTAAATAATTGCAGAGCTTTATATTAAAATCCATTTGGACTAGCAAACACATTTCAATGGAATGGAATGAATGTTTTAAAAATGTACTGGTCAACCGACCTTCACCGATAGCTGCTACTGCGCAGGCGCTGGCCTTGCCATCTTGGAGGAGGAAATTATTTTTTCTCTAGCAAGATGGCGGGGCCGACGCCTGCACAGTAGCAACTATCGGATCGCTAATAGCTGCTACTGTGCAGGCATGGCCGGCACCATTTTCAGACACATTTTTTTTTAATGAATTTATTTATAGCGTGATATAAAAGAATGAATTGCACATTACACATTCGATCATGCAGCAGGTGGGTTTTTTTTTCAATATATATATATACTAGATGGAGGCATGATGCTATCACATGGGGAGGGTGGTAATGTCACGATGGGGGCAGGCTTTGCAGCGTTGAGAATCTCTCCCCCATGTGCTCACCCCCCTATCCACTCACTTTCCCCATGTGCTGTCTTTTCCCATCTGTGCTCTCTTCTTTGACCTGTCTACCCCATGTGCTATCCCCTTTGTCTGCTGTCTCTCTCCTTCCTGTGCTGTGTTCTCCCCTCATGTGCTGTCCCGTTTGAGCTGTCTCCTCCTGTGCTCTGTCTCTCTCACCCCTGTGTGCTTTGATTGCAAAGGATACATTTTGTGAGGCAAAATATTGTTTAAAAGCAGTGAAATATTTTATCTCATAAGAGAAATCCTCTGTGATCCCCTGCTGTAATGTCAGTATTGTCTTTTGCTTCCTCCCCAGCCCAGGAGATGTGGTATGCTCCGTACAAGGTCAGACACAGACAATTTTTAAAATTAACTTTCGTTTGTGTGAAAACCCCTTTAGTGTGACCGGCTTACTCTGCCTGTAGACACGTCGTGCATCTGCCATCGGGATCAGCCAAATGATTCACTGCGCCTGCAGTGTCTGCAGTGTTTTTTCTATATAAATATATAGAGAGAGAGACAAAAAAGAACACAACAGCACATGTGCATGAATCTAGGCCATGTGAAAACACAGAAAAACATTCAATATAAATTATAATTCTCAAAAACATTTTTTTTTACAAAACGTACAGTAATAGATTAAAATGAAGGTTCTTAGTGCATAAATTGGCCAATTCTTGCATGCCTATCAACCATGACAAGGTCACCACTCTCTGATGGGTCTTACTCTACTGTACATGCCACTTTTGAGCCACCAGTATAGAAAATGTTTCAGCACAGCCTGCTAGGGAGGTGCACAAATATAGGTTCCCAAACCTTAATACGTGAAATAATTTATAATTGGCACACTCCAGAAATGTGATGCGAAGGGGAATATTTAATATACATACAGTAGTCACAAACGTTTCGGTCCGCGTGGACCTTCATCAGTGTGCTAGATTTATAGCTGAGGTGATGTGAACCATATAATGGGCCCCAATACAGTTAGTTTGCATCAAATGGAGAGTATTGAGGAAAACACAAAATTATGTGGCAGTCCAGCCGTTGAAGGAAAGGAAAAAGGCGCGCAGAGGACTGGTGCAGCCATGCGGTATCCACCGCAAGTAGACTGTGCACAGTCACGGTGGGAACAAGGCATGTAGAGTCCATCTGTTCACCTTTTCTGCGTCGCACAAAGACATGGTGGTTGATAACAAAGATCTCAAATTTGGACTCATCAGACCAAAGCATAGATTTCCACTGGTCTAATGTCCATTCCTTGTGTTCTTTAGCCAAAACAAGTCTCTTCTGCTTGTTGCCTGTCCTTAGCAGTGGTTTCCTAACAGCTATTTTACCATGAAGGCCTGCTGCACAAAGTCTCCTCTTAACAGTTGTTGTAGAGATGTGTCTGCTGCTAGAACTCTGTGTGGCATTGACCTGGTCTCTAATCTGCTGTTAACCTGCGATTTCTGAGGTTGGTGACTTGGAGAAACTTATCCTCAGAAACAGAGGTGACTCTTGGTCTTCCTTTCCTGTCATGTGAGCCAGTTTCTTTGTAGCGCTTGATAGTTTTTGCCACTGAACTTGGGGACACTTTCAAAGTTTTCCCAATTTTTCGGACTGACTGACCTTCATTTCTTAAAGTAATAATGGCCACTTGTCTTTCTTTACTTAGCTGCTTTTTTCTTGCCATAATACAAATTCTAACAGTCTATTCAGTAGGACTATCAGCTGTGTATCCACCAGACTTCTGCACAACACAACTGATGGTCCCAACACCATTTATAAGGCAAGAAATTCCACTTATTAAATTCATCTAAGCGGCAGCGCAGAATTTTAACTACAAATTTCCCTTTGAAGACACTTATTAACCCCTTCACCCCCAAGGGTGGTTTGCACGTTAATGACCGGGCCAATTTTTACAATTCTGACCACTGTCCCTTTATGAGGCTATAACTCTGGAACGCTTTGACGGATCTTGGCGATTCTGACATTGTTTTCTCGTGACATATTGTACTTCATGTTAGTGGTAAAATTTATTCGATATAACTTGCATTTATTTGTGAAAAAAACGAATATTTGGCGAAAATTTTGAAAATTTCGCAATTTTCCAACTTTGAATTTTTATGCCCTTAAATCACAGACATATGTCACGCAAAATACTTAATAAGTAACATTTCCCACATGTCTACTTTACATCAGTACAATTTTGGAACCAAAATTTTTTTTTGTGACGGAGTTATAAGGGTTAAAAGTTGACCAGCAATTTCTCATTTTTACAACACCATTTTTTTTTAGGGACCACATCTCATTTGAAGTCATTTTGAGGGGTCTATATGATAGAAAATACTCAAGTGTGACACCATTCTAAAAACTGCACCCCTCAAGGTGCTCAAAACCACATTCAAGAAGTTTATTAACCCTTCAGGTGTTTCACAGGAATTTTTTGAATGTTTAAATAAAAATGAGCATTTAACTTTTTTTCACACACAATTTATTTCAGCTCCAATTTGTTTTATTTTACCAAGGGTAACAGGAGAAAATGGACCCCCAAAGTTGTTGTACAATTTGTCCTGAGTACGCTGATACCCCATATGTGAGGGTAAACCACTGTTTGGGCGTATGGCAGAGCTCGGAAGGAAAGGAGCGCCATTTGACTTTTCAATGCAAAATTGACTGGAATTGAGATGGGACGCCATGTTGCGTTTGGAGAGCCCCTGATGTGCCTAAACACTGAAACCCCCTACAAGTGACACCATTTTGGAAAGTAGACCCCCTAAGGAACTTATCTTGATGTGTGGTGAGCACTTTGACCCACCAAGTGCTTCACAGAAGTTTATAATGCAGAGCCGTAAAAATAAAAAATCATATTTTTTCACAAAAATGATCTTTTTGCCCCCAATTTTTTATTTTCCCAAGGGTAAGAGAAGAAATTGGACCCCAAAAAATGTTGTGCAATTTGTCCTGAGTACGATGATACCCCATATGTGGGTGTAAACCATTGTTTGGGCGCATGGCAGAGCTTGGAAGGGAAGGAGCGCCATTTGACTTTTCAATGCAAAATTGACTGGAATTGAGATGGGACGCCATGTTGCGTTTGGAGAGCCCCTGATGTGCCTAAACATTGAAACTCCCTACAAGTGACACCATTTTGGAAAGTAGACCCCCTAAGGAACTTATCTTGATGTGTGGTGAGCACTTTGACCCACCAAGTGCTTCACAGAAGTTTATAATGCAGAGCCGTAAAAATAAAAAATCATATTTTTTCACAAAAATGATCTTTTTGCCCCCAATTTTTTATTTTCCCAAGGGTAAGAGAAGAAATTGGACCCCAAAAAATGTTGTGCAATTTGTCCTGAGTACGCTGATACCCCATATGTGGGTGTAAACCATTGTTTGGGCGCATGGCAGAGCTTGGAAGGGAAGGAGCGCCATTTGACTTTTCAATGCAAAATTGACTGGAATTGAGATGGGACGCCATGTTGCGTTTGGAGAGCCCCTGATGTGCCTAAACACTGAAACCCCCTACAAGTGACACCATTTTGGAAAGTAGACCCCCTAAGGAACTTATCTTGATGTGTGGTGAGCACTTTGACCCACCAAGTGCTTCACAGAAGTTTATAATGCAGAGCCGTAAAAATAAAAAATCATATTTTTTCACAAAAATGATCTTTTCGCCCCCAATTTTTTATTTTCCCAAGGGTAAGAGAAGAAATTGGACCCCAAAAAATGTTGTGCAATTTGTCCTGAGTACGCTGATACCCCATATGTGGGTGTAAACCATTGTTTGGGCGCATGGCAGAGCTTGGAAGGGAAGGAGCGCCATTTGACTTTTCAATGCAAAATTGACTGGAATTGAGATGGGACGCCATGTTGCGTTTGGAGAGCCCCTGATGTGCCTAAACATTGAAACTCCCTACAAGTGACACCATTTTGGAAAGTAGACCCCCTAAGGAACTTATCTAGATGTGTTTTGAGAGCTTTGAACCCCCAAGTGTTTCACTACAGATTATAACGCAGAGCCGTGAAAATAATTTTTATTTTTTTTCTCAAAAATGATTTTTTAGCACCCAGCTTTGTATTTTTACAAGGGTAACAGAATAAATTGGACCCCAAAATTTGTTTTCCAATTTGTCCTGAGTACGCTGATACCCCATATGTGGGGGGGAACCACTGTTTGGGCGCATGACAGAGCTCGGAAGGGAAGGAGCGCCATTTGGAATGCAGACTTAAATGGATTGGTCAGCAGCCGTCACGTTGCATTTGCAGAGCCCCTGATGTACCCAAACAGTACAAACCCCCCACAAGTGACCCCATATTGGAAACTAGACCTCCCAAAGAACTTATCTAGATGTGTTTTGAGAACTTTGAACCCCCAAGTGTTTCACTAAAGTTTATAGCGCAAAGCCGTGAAAATAAAAATTCTTTTTTTTTTTCACAAAAATGATTTTTTAGCCCCCAGTTTTGTATTTTCACAAGGGTAACAGGATAAATTAGACCCCAAAAGTTGTTGTCCAATTTGTCCTGAGTACGCTGATACCCCATATGTGGGGGGGAACCACTGTTTGGGTGCATGACAGAGCTCGGAAGGGAAGGAGCGCCATTTGGAATGCAGCCTTAAATGGATTGGTCTGCAGGCGTCACGTTGCATTTGCAGAGCCCCTGATGTACCCAAACAGTACAAACCCCCCACAAGTGACCCCATATTGGAAACTAGACCTCCCAAGGAACTTATCTAGATGTGTTGTGAGAACTTTGAACCCCCAAGTGTTTCACTACAGTTTATAACGCAGAGCCGTGAAAATAAAACATCTTTTTTTTCCCACAAAAATGATTTTTAGCCCCCCAAATTTTTATTTTCCTAAGGATAACAAGAGAACTTGGACCCCAGAAGTTGTTGTTCAATTTGTCCCGAGTACGCTGATAACACATATGTTGGGGTAAACCCCTTTTTGGGCGCACGGGAGAGCTCGGAAGGGAAGGAGCACTGTTTTACTTTTTCAACGCAGAATTGGCTGGAATTGAGATTGGACGCCATGTCGCGCTTGTAGAGCCCCTGATGTGCCTGGACAGTGGAAACTCCCCAATTCTACCTGAAACCCTAACCCAAACACACCCCTAACCCTAATCCCAATGGTAACCCTAACCACACCCCTAGCCCTGACACACCCATAATTCTAATCCCAACCCTAATCCAAACGTAAATGTAATCCAAACCCTAACCCTAACTTTAGCCCCAACCCTAACTTTAGCCCCAACCCTAACTTTACCTCCAACCCTAGCCCTAACCCTAACCCTAACCCTACCCCTAACCCTAACCCTAAACGTGACTGAAATACGTGGCACTGAAATACGTGGCACTGAAATACGTGGCACTGAAATACGTGGCACTGAAATACGTGGCACTGAAATACGTGATACGTGGCACTTAAATACGTGGCACTGAAACACGTGGCACTGAAATACGTGATACGTGGCACTGAAATACGTGGCACTGAAATACGTGGCACTGAAATACGTGGCACTGAAATACGTGGCACTGAAATACGTGGCACTGAAATACGTGGCACTGAAATATGTGATACGTGGCACTGAAATACGTGGCACTGAAATACGTGGCACTGAAATACGTGGCACTGAAATACGTGGCACTGAAATACGTGGCACTGAAATACGTGGCACTGAAATACGTGATACGTGGCACTGAAATACGTGGCACTGAAATACGTGGCACTGAAATACGTGATACGTGGCACTTAAATACGTGGCACTGAAACACGTGGCACTGAAATACGTGATACGTGGCACTGAAATACGTGGCACTGAAATACGTGGCACTGAAATACGTGGCACTGAAATACGTGGCACTGAAATACGTGGCACTGAAATACGTGGCACTGAAATACGTGGCACTGAAATACGTGGCACTGAAATACGTGGTACTAAAATATGTGGCACTGAAATACGTGATACGTGGCACTGAAATACGTGATACGTGGCACTGAAATATGTGATACGTGGCACTGAAATACGTGGCACTGAAACACGTGGCACTGAAATACGTGGCACTGAAATACGTGGCACTGAAATACGTGGCACTATGACTGTCAGAAAATGTTCATTAAACGGTTAGGGGTGAGGTTAGGGGTAGAGTTAGGGTTAGGGTTTGGATCCCTTTATCACCTTGATGGTGGTGGGTGGCTTTTCAGTGTGTTTAAATGCATGCGTTTTTAACGCAAACAAACGCATGTGCTTAAAAACGCAAGAAAATACTGCAGGTTGTATTTCTGAAAATGAACGCATGCAGAAAAAAAACGCATGCGTTTGAAAACGCGACCAAACGCGTACAAAAAAACCGCATGCGTTTTCAATGTTAAATATAGGGAAAAAACGCATGCGTTTTTTTGTGCAAAAAACGCTGCAGACAAAAACGCAAGTGTGAAACCAGCGACGCTTTTTATAGCAAAAAAGTTTTTGCGTCTCCACATTTTGAGACCTATAATTTTTCCACATTTTGCTCCACAGAGTCATGTGAGGTCTTGTTTTTTGCGGGACGAGTTGACGTTTTTATTGGTAACATTTTCGGACACGTGACCGTTTTTGATCGC
Source organism: Ranitomeya variabilis (assembly GCF_051348905.1). Taxonomy (NCBI): domain Eukaryota; kingdom Metazoa; phylum Chordata; class Amphibia; order Anura; family Dendrobatidae; genus Ranitomeya; species Ranitomeya variabilis. The sequence continues at coordinate 252,603,044 of NC_135237.1, read as the reverse complement.
TTTTTATTCCGATTTTTGTGAGGCAGAATGACCAAAAACCAGCTATTCATGAATTTCTTTTGGGGGAGGCGTTTATACCGTTCCGCGTTTGGTAAAATTGATAAAGCAGTTTTATTCTTCGGGTCAGTACGATTACAGCGATATCTCATTTATATCATTTTTTTATGTTTTGGCGCTTTTATACGATAAAAACTAAAATATAGAAAAAATAATTATTTTCGTATCGCTTTATTCTCAGGACTATAACTTTTTTATTTTTTTGCTGATAATGTTGTATGGCGGCTTGTTTTTTGCGGGACAAGATGACGTTTTCAGCGGTACCATGGATATTTATATCAGTCTTTTTGATCGCGTGTTATTCCACTTTTTGTTCGGCGGTATGGTAATAAAGCGTTGTTTTTTGCCTCGTTTTTTTTTTTTTTTTCTTACGGTGTTTACTGAAGGGGTTAACTAGTGGGGCAGTTTTATAGGTTGGGTCGTTACGGACGCGGCGATACTAAATATGTGTACTTTTATTGTTTTGTTTTTTTTATTTAGATAAAGAAATGTATTTATGGGAATAATATATATATTTTTTTTATTATTTATTTAGGATTTTTTTTTTTTTTTTTTTTACACATGTGGAAAAATTTTTTTTTAACTTTTTTACTTTGTCCCAGGGGGGGACATCACAGATCATTGATCTGGCAGTGTGCACAGCACTCTGCCAGATCGACGATCTGCTGTGCAGGGCTGCAGGCTTACCAAGTGTCTGCTCTGAGCAGACACTCGGTAAGCCACCTCCTTCCCTGCAGGACCCGGATGCCGCGGCCATCTTGGATCCGGGACCTGCAGCCAGGAAGGAGGTAGGAGACCCTCGCAGCAACGCGATCACATCGCGTTGCTCCGGGGGTCTCAGGGAAGCCCGCAGGGAGCCCCCTCCCTGCGCGATGCTTCCCTATACCGCCGGTACACTGCGATCATGTTTGATCGCGGTGTGCCGGGGGTTAATGTGCCGGGGGCGGTCCGTGACCGCTCCTGGCACATAGTGCCGGATGTCAGCTGCGATATGCAGCTGACACCCGGCCGCGATCGGCCGCGCTCCCCCCGTGAGCGCCGCTGATCGGTGATGACGTACTATCCCGTCGGCGGTCATACGGGCCCACCCCACCTCGACGGGATAGTACGTCAAATGTCGGGAAGGGGTTAAACCTGACAGGGCACACCTGTGAAGTGAAAACCATTCCCGGTGACTACCTCTTGAAGCTCATCAAGAGAATGCCAAGAGTGTGCAAAGCAGTCATCAAAGCAAAAGGTAGCTACTTTGAAGAACCTAGAATATAAGACATATTTTCATTTGTTTCACACTTTTTTTGTTAAGTATATAATTCCACATGTGTTAATTCATAGTTTTGATGCCTTCAGTGTGAATGTACAATTTTCATAGTCATGAAAATACAGAAAAATCTTAAAATGAGAAAGTGTGCCCAAACTTTTGGTCTGTAATGTATATATATATATATATATATATATATATATATATATATATATATATATATATATATATATATATATATATATATATATATATATATATATACACTGCTCAAAAAATATAGGGAACACTTAAATAACAGAACATAACTCCAAGTAAATCAAACTTCTGTGAAATCAAACTGTCTACTTAGGAAGCAAGACTGTTTGACAATCAATTTCACATGCTGTTGTGCAAATGGAATAGACAACAGATGGAAATTATTGGCAATTATCAAGACACCCCCTATAAAGGAGTGGTTCTGCAGGTGGGGACCACAGACCACATCTCAGTACCAACCCTTTCTGGCTGATGTTTTGGTCACTTTTGAATGTTAGCTGTGCTTTCACACTCATGGTAGTGCAGCGCCCCAGAGTCCTGGTCGTTGCAGTAATGTCGCTCTGCCACTAAGGAGAGTGATGTTACGTCTGACTGCACTAAAGGAGTTCACCTGACCAGGTAACACTCACACTACACTTCACACTCCGGCCACCAGGGGGAGTGGTTCTATCTAGTAGGCCACTCCTCACACTCTGGTAAAACTGGGGGTTGGACAGGAAGACGGGGAGAAGTAACTGGGAAGAGCTAGAGAGAGGACCTGTCAGGGATGGGATCCTGACAGATTCCCAAGAAAGGACAAAAAGTGAGAAGAAGCAGGAATACAGCAAAGAGGCGATAGGACCAGAAGGAGTCGTGCTGTAAGATCGAGGCAACATCCTTCTGAGGCGCAAACAGTCGGTGGCTGGAACGCCGAGAAAGTAAGGGACTTTAAGCATTACTTCAAACCACAGCAGGGCAGCCAATTATAGGTTGGCTGTCTCACTTAAACACCTAAGCAGACAACGGAGGCAGCTGTTACATAGTTACATACATAGTTACATAGTTATTAAGGTTGAAGGAAGACTTTAAGTCCATCTAGTTCAACCCATAGCCTAGCATGCCCTAAAATGTTGATCCAGGGGAAGGCAAAAAACCCCATGTGGTAAGAGTAAGCTCCATCATGGGGAAAAAAAATTCCTTCCCGACCCCACATACGGCAATCAGACTAGTTCCCTGGATCAACGCCTTATCAAGGAATCTAATATATATACCCTGTAATATTATACTTTTCCAGAAAGGTATCCAGTCCCCTCTTAAATTGAAGCAATGAGTCACTCATTACAACATCATACGGCAGAGAGTTCCATAGTCTCACTGCTCTTACAGTAAAGAATCCGCGTCTGTTATTATGCTTAAACCATTTTTCCTCCAGACGTAGAGGATGCCCCCTTGTCCCTGTCACCGGTCTATGATTAAAAAGATCAGCAGAAAGGTCTTTGTACTGTCCCCTCATATATTTATACATTAACATAAGATCACCCCTTAGTCTTTGTTTTTCCAAACTAAATAGCCCCAAGTGTAATAACCTATCTTGGTATGGCAGACCCCCCAGTCCTCTAATAACCTTGGTTGCTCTTCTCTGCACCCGCTCCTGTTCAGCTATGTCTTTCTTATACACCGGAGACCAGAACTGTGCACAGTATTCTAAGTGTGGTCGCACTAGTGACTTGTATAGAGGTAAAATTATGTTCTCTGTGGGAGAGGGGCGACTCTAGAGTCCCAGAAGAACTCCAGGCCTACCCCGTCATATGGGTGCGTCCTAGCCATATCATCTGGGGGACGGAGAGAACGAACATCAGAGACAGACAGAATAAGTTGTGAGGACTATCCTGGGGTGCTCAGCAGGGAAGGACTACAACACACAGGCGCTAGAAGGTAGACACTGATTCCCACCTGAAAAGGGAGCTCCGGATGTGCCGTTGGACCGGCCGGTCTCAGCCAGCCCTGTTAACAGTACTCTGGATTGGGTACCTCCAAACCTTCAGTAAACAAAAGGTAAAGAGACTGCAACCTGGTGTCCCCGTTATTTACTACGACCTGCACCGCACCATAACATCGTCACCATACCTCCACCTTCATTGTACGCCTCTCAGCAGGGTCACGGACCGGGTCTAGCCACCGTGACAACCCCAGAGCAGAGACTCAGAGGCCCAGTACCGGGTACCCCTCGGCCCTGCGGCAGTGGGGGCGCTACAATTTGGCGTCACGAACAGGATGAACTTAAGCCTGAAGAATCAGGTCATGTGTACCTTGGAACTGTGATTTGTTGTGCTTGGACTGTGACTTATTGCAAAGACTGTGTATTGCCAATTGCTGCCAAGAGTTCCCGCCACAATTCGCCATTGCAGCGCACGGAGGGAGGAGCCTTAGCTTCGTGGGCGGAACCGGTCAAAAGAAGCGCGAGAAAGCGCGGTAAAGTGCCAGCCCCGGAAGAGAAACTCCAACCTCCAGCAGGTTAGTGGGAGGAAGGGACAGCCATGTCCGAGTCAGGGGAAGCGGAGGCGGCGGTCGCAGCCGTGAACGCAGAGGCAGCTCCGGTCCCCTTAGCAGACGTAGCCGCGGCCCTAATATCACCACCGGTGGCCGCAGAGCCCGCTGCCCCCATCAACCAGTCGGACACTGCCGCTACCACAAAGGCCATAATGCCCTTCTCTATGCCATACCTGCCCGGAGCGGCCTGGCTCCCGCGATACTCCGGGGAGTCGCACACATTAACTGATTTTAAAGAGGGAATCTGCAGCCTGCTCGAGTTCTATCCCCTGACGGAGCCACAGAAGGTTCATATGATAATCGGCCAACTCTTCGGGGCGGCTTTGAGGGAATTGAAGTCCTGGCCCGACGTGGATAAGGGAACTGCGCAGCAGGTTTTTGCAAAGCTCAAAGCCACCTTTGATACCCGCACTGCTACAGAAATTAAACTGACTTTCTATGGATGTAAACAGAGACCGCAGGATAGCTTACGAGTAGTGTTGAGTAGTGTTGAGCATTCCGATACCGCAAGTATCGGGTATCGGCCGATACTTGCGGTATCGGAATTCCGATACCGGGATTCCGATACTTGGCGCGTATCGGATACCGGAATCGGAAGTTCCATGATTCAAAATTCAGAAATTCAGCCAATGAGAAAGATTCCAAGTGTGGGCACATCCTGTTTAGCATGGAGGGCATGAAACTACTGGCAAGGCTGTGATTGGCTGCTTAAATGATGTCATGATGCAGTTTAAAAGTCGCTGGCGCCATTTTGCGATCACTCTGCTGTGAATTCAGTTAGTGACAGGACGCTGTTTGCTGACTGAGGGACAGTTTAGAGATAGCGATTTGCTTCTTTGTGCTTTCCAAAGGCTAATTTAGCAACCGCTGTGTTCACCTACTAATCACCTTCCTTTTGCCTTGTAGCGCTGTTTTCACAGCGATCTGCAAGGTCTCTCTGTGTGTGTGTGTGAGTGCAGCCCACTCTCTAGTCTGAGTGCAGCCACATAGGCCATCCATAGCTGGTTGTATTCAGTTCAGGGAGGGTGGTTCATTGCCTCATACTGTCCTTTTTTTTTTTTTTTTGAAGTAGTGCAGGCTGCTGCACATTTTTTCCAAAAATTCCTATTAGTGTCTTTCCACCCGTCTCCAGCTAATTTGTGGAAAAACACTACATAGGATAAAGTAGAGGAGGGTTTTTGGGCCTTGCAGCGCCGTTTACGGCTGTCTGCACGGTCTCCGTGTGACTGCAGCTCGCCCTGTAGTCTGTGAGCAGCCGTAGCTTGGTTGTCTCCAGCTCAGGGTTGTTCACTGCGTCATACCGCCGTCCGCCAAATCAATTTTCATTTTGTTTTCAAGTAGTGTAGTCTGCTGCTAATTAATTTAAAAAAATCCTATTAGTGTCTTTCCACCCGTCTCCAGCTAATTTGTGGAAAAACACTACATAGGATAAAGTAGAGGAGGGTTTTTGGGCCTTGCAGCGCCGTTTACGTCTGTCTGCACGGTCTCCGTGTGACTGCAGCTCGCCCTGTAGTCTGTGAGCAGCCGTAGCTTGGTTGTCTCCAGCTCAGGGTTGTTCACTGCGTCATACCGCCAAATCAATTTTCATTTTGTTTTCAAGTAGTGTAGTCTGCTGCTAATTAATTTAAAAAAATCCTATTAGTGTCTTTCCACCCGTCTCCAGCTAATTTGTGGAAAAACACTACATAGGATAAAGTAGAGGAGGGTTTTTGGGCCTTGCAGCGCCGTTTACGGCTGTCTGCACGGTCTCCGTGTGACTGCAGCTCGCCCTGTAGTCTGTGAGCAGCCGTAGCTTGGTTGTCTCCAGCTCAGGGTTGTTCACTGCGTCATACCGCCAAATCAATTTTCATTTTGTTTTCAAGTAGTGTAGTCTGCTGCTAATTAATTTAAAAAAATCCTATTAGTGTCTTTCCACCCGTCTCCAGCTAATTTGTGGAAAAACACTACATAGGATAAAGTAGAGGAGGGTTTTTGGGCCTTGCAGCGCCGTTTACGTCTGTCTGCACGGTCTCCGTGTGACTGCAGCTCTATCCGTTGTCAGTTCAGCCCCAAAAAAATAAATAAATAATAAAGTTCACCAAACACACCAGTTACACCACTTTACATTTGTGTAGGCCACATTAGCTCATATTCAAGTCTAGTCCACACTTTAGAAAATTAGTGTGTCTTATACCTGTTAGGAGGAGTTGCTCAGGAATAAGCACACAAAGCCGTTAGTACTTTTCTGCTTATCTTTATCAGTCAACCAAGATGAAGAAGGCAGTGAGTAAGGCACGTGGGCGTGGGCGTGGGCGCGGAGCAGGGAGGGGACGTGGGGATTCTGTGCCTGCTGCGGGCACCGGTGAGTCATCAGCACCCACTTTCACAAGGGAACAGTCGTTCATGCGCAGCTTTGTCGCCGAGCGCCGTACACCGCTGCTGCGTCAAGACCAAATTGAAGCCGTTGTGGGATGGATGGCAGCTAATGCATCAACTTCCATTAGTGCCACATCCTCTCAGACACAGAGCACTGGAGAGCAGCCATCTGTCTCTTCACCACCTGCAAAATTGCCCAGGCAGACAGAGATCCCAGGACAGGAGCAGTCTCTACTTCTGTTCTCTGAATCATCTCTTGGCTTGGAAACAGGGGGCCAGCCAAGCAGCATTGGAGAAATGGAAGAAGAGGCAGGGTGCAGTGATGCCCAACCGCTTTTTCTGTCTTCCTCTGAAGAGGCGGGTGGGCCAGTGGCTCCGGTCACCACCTCGCAGGCCGCATCAGCTGATGATGACACTCAGGTGCCACTTACTGGTGCGTGCTCTGCTGCTGAGACTACCCAGGAGGAGCAGTTGGGGGCAGAGGGTAGTGTAGATGATGAGGTCCTTGACCCATCTTGGCGTCAGGGACAGGAAGGTGGTGGGAGCAGCTCTGAGGAAGAGATTCCCCGTACGGCCCAAAGAGGGAGAGGGAGGGGGAAGACTGCGGATCCTGCAGCCTCCGCTTTGGCACCCGTAAGGAGCATGTCTCTTCCAAAAGTCAAAAGGGGGGCTCCCAAGACTTGCAGTGCCTGGTCCTTTTTTGACACAGTTGCAGATGACATTTGCTATGTCAGATGCAAGGTGTGTCATCAAAAAATCAAAAGAGGTCAAAAAGTCGCCAACCTCAATACCTCCAACATGTGGAAACATGTGCGCAACAGGCACCCGGCGGAGTTAGACAAACACACTGAAGAGCTAGGCCAACCAACAGCGGCAGCTACCACCTCTTCAGCTCGTGTTGCCTCTTCCTCTAGCTCACACGCAGCTGGTTCGGCTTCCTCCCAGGATCGCCGTGGAAGAACCTCTGGCCCTGTTGTCCAGAGACCCGCTGTCATTCCACCCGCAGCACCACTTTCCCAGTCAACCACACACTCCCAGCCCAGTCTACAGCCATCGGTAGTACAGGCATGGGAGAAAAGGCGGCCTTTCTCGTCAAACCACCCACGAGCACAGGCTCTGACTGCAGGCATTGCCAAACTTCTGTCACTGGAAATGCTGTCATTCAGGCTGGTGGAGACTGACAGCTTCCGTGACTTGATGTCATTGGCAGTCCCACAGTACAGTGTGCCCAGCCGCTTTTACTTCAGCAGGCAAGCCGTCCCTGCCCTGCACAAGCATGTTGAGGGACACATAAAACACGCGCTACTGAACGCCGTCAGTAGCAAGGTCCACCTCACCACCGATGCGTGGACCAGTCAACATGGACAGGGGCGATACCTTTCCCTCACTGCCCATTGGGTTAATGTAGTTGAGCCGGGTACAGACCGTGCGAGTGGCGCAGGACGTGTCCTGCCCACTCCAAGGATTGCAGGAATCCATTCTGTACGCATTGACTCCTCCTCTTACACCAGTTCCTCAGAATCATCGCTGCAGGAGCCGTCACAGTCCACCTCCACATGGACCCGTGATGAACGTGTACCTGTTACGACCGACATGAGCACAGCCGTGGCCAAACGTCAACAGGCCGTCTTGAAATTAATTTTTTTGGGGAATCGTAGCCACACAGCGCAGGAGCTCTGGAATGCCATCAAGCAGGAGAGCGATGTGTGGTTTGAGCCAGCGAATCTCCAGCCAGGCATGGTAGTGTGTGATAATGGCCAAAATCTGGTGGCAGCCCTGGGCCTCGGCAACCTCACTCACATCCCATGTCTGGCACATGTGCTCAATTTGGTCGTGCAGAGTTTTTTGAGGGACTATCCGGATCTTGATGCACTGCTGCACAAGGTCCGCCTAGAGTGTGCTCACTTGCGGTGTTCCAGCACGGCAAAAGCGCGCATTGCGGCTCTGCAGCGCCGACACCGCCTGCCGGAACATCGCATCATATGTGACCTACCTACCAGGTGGAATTCCACGTTACATATGTTGGAGCGGTTGTGTGAGCAGCAGCAAGCTGTAATGGAGTACCAGCTGTATCAGGCGCAAAAAAGTCGCAGTCAGCGCCGTACAGACTTCACAACCACAGAGTGGGCCACTATGAAGGATGTCTGCCAGGTTTTGCGTCCCTTTGATTATTCCACGCGGATGGCGAGTGCAGATGATGCACTAGTCAGCATGACTGTCCCCCTTATCTGCCTGCTTGAAAAATCACTGCAAGCGCTAAGGGATGATGTTGAGGAAGAGGTGGAGGATGAGGATTCACCACTTCCATCATCTTCTGGACAGTCAGCGCCACGTGGTTCCTCACAAACGCGTAGGCAGGGGACAGTTTGTGAGGAGGATGAGGAGGAGTCAATGGAGGAGGAAGACATCCGTCCAGAGGAGGGAGTTCCCGAATTGTCCAGTACTCAGTGTGTACAGCGAGGGTGGGGTGATGACGAGCGGGCAGAGATCACGCCTCCAGCTGGGGACAGCGTTTCTTGGGCAGTTGGCAGTCTGCAGCACATGGTGGATTACATGCTGCAGTGCCTGAGAAACGACCGCCGCATCGACCACATTCTCAACATGTCTGATTATTGGGTGTTCACCCTCCTCGATCCTCGCTACCAGGACAACGTAGAAAGCCTCATCACACCGTTGAACCGGGAGCGAAAAATGCGGGAGTACCAAGACACACTGGTCAGTTCCATCATCTTCTCCATTCCAACTGAGAGAAGTGCTGCTACTGCATTCCAAAGCAGCTCAGTGCGTCCAGGCAGTGGTGGAGGCTCTGCACAAAGAGGGAGCAGAAGCAGTGCCTCTGCCCAAGGCAAGACCAGTATGGCCCAACTGTGGCACAGTTTTGTGTGCCCCCCACAAAAGTCTACACCATCACAGACGGCTCCAGTCAGCAGGAGGCAACGGTTCCGTCAGATGGTGACAGACTACATGTCTTGCCCTCTTGCTGTACTCCCAGACGGCTCTTCCCCTTTCAAGTTTTGGGTCTCAAAGCTGGATACATGGCCAGAGCTAAGCCAGTATGCATTGGAGGTGCTGTCTTGCCCTGCGGCCAGTGTATTATCGGAACGTGTCTTTAGTGCTGCAGGTGGTGTACTAACTGACCGTCGCATGCGACTATCCTCCGATAACGTTGACCGGCTTACTTTCCTGAAAATGAACAAGGCCTGGATCTCGCAGGAATTTGCCACTCCTCCTCCTGATTAAATAATTAGGTCACTGTATACGTTATCCAGGTCTCCTGTTGTGTTCATCTTTCTACCACCTGAACTTAAATTCCTGGGCTCCAACACCGCCAGTTGAGGCTCAGACGTGCCGTCTGCACAGTCAAAACATACGACCCAGTGTTATTGGGTTTCAGTAACGTCAGCTGATCCCCAGCTGTGTAGCCGGCAATGTGTCATGCGACCGCCACGCTGACACAACAACTGAAATGTAAGGGAATCTGTCCCCCCCCCCCCCAAGGCGTTTGTTACTGAAAGAGCCACCTTGTGCAGCAGTAATGCTGCACAAGGAAAAAGGTAGCTATTTTGGTTTTGCTCCTTGCACACGCAAAACTTAACACTTATAAAATGTGTCCACTGATACCGTAAAACCGTCCCGGAGGTGGGACTTTCCTTCGTAATATGACGCAGCACAGCCGTCATTCCTACCCCCCCGGCGCCGCGCCCCGGCTCCTCAGCGTTGTTTGATTCCGTCCCGGAGCCTGCGCTGTTATGTTATCCCGTGGCCAGGCACACTTAGCGCTGCCCGTCTTCTGGCATCATTTGGTGTCAGGCTGGCTGCGCCTGTGCGGCCACGCTGGCCGAGAGCCCGCCTCGCAGTGTCTTCTGATTTAATCCCACTGGGGGCCTGGGATCTATGGACATGCGCAGTGCATATCTGAACCTCCACCTCTCACTCATCTCCCTATGGCTTCTTCAGACTGTTCGGTGTCAGCTGGTCCCTAATAGCATGCCACGGCCGTGACACCGCACAGTCTGGAAAAGAAGCCGTAGGGAGGGGAGTGAGAGGCGAGGATATGCACTGCGCATGGCCATGGATCCCAGGCCCCCAGTGGGATTACATCAGAAGACACTGCGAGGCGGGCTCTCGGCCAGCGCGGCCGCACAGGCGCAGCCAGCCTGACACCAAATGATGTCAGAAGATGGGCAGCGCTAAGTGTGCCTGGCCACGGGATAACATAACAGCGCAGGCTCCGGGACGGAATCAAACAACGCTGAGGAGCCGGGGCGCGGCGGCGGGGGGGTAGTAATGATGGCTGTGCTGCGTCATATTACGAAGGAAAGTCCCACCTCCGGGACGGTTTCACGGCTTCAGGGGACACATTTTATAAGTGTTTAGTTCTGTGTTTGCAAGGAGCATGATGAAAAGAGCCACCTTTTCCTTTTGCATTTTTTGTGCTGCACAAGCTGGCTCTTTCAGCTACAAACGCCTTGGGGGGGGGGTTAAAGGTTCCCTTTCGACTTTCTCAGGCTTCGGCCTACATTGTGTTCCTCTGCTTTTCCACCTGCCCCTGGGCTCCAACACCGCTAGTTGCCGTCCAGAAGTGCTGTACGCACAGTCAACAGTCGCTCCTCTGTTATTGGGGTTCAGTAACGTCAGCTGTTCCCCTGCTGTGTGTGTGGCAATCCCTCCAACCTCCTCCAACCTCCTCCTCCTCCACCTGTCCCTGGGCTCCAACACCGCCAGTTGCCGTCCAGAAGTGCTGTACGCACAGTCAACAGTCCCTCCTCTGTTATTGGGGTTCAGTAACGTCAGCTGTTCCCCTGCTGTGTGTGTGGCAATCCCTCCTACCTCCTCCAACCTCCTCCTCCTCCACCTGTCCCTGGGCTCCAACACCGCCAGTTGCCGTCCAGAAGTGCTGTACGCACAGTCAACAGTCCCTCCTCTGTTATTGGGGTTCAGTAACGTCAGCTGTTCCCCTGCTGTGTGTGTGGCAATCCCTCCTACCTCCTCCAACCTCCTCCTCCTCCACCTGTCCCTGGGCTCCAACACCGCCAGTTGCCGTCCAGAAGTGCTGTACGCACAGTCAACAGTCCCTCCTCTGTTATTGGGGTTCAGTAACGTCAGCTGTTCCCCTGCTGTGTGTGTGGCAATCCCTCCAACCTCCTCCAACCTCCTCCTCCTCCACCTGTCCCTGGGCTCCAACACCGCCAGTTGCCGTCCAGAAGTGCTGTACGCACAGTCAACAGTCCCTCCTCTGTTATTGGGGTTCAGTAACGTCAGCTGTTCCCCTGCTGTGTGTGTGGCAATCCCTCCTACCTCCTCCAACCTCCTCCTCCTCCACCTGTCCCTGGGCTCCAACACCGCCAGTTGCCGTCCAGAAGTGCTGTACGCACAGTCAACAGTCCCTCCTCTGTTATTGGGGTTCAGTAACGTCAGCTGTTCCCCTGCTGTGTGTGTGGCAATCCCTCCTACCTCCTCCAACCTCCTCCTCCTCCACCTGTCCCTGGGCTCCAACACCGCCAGTTGCCGTCCAGAAGTGCTGTACGCACAGTCAACAGTCCCTCCTCTGTTATTGGGGTTCAGTAACGTCAGCTGTTCCCCTGCTGTGTGTGTGGCAATCCCTCCAACCTCCTCCAACCTCCTCCTCCTCCACCTGTCCCTGGGCTCCAACACCGCCAGTTGCCGTCCAGAAGTGCTGTACGCACAGTCAACAGTCCCTCCTCTGTTATTGGGGTTCAGTAACGTCAGCTGTTCCCCTGCTGTGTGTGTGGCAATCCCTCCAACCTCCTCCAACCTCCTCCTCCTCCACCTGTCCCTGGGCTCCAACACCGCCAGTTGCCGTCCAGAAGTGCTGTACGCACAGTCAACAGTCCCTCCTCTGTTATTGGGGTTCAGTAACGTCAGCTGTTCCCCTGCTGTGTGTGTGGCAATCCCTCCTACCTCCTCCAACCTCCTCCTCCTCCACCTGTCCCTGGGCTCCAACACCGCCAGTTGCCGTCCAGAAGTGCTGTACGCACAGTCAACAGTCCCTCCTCTGTTATTGGGGTTCAGTAACGTCAGCTGTTCCCCTGCTGTGTGTGTGGCAATCCCTCCTACCTCCTCCAACCTCCTCCTCCTCCACCTGTCCCTGGGCTCCAACACCGCCAGTTGCCGTCCAGAAGTGCTGTACGCACAGTCAACAGTCCCTCCTCTGTTATTGGGGTTCAGTAACGTCAGCTGTTCCCCTGCTGTGTGTGTGGCAATCCCTCCTACCTCCTCCAACCTCCTCCTCCTCCACCTGTCCCTGGGCTCCAACACCGCCAGTTGCCGTCCAGAAGTGCTGTACGCACAGTCAACAGTCCCTCCTCTGTTATTGGGGTTCAGTAACGTCAGCTGTTCCCCTGCTGTGTGTGTGGCAATCCCTCCTACCTCCTCCAACCTCCTCCTCCTCCACCTGTCCCTGGGCTCCAACACCGCCAGTTGCCGTCCAGAAGTGCTGTACGCACAGTCAACAGTCCCTCCTCTGTTATTGGGGTTCAGTTACGTCAGCTGTTCCCCTGCTGTGTGTGTGGCAATCCCTCCTACCTCCTTCAACCTCCTCCAACCTCCTCCTCCTCCACCTGTCCCTGGGCTCCAACACCGCCAGTTGCCGTCCAGAAGTGCTGTACGCACAGTCAACAGTCCCTCCTCTGTTATTGGGGTTCAGTAACGTCAGCTGTTCCCCTGCTGTGTGTGTGGCAATCCCTCCTACCTCCTCCAACCTCCTCCTCCTCCACCTGTCCCTGGGCTCCAACACCGCCAGTTGCCGTCCAGAAGTGCTGTACGCACAGTCAACAGTCCCTCCTCTGTTATTGGGGTTCAGTAACGTCAGCTGTTCCCCTGCTGTGTGTGTGGCAATCCCTCCTACCTCCTCCAACCTCCTCCAACCTCCTCCTCCTCCACCTGTCCCTGGGCTCCAACACCGCTAGTTGCCGTCCAGAAGTGCTGTACGCACAGAGCCAAACACCTCGCCAATGTGTTAGTGGGGTTCAGCACCGCCAGCTGTTCCCCTGCTGTGTATACGGCAACGTGTACTGCGACCGCCACGCAGACACAACAAGTTAAATGTAAGGGAACCTGACCCCCCCCCCCCCAGGCGTTTGTTACTGAAGGAGCCACCTTGTGCAGCAGTAATGATGCAAAGGGAAAAAGTGCCTCTTTTCGTGATGCTCCTTGCACATGCTGAACCTAACACTTATGAAATGTGTCCCCACACAGCGTTAAACCGTCCGGTAGGTGGAACTTTCCTTTGTCGTGTGACGCAGCACAGCCATCATTTTTACCCCCTTGGCGCCGTGCGCCCCCTCCTCAGCGTTGTTTGAATCTGTCCCGGAGCCTGCGCTGTTAGGTTAGCCCTTGGCCATGCACACATGTTGCGCTGCCCGTCTTCTGACCTCATTTGGTGTCAGGCTGGCTGCGCCTGTGCGGGTGCGCTGGCCGAGATCCCGCCTCGCAGTGTCGTCTAATGTAATCCCACCGCGGGCCTGTGATCCGTGCCCGTGCGCAGTGCATATCCTCTCCTTTCACTCCCCTCCCTACGGCTTTTTCAGACTGTGCGGTGTCACGGCCGTGGCATGCTATTAGGGACCAGCTGACATCGCACAGTCTGAAGAAGCCGTAGGGAGGGGAGTGAAAGGAGAGGATATGCACTGCGCACGGGCACGGATCACAGGCCCGCGGTGGGATTACATTAGACGACACTGCGAGGCGGGATCTCGGCCAGCGCACCCGCACAGGCGCAGCCAGCCTGACACCAAATGAGGTCAGAAGACGGGCAGCGCAACATGTGTGCATGGCCAAGGGCTAACCTAACAGCGCAGGCTCCGGGACAGATTCAAACAACGCTGAGGAGGGGGCGCACGGCGCCAAGGGGGTAAAAATGATGGCTGTGCTGCGTCACACGACAAAGGAAAGTTCCACCTACCGGACGGTTTAACGCTGTGTGGGGACACATTTCATAAGTGTTAGGTTCAGCATGTGCAAGGAGCATCACGAAAAGAGGCACTTTTTCCCTTTGCATCATTACTGCTGCACAAGGTGGCTCCTTCAGTAACAAACGCCTGGGGGGGGGGGGGGGGGTCAGGTTCCCTTACATTTAACTTGTTGTGTCTGCGTGGCGGTCGCAGTACACGTTGCCGTATACACAGCAGGGGAACAGCTGGCGGTGCTGAACCCCACTAACACATTGGCGAGGTGTTTGGCTCTGTGCGTACAGCACTTCTGGACGGCAACTAGCGGTGTTGGAGCCCAGGGACAGGTGGAGGAGGAGGAGGTTGGAGGAGGTTGGAGGAGGTAGGAGGGATTGCCACACACACAGCAGGGGAACAGCTGACGTTACTGAACCCCAATAACAGAGGAGGGACTGTTGACTGTGCGTACAGCACTTCTGGACGGCAACTGGCGGTGTTGGAGCCCAGGGACAGGTGGAGGAGGAGGAGGTTGGAGGAGGTAGGAGGGATTGCCACACACACAGCAGGGGAACAGCTGACGTTACTGAACCCCAATAACAGAGGAGGGACTGTTGACTGTGCGTACAGCACTTCTGGACGGCAACTGGCGGTGTTGGAGCCCAGGGACAGGTGGAGGAGGAGGAGGTTGGAGGAGGTTGGAGGAGGTAGGAGGGATTGCCACACACACAGCAGGGGAACAGCTGACGTAACTGAACCCCAATAACAGAGGAGGGACTGTTGACTGTGCGTACAGCACTTCTGGACGGCAACTGGCGGTGTTGGAGCCCAGGGACAGGTGGAGGAGGAGGAGGTTGGAGGAGGTAGGAGGGATTGCCACACACACAGCAGGGGAACAGCTGACGTTACTGAACCCCAATAACAGAGGAGGGACTGTTGACTGTGCGTACAGCACTTCTGGACGGCAACTGGCGGTGTTGGAGCCCAGGGACAGGTGGAGGAGGAGGAGGTTGGAGGAGGTAGGAGGGATTGCCACACACACAGCAGGGGAACAGCTGACGTTACTGAACCCCAATAACAGAGGAGGGACTGTTGACTGTGCGTACAGCACTTCTGGACGGCAACTGGCGGTGTTGGAGCCCAGGGACAGGTGGAGGAGGAGGAGGTTGGAGGAGGTAGGAGGGATTGCCACACACACAGCAGGGGAACAGCTGACGTTACTGAACCCCAATAACAGAGGAGGGACTGTTGACTGTGCGTACAGCACTTCTGGACGGCAACTGGCGGTGTTGGAGCCCAGGGACAGGTGGAGGAGGAGGAGGTTGGAGGAGGTTGGAGGGATTGCCACACACACAGCAGGGGAACAGCTGACGTTACTGAACCCCAATAACAGAGGAGGGACTGTTGACTGTGCGTACAGCACTTCTGGACGGCAACTGGCGGTGTTGGAGCCCAGGGACAGGTGGAGGAGGAGGAGGTTGGAGGAGGTTGGAGGGATTGCCACACACACAGCAGGGGAACAGCTGACGTTACTGAACCCCAATAACAGAGGAGGGACTGTTGACTGTGCGTACAGCACTTCTGGATGGCAACTGGCGGTGTTGGAGCCCAGGGACAGGTGGAGGAGGAGGAGGTTGGAAGAGGTAGGAGGGATTGCCACACACACAGCAGGGGAACAGCTGACGTTACTGAACCCCAATAACAGAGGAGGGACTGTTGACTGTGCGTACAGCACTTCTGGACGGCAACTGGCGGTGTTGGAGCCCAGGGACAGGTGGAGGAGGAGGAGGTTGGAGGAGGTAGGAGGGATTGCCACACACACAGCAGGGGAACAGCTGACGTTACTGAACCCCAATAACAGAGGAGGGACTGTTGACTGTGCGTACAGCACTTCTGGACGGCAACTGGCGGTGTTGGAGCCCAGGGACAGGTGGAGGAGGAGGAGGTTGGAGGAGGTTGGAGGGATTGCCACACACACAGCAGGGGAACAGCTGACGTTACTGAACCCCAATAACAGAGGAGGGACTGTTGACTGTGCGTACAGCACTTCTGGACGGCAACTGGCGGTGTTGGAGCCCAGGGACAGGTGGAGGAGGAGGAGGTTGGAGGAGGTAGGAGGGATTGCCACACACACAGCAGGGGAACAGCTGACGTTACTGAACCCCAATAACAGAGGAGGGACTGTTGACTGTGCGTACAGCACTTCTGGACGGCAACTGGCGGTGTTGGAGCCCAGGGACAGGTGGAGGAGGAGGAGGTTGGAGGAGGTAGGAGGGATTGCCACACACACAGCAGGGGAACAGCTGACGTTACTGAACCCCAATAACAGAGGAGGGACTGTTGACTGTGCGTACAGCACTTCTGGACGGCAACTGGCGGTGTTGGAGCCCAGGGACAGGTGGAGGAGGAGGAGGTTGGAGGAGGTTGGAGGGATTGCCACACACACAGCAGGGGAACAGCTGACGTTACTGAACCCCAATAACAGAGGAGCGACTGTTGACTGTGCGTACAGCACTTCTGGACGGCAACTAGCGGTGTTGGAGCCCAGGGGCAGGTGGAAAAGCAGAGGAACACAATGTAGGCCGAAGCCTGAGAAAGTCGAAAGGGAACCTTTAACCCCCCCCCCCCAAGGCGTTTGTAGCTGAAAGAGCCAGCTTGTGCAGCACAAAAAATGCAAAAGGAAAAGGTGGCTCTTTTCATCATGCTCCTTGCAAACACAGAACTAAACACTTATAAAATGTGTCCCCTGAAGCCGTGAAACCGTCCCGGAGGTGGGACTTTCCTTCGTAATATGACGCAGCACAGCCATCATTACTACCCCCCCGCCGCCGCGCCCCGGCTCCTCAGCGTTGTTTGATTCCGTCCCGGAGCCTGCGCTGTTATGTTATCCCGTGGCCAGGCACACTTAGCGCTGCCCATCTTCTGACATCATTTGGTGTCAGGCTGGCTGCGCCTGTGCGGCCGCGCTGGCCGAGAGCCCGCCTCGCAGTGTCTTCTGATGTAATCCCACTGGGGGCCTGGGATCCATGGCCATGCGCAGTGCATATCCTCGCCTCTCACTCCCCTCCCTACGGCTTCTTTTCCAGACTGTGCGGTGTCACGGCCGTGGCATGCTATTAGGGACCAGCTGACACCGAACAGTCTGAAGAAGCCATAGGGAGATGAGTGAGAGGTGGAGGTTCAGATATGCACTGCGCATGTCCATAGATCCCAGGCCCCCAGTGGGATTAAATCAGAAGACACTGCGAGGCGGGCTCTCGGCCAGCGTGGCCGCACAGGCGCAGCCAGCCTGACACCAAATGATGCCAGAAGACGGGCAGCGCTAAGTGTGCCTGGCCACGGGATAACATAACAGCGCAGGCTCCGGGACGGAATCAAACAACGCTGAGGAGCCGGGGCGCGGCGCCGGGGGGGTAGGAATGACGGCTGTGCTGCGTCATATTACGAAGGAAAGTCCCACCTCCGGGACGGTTTTACGGTATCAGTGGACACATTTTATAAGTGTTAAGTTTTGCGTGTGCAAGGAGCAAAACCAAAATAGCTACCTTTTTCCTTGTGCAGCATTACTGCTGCACAAGGTGGCTCTTTCAGTAACAAACGCCTTGGGGGGGGGGGGGGACAGATTCCCTTACATTTCAGTTGTTGTGTCAGCGTGGCGGTCGCATGACACATTGCCGGCTACACAGCTGGGGATCAGCTGACGTTACTGAAACCCAATAACACTGGGTCGTATGTTTTGACTGTGCAGACGGCACGTCTGAGCCTCAACTGGCGGTGTTGGAGCCCAGGAATTTAAGTTCAGGTGGTAGAAAGATGAACACAACAGGAGACCTGGATAACGTATACAGTGACCTAATTATTTAATCAGGAGGAGGAGTGGCAAATTCCTGCGAGATCCAGGCCTTGTTCATTTTCAGGAAAGTAAGCCGGTCAACGTTATCGGAGGATAGTCGCATGCGACGGTCAGTTAGTACACCACCTGCAGCACTAAAGACACGTTCCGATAATACACTGGCCGCAGGGCAAGACAGCACCTCCAATGCATACTGGCTTAGCTCTGGCCATGTATCCAGCTTTGAGACCCAAAACTTGAAAGGGGAAGAGCCGTCTGGGAGTACAACAAGAGGGCAAGACATGTAGTCTGTCACCATCTGACGGAACCGTTGCCTCCTGCTGACTGGAGCCGTCTGTGATGGTGTAGACTTTTGTGGGGGGCACACAAAACTGTGCCACAGTTGGGCCATACTGGTCTTGCCTTGGGCAGAGGCACTGCTTCTGCTCCCTCTTTGTGCAGAGCCTCCACCACTGCCTGGACGCACTGAGCTGCTTTGGAATGCAGTAGCAGCACTTCTCTCAGTTGGAATGGAGAAGATGATGGAACTGACCAGTGTGTCTTGGTACTCCCGCATTTTTCGCTCCCGGTTCAACGGTGTGATGAGGCTTTCTACGTTGTCCCGGTAGCGAGGATCGAGGAGGGTGAACACCCAATAATCAGACATGTTGAGAATGTGGTCGATGCGGCGGTCGTTTCTCAGGCACTGCAGCATGTAATCCACCATGTGCTGCAGACTGCCAACTGCCCAAGAAACGCTGTCCCCAGCTGGAGGCGTGATCTCTGCCCGCTCGTCATCACCCCACCCTCGCTGTACACACTGAGTACTGGACAATTCGGGAACTCCCTCCTCTGGACGGATGTCTTCCTCCTCCATTGACTCCTCCTCATCCTCCTCACAAACTGTCCCCTGCCTACGCGTTTGTGAGGAACCACGTGGCGCTGACTGTCCAGAAGATGATGGAAGTGGTGAATCCTCATCCTCCACCTCTTCCACAACATCATCCCTTAGCGCTTGCAGTGATTTTTCAAGCAGGCAGATAAGGGGGACAGTCATGCTGACTAGTGCATCATCTGCACTCGCCATCCGCGTGGAATAATCAAAGGGACGCAAAACCTGGCAGACATCCTTCATAGTGGCCCACTCTGTGGTTGTGAAGTCTGTACGGCGCTGACTGCGACTTTTTTGCGCCTGATACAGCTGGTACTCCATTACAGCTTGCTGCTGCTCACACAACCGCTCCAACATATGTAACGTGGAATTCCACCTGGTAGGTAGGTCACATATGATGCGATGTTCCGGCAGGCGGTGTCGGCGCTGCAGAGCCGCAATGCGCGCTTTTGCCGTGCTGGAACACCGCAAGTGAGCACACTCTAGGTGGACCTTGTGCAGCAGTGCATCAAGATCCGGATAGTCCCTCAAAAAACTCTGCACGACCAAATTGAGCACATGTGCCAGACATGGGATGTGAGTGAGGTTGCCGAGGCCCAGGGCTGCCACCAGATTTCGGCCATTATCACACACTACCATGCCTGGCTGGAGATTCGCTGGCTCAAACCACACATCGCTCTCCTGCTTGATGGCATTCCAGAGCTCCTGCGCTGTGTGGCTACGATTCCCCAAAAAAATTAATTTCAAGACGGCCTGTTGACGTTTGGCCACGGCTGTGCTCATGTCGGTCGTAACAGGTACACGTTCATCACGGGTCCATGTGGAGGTGGACTGTGACGGCTCCTGCAGCGATGATTCTGAGGAACTGGTGTAAGAGGAGGAGTCAATGCGTACAGAATGGATTCCTGCAATCCTTGGAGTGGGCAGGACACGTCCTGCGCCACTCGCACGGTCTGTACCCGGCTCAACTACATTAACCCAATGGGCAGTGAGGGAAAGGTATCGCCCCTGTCCATGTTGACTGGTCCACGCATCGGTGGTGAGGTGGACCTTGCTACTGACGGCGTTCAGTAGCGCGTGTTTTATGTGTCCCTCAACATGCTTGTGCAGGGCAGGGACGGCTTGCCTGCTGAAGTAAAAGCGGCTGGGCACACTGTACTGTGGGACTGCCAATGACATCAAGTCACGGAAGCTGTCAGTCTCCACCAGCCTGAATGACAGCATTTCCAGTGACAGAAGTTTGGCAATGCCTGCAGTCAGAGCCTGTGCTCGTGGGTGGTTTGACGAGAAAGGCCGCCTTTTCTCCCATGCCTGTACTACCGATGGCTGTAGACTGGGCTGGGAGTGTGTGGTTGACTGGGAAAGTGGTGCTGCGGGTGGAACGACAGCGGGTCTCTGGACAACAGGGCCAGAGGTTCTTCCACGGCGATCCTGGGAGGAAGCCGAACCAGCTGCGTGTGAGCTAGAGGAAGAGGCAACACGAGCTGAAGAGGTGGTAGCTGCCGCTGTTGGTTGGCCTAGCTCTTCAGTGTGTTTGTCTAACTCCGCCGGGTGCCTGTTGCGCACATGTTTCCACATGTTGGAGGTATTGAGGTTGGCGACTTTTTGACCTCTTTTGATTTTTTGATGACACACCTTGCATCTGACATAGCAAATGTCATCTGCAACTGTGTCAAAAAAGGACCAGGCACTGCAAGTCTTGGGAGCCCCCCTTTTGACTTTTGGAAGAGACATGCTCCTTACGGGTGCCAAAGCGGAGGCTGCAGGATCCGCAGTCTTCCCCCTCCCTCTCCCTCTTTGGGCCGTACGGGGAATCTCTTCCTCAGAGCTGCTCCCACCACCTTCCTGTCCCTGACGCCAAGATGGGTCAAGGACCTCATCATCTACACTACCCTCTGCCCCCAACTGCTCCTCCTGGGTAGTCTCAGCAGCAGAGCACGCACCAGTAAGTGGCACCTGAGTGTCATCATCAGCTGATGCGGCCTGCGAGGTGGTGACCGGAGCCACTGGCCCACCCGCCTCTTCAGAGGAAGACAGAAAAAGCGGTTGGGCATCACTGCACCCTGCCTCTTCTTCCATTTCTCCAATGCTGCTTGGCTGGCCCCCTGTTTCCAAGCCAAGAGATGATTCAGAGAACAGAAGTAGAGACTGCTCCTGTCCTGGGATCTCTGTCTGCCTGGGCAATTTTGCAGGTGGTGAAGAGACAGATGGCTGCTCTCCAGTGCTCTGTGTCTGAGAGGATGTGGCACTAATGGAAGTTGATGCATTAGCTGCCATCCATCCCACAACGGCTTCAATTTGGTCTTGACGCAGCAGCGGTGTACGGCGCTCGGCGACAAAGCTGCGCATGAACGACTGTTCCCTTGTGAAAGTGGGTGCTGATGACTCACCGGTGCCCGCAGCAGGCACAGAATCCCCACGTCCCCTCCCTGCTCCGCGCCCACGCCCACGCCCACGTGCCTTACTCACTGCCTTCTTCATCTTGGTTGACTGATAAAGATAAGCAGAAAAGTACTAACGGCTTTGTGTGCTTATTCCTGAGCAACTCCTCCTAACAGGTATAAGACACACTAATTTTCTAAAGTGTGGACTAGACTTGAATATGAGCTAATGTGGCCTACACAAATGTAAAGTGGTGTAACTGGTGTGTTTGGTGAACTTTATTATTTATTTATTTTTTTGGGGCTGAACTGACAACGGATAGAGCTGCAGTCACACGGAGACCGTGCAGACAGACGTAAACGGCGCTGCAAGGCCCAAAAACCCTCCTCTACTTTATCCTATGTAGTGTTTTTCCACAAATTAGCTGGAGACGGGTGGAAAGACACTAATAGGATTTTTTTAAATTAATTAGCAGCAGACTACACTACTTGAAAACAAAATGAAAATTGATTTGGCGGTATGACGCAGTGAACAACCCTGAGCTGGAGACAACCAAGCTACGGCTGCTCACAGACTACAGGGCGAGCTGCAGTCACACGGAGACCGTGCAGACAGCCGTAAACGGCGCTGCAAGGCCCAAAAACCCTCCTCTACTTTATCCTATGTAGTGTTTTTCCACAAATTAGCTGGAGACGGGTGGAAAGACACTAATAGGATTTTTTTAAATTAATTAGCAGCAGACTACACTACTTGAAAACAAAATGAAAATTGATTTGGCGGTATGACGCAGTGAACAACCCTGAGCTGGAGACAACCAAGCTACGGCTGCTCACAGACTACAGGGCGAGCTGCAGTCACACGGAGACCGTGCAGACAGCCGTAAACGGCGCTGCAAGGCCCAAAAACCCTCCTCTACTTTATCCTATGTAGTGTTTTTCCACAAATTAGCTGGAGACGGGTGGAAAGACACTAATAGGATTTTTTTAAATTAATTAGCAGCAGACTACACTACTTGAAAACAAAATGAAAATTGATTTGGCGGACGGCGGTATGACGCAGTGAACAACCCTGAGCTGGAGACAACCAAGCTACGGCTGCTCACAGACTACAGGGCGAGCTGCAGTCACACGGAGACCGTGCAGACAGCCGTAAACGGCGCTGCAAGGCCCAAAAACCCTCCTCTACTTTATCCTATGTAGTGTTTTTCCACAAATTAGCTGGAGACGGGTGGAAAGACACTAATAGGAATTTTTGGAAAAAATGTGCAGCAGCCTGCACTACTTCAAAAAAAAAAAAAAAAAGGACAGTATGAGGCAATGAACCACCCTCCCTGAACTGAATACAACCAGCTATGGATGGCCTATGTGGCTGCACTCAGACTAGAGAGTGGGCTGCACTCACACACACACACAGAGAGACCTTGCAGATCGCTGTGAAAACAGCGCTACAAGGCAAAAGGAAGGTGATTAGTAGGTGAACACAGCGGTTGCTAAATTAGCCTTTGGAAAGCACAAAGAAGCAAATCGCTATCTCTAAACTGTCCCTCAGTCAGCAAACAGCGTCCTGTCACTAACTGAATTCACAGCAGAGTGATCGCAAAATGGCGCCAGCGACTTTTAAACTGCATCATGACATCATTTAAGCAGCCAATCACAGCCTTGCCAGTAGTTTCATGCCCTCCATGCTAAACAGGATGTGCCCACACTTGGAATCTTTCTCATTGGCTGAATTTCTGAATTTTGAATCATGGAACTTCCGATTCCGGTATCCGATACGCGCCAAGTATCGGAATCCCGGTATCGGAATTCCGATACCGCAAGTATCGGCCGATACCCGATACTTGCGGTATCGGAATGCTCAACACTACTTACGAGACTATGCCCTTAATCTCCAGGAGGCGCTGCGGGCCATTAAGCAGAGTGACCCCGGCAGCATGCAAGATGAGGATAAACTCCTGAAAGAGTGGTTCATTGAGGGGCTCCTGTGCAGTCACCAAAGGGGCCAATTACACTTCCTGGCCATGCAGAATCCAGACTTGACTTTTGCGCAATTCAAGGATAAAGCTATCCAGGCGCTGCAGGAGCGACAACCCAGCCGCACAATACCACCCAGGCGTCCCGCTCTCACATACCACCAGGAGGTGGCGTCGGATGCCCCAGTTGCCGCCAAGGCCGACGCCCAGAGCCTAGAGGACGACTCCCCTGCAGGACTCCGCCTCCAGATGCAGGAGCTGACCAAGAGCGTTGCTGCCCTGTCCCGGATGGTGCAGTCCCTACAGGAGGCCCCCAAGGAGAAGATCCAGCTGGCCTCCAGACCAGAAGATGTCCCCTGGATGCGACAGAGGAGGACTCCACCGACCAGAGGCCAGGACAGCGATCGCTTCCATCAGGACGGACGACCCATCTGCCGCCGCTGTCACCAGGTGGACCACCTTGCAAGGTACTGTCCTTTAAACGAGCAACCCCTGGGGCAAAGGGCCAACCCCCAGGAGTAGGACGATCAGGCCCGCAGCATTGGAGAGCCAAATACGTTGGAGGGCGACCAGTTCTTCCTGTTGTGATCGACGGTATCCCCATGAACGCTCTGCTGGACACCGGTTCTCAGGTGACGACTATGCCTTACGTGCTTTATAAACGGTATTGGGAGGACACCGATATTACTCGTGGCCCCGATGACGATTTCACCATCATAGCCAGTAATGGTCAGCCGTTGCCACAAGTGAGATATAAAAAGGTCACCATCAAGGTGGGGCGGGTGGAACTGAAGGCCCAAGGGATTGTAATTGTTGATATTGACCGCAGTGAATGTAATCCCATGATGACCATCGGTACTAATGTTATAGAAAATTGTCTTGCAGAAGTTATTGTTTTGTTGCAACAGGTAGCAGAAACCGCTGGCCATAGTGAACAATGCGCCCTGCAAAAAGAAATCAGAGCTCTGATGCAGAGACAGCAGGTAGAGCTGACTGGTGGTGAGATCGGTCGTGTCACTGTGAGTGATTCAAACCCCATCGCGATACCCCCCAGGAGTGAGATGATAATATGGTGTCGGGCAGCCATAGGCCTCAGGGGTAAGGACTACCAGGCCTTGGTAGAACCTGTATACTCAGACAATAGGCCTACTATCCTGACAGCCCGGGGGGTGGTCGACGTCCGCCAAGGGAGGGTGCCCGTACGTGTCCTCAATTGTGGGGAGGAAGAGGTTCACCTCACCAAGTATGCCACGCTCGCCAAACTGTTCGTTGTCAATAATAGTGTGATACAGACACCTAAACCCTTGGTCCTGTCAAACGTGGTGGAGGACAACAGTTCTGCAGGGCACTCGAAAGATTGGTGTCAGAAATTGCATGTGGGCACTGACTCCACCCCAGCCCATCAGAAACAGGGGGCCTACAGGGCGGTTCACGAGTACGAGCAGGTATTCAGCAAACACCCCTTAGATTTTGGACAGGTGAAAGGGATCCAACATCACATCCCCATGGGAGATCACCGGCCCATAAAAGAGAGATACCGCCCTGTAGCCCCAGCTCATTACCAGTGTGCCAAGGACATGTTGCGAGAAATGAAGGAGGCTGGGGTGGTGAGAGACAGTTGTAGCCCCTGGGCAGCTCCATTAGTCCTTGTTAAAAAGAAAGATGGCACAATGAGGATGTGCGTTGATTACAGGCAGTTGAATCGCATTACACATAAGGATGCATACCCACTGCCCAGGATAGAGGAGTCTCTGGCTGCCTTAAAATCTGCTAACTACTTCTCTACCTTAGATCTCACCAGTGGGTACTGGCAGGTTCCCGTGGCGGAGGCGGACAAAGAGAAGACGGCCTTCACGACACCGATGGGTCTCTGCGAATTCAACTACATGCCCTTCGGATTGTGCAATGCCCCGGGGATGTTCCAGAGGATGATGGAGTGCTGTCTGGGGCACAAGAACTTTGAAACCGTACTGCTGTATTTGGATGATGTCATTGTCTTCTCTAAGACCTACGAAGACCATCTGAAGCACCTGGCTGAGGTGTTTGAAGCCCTGTCCAACTTTGGCTTAAAGGTGAAACCGTCCAAATGTCATCTGCTGAAACCAAAAGTGCAGTACTTGGGCCATGTGGTGAGCGCCGAAGGAGTGGCCCCAGACCCCGACAAGGTCATGGTGATCCAGGACTGGCCAAAGCCCAGCAACCTCCATGAAGTCCGGCAGTTCCTCGGGCTGGTAGGCTATTACCGGAGGTTCATTAAGGACTTCACCAAGAAGGCCGCGCCCTTGCAAAACCTGTTGGTGGGCCAATCAAAGAAGACCAAGGGGAGGAACACCCCATTTGATTGGAACGAGGGGCTGGAGGAATCCTTCACTTGCTTAAAGTCGGCACTGACGGGAGAAGAGGTACTGGCCTACCCCGAATACGACCAACCGTTTGTGCTGTACACGGATGCCAGCAATGTAGGATTGGGAGCCGTTCTGTCCCAGGTCCAGAAAGGCAAGGGGAGGGTAATCGCTTACGCCAGCAGGAAACTTCGTCCCACGGAAAGGAACCCTGACAACTACAGTTCCTTTAAGCTGGAATTCCTTGCCATCGTCTGGGCAGTGACAGAGAGGTTCAAACACTACCTGGCCTCAGCGAAATTCACCATCTTCACGGATAACAATCCGCTAACGCATCTGGATACCGCCAATCTCGGGGCCTTAGAGCAGCGGTGGATGGCCCGGCTGTCCAACTACGACTTCACCATCAAGTACCGGGCAGGATGAAAGAATGCAAATGCCGATGCCTTGTCTCACATGCCCAATTTGCCAGAAATGGGGGAAGACCCGGAGGCACTTGAAGAGGTGGAGCTGCCTGCATTCCATCGCCCCAAAGCCACTCAGAACTCCCATCATGTGAAGAACAGGCACAAGAACCAACCGGATGCCACATTGAATCCCCTGCCCCATCACGGATAGGCGGAGACCCAGGATGGTGACCCCGCGCTCCATCGGGTGAAAGAGCTCTTGACGCAGGCAGGATTGCATCCCGGCCCAGATGATCTACAGGAGACCCAACAGCTGTGGAAGGGGAGAAGCAAACTGTTTATCCATGATGGCAAGCTGTGCCGGAGAAGCATCGACCCACGTACTCACGAATTGGTATGGCAGATAGTAGTGCCAAGGCGAGATGCGCCCATGGTTCTAGGAGCCTACCACGATGGAGCCGGACACTTCGGGTGGAAGAAACTGCAGAGGCTACTCCGAGGGAGGTTCTATTGGATTGGCATGAAGAGAGCCATTGAGAAGTGGTGTCGAGAGTGCGGTCCATGTAGCCTACGCAGGAGGGACCGTGGCAGCCAACGGGCTCCCTTGCAGTCTATCATCACCAGGCGGCCGCTCGAACTGGTCGCGCTGGACCATGTGAAGCTGACACCTAGCCGGTCAGGCTATGTCTACGCTTTTACCATTGTGGATCACTACTCCAGATTTTTGGTGGTTGTGCCTGTCAAGGATCTAATGGCCAGGACGGCTGCCAAGGCTTTCCAGCAGTACTTTTGTAGGCCCCATGGCTACCCGGAGAA
Source organism: Ranitomeya variabilis (assembly GCF_051348905.1). Taxonomy (NCBI): domain Eukaryota; kingdom Metazoa; phylum Chordata; class Amphibia; order Anura; family Dendrobatidae; genus Ranitomeya; species Ranitomeya variabilis. The sequence goes on along the minus strand of NC_135237.1, from coordinate 252,576,256 downwards.
GGTACTGACCGATCAGGGACCAGCATTCGAAGCGGAGGTGTTCCAAGAGTTCTGCCAACTGTAAGAAGATCAGAACCACACCATACCATCCCCAAACCAATGGGATGTGCGAAAAGATGAACCAGGTGGTGATCGACTTACTAAAGACCTTGCCCGTAGAGGAACGGAGCCTGTGGCCAACGAAGTTGCCTGACTTGATGGACATATATAATCACATCCCAGTAAATTCCACCAACTGCACTCCAGCATACCTAATGCGAGGAAGGTCTAGCAAGTTACCCGTTGATCTGGACATGGGGGTCCTAACCCCCGATGACACATCGCCAGATGCCGATTGGGATACCGAGAGGCGGCAAAGGTACCGCAAGGTACAAGAATGCGTGGAAAGAAGCCTTGCTCAGGCCAGGCAAAAGCAGGAATGGGACTATAACCAGCATGCCCCTGCAATTCCTTTGCCACCTGGCGAGCACGTACTCAAACGAAAGAGGAGGCTACACAAACTCGATGACCAATGGGAAACAGAACCGTATACCGTCCTGCCATCCGATTTTGACAACACGAAGGTTTGCCTCATCAGCAAGGATGGAGGGGAGACCTCGAAGGTGATATCCAGGGACCACCTTAAAGCCTGCCCTGATAAGCTGAGAGCGAGGGAAATGGATCCAGGAACCTCCCCATCTGTAGAAAAGGAGAAGATGATCCACACTGTCCTTGGTGACTTTCCCCAGTCCTGGACTCAGATAAATCAGGCCATCGTGGTACCTGTTCTAACGTTCCACCAGCCGAACCCACCAGAAACAATGGTGGTACCAGATCATCCGGCCCCGCAGCCTCAACAAGCCCTACCTGAAGATGCTGTGCCGACCGTTGAAATGGCAAATCCTCCCTCTGCTATCGGCAAGCCTGCCGTACCCACTGTTGGTAGCAGCAGCCCTGAGAGCTCTAGCCTGCCAGTGCTACCCAGACTCACTAGAAGTGTAGCCAGAAGACAGTGCACTACACCAGCGGTAGCAAGCATAGCGGGCCCTGTTAGGTCAATAGCGACCACTGCACTGCGAAGGTCGACACGCAGCACTCAGAATCAAACTCCCCTCCGCTACAAAACTTGGAGGTATTAATGAGGGCTGCTATTTAGTTGAAAATGTTTGTGTGCATATCTTCTGTTACAGGTTTTAAAAATGGACGACAGAGTAATGGACAGTGAATTGCTCCAAAAACTTCTAAAAGGGGACCCCTTTGTTTACCCGGGGTCCCCGCTGTTTCAACCACTGAACTGAGAGTCATAAACTGTGCATGACCTAACTTTCGCAACGTTCAAGAAGTCCTCACCTCCCATAAAGGGAAGCACTGTTATGTTTAATTGTGTATGATATTTCAAATTGTTGTGTGTTTCCTGTTAACATGTATTGTTGTTCTTGTTTTCCCAGTCCGGGATTACTGGATTTAACCGGGGGGGGAGTGCAGCGCCCCAGAGTCCTGGTCGTTGCAGTATTGTCACTCTGCCACTAAAGGGAGTGATGTTACGTCTGACTGCACTAAAGGAGTTCACCTGACCAGGTAACACTCACACTACACTTCACACTCCGGCCACCAGGGGGAGTGGTTCTATCTAGTAGGCCACTCCTCACACTCTGGTAAAACTGGGGGTTGGACAGGAAGACGGGGAGAAGTAACTGGGAAGAGCTAGAGAGAGGACCTATCAGGGATGGGATCCTGACAGATTCCCAAGAAAGGACAAAAAGTGAGAAGAAGCAGGAATACAACAAAGAGGCGATAGGACCAGAAGGAGTCGTGCTGTAAGATCGAGGCAACATCCTTCTGAGGCGCAAACAGTCGGTGGCCGGAACGCCGAGAAAGTAAGGGACTTTAAGCATTACTTCAAACCACGGCAGGGCAGCCAATTATAGGTTGGCTGTCTCACTTAAACACCTAAGCAGACAACGGAGGCAGCTGTGGGAGAGGGGCGACTCTAGAGTCCCGGAAGAACTCCAGGCCTACCCCTTCATACGGGTGCGTCCTAGCCATATCATCTGGGGGACGGAGAGAACGAACATCAGAGACAGACAGAATAAGTTGTGAGGACTATCCTGGGGTGCTCAGCAGGGAAGGACTACAACACACAGGCGCTAGAAGGTAGACACTGATTCCCACCTGAAAAGGGAGCTCCGGATGTGCCGTTGGACCAGTCGGTCTCAGCCAGCCCTGTTAACAGTACTCTGGATTGGGTACCTCCAAACCTTCAGTAAACAAAAGGTAAAGAGACTGCAACCTGGTGTCCCCGTTATTTACTACGACCTGCACCGCACCATAACATCGTCACCATACCTCCACCTTCATTGTATGCCTCTCAGCAGGGTCACGGACCGGGTCTAGCCACCGTGACAACCCCAGAGCAGAGACTCAGAGGCCCGTTACCGGGTACCCCTCGGCCCTACGGCAGTGGGGGTGCTACAGTAGCATGAGACAGACTCTACAACCCACACAAGTGGCTCAAGTAGTGCAGCTTTTCCAGGATGGCACATCAATGTGAGCTGTTGCAAGAAGGTTTGCTGTGTCTGTCAGTGTAGTGTCCAGAGGCTGGAGGCGCTACCAGGAGACAGGCCGGTACACCAGGAGACGTGGAGGGGGCCGTAGGAGGGCAGCAACCCAGCAGCAGGAATGCTACCTCAGCCTTTGTGCAAGGAGGATCAGGAGGAGCACTGCCAGAGCCCTGCAAAATGACCTCGAGCAGGCCACAAATGTGCATGTGTCTGCACAAACGGTTAGATACCAACTCCATGTGGATGGTCTGAGTGCCCGACGTCCACAGACGGAGGTTGTGCTCACAGTCCAACACCATGCAGGACGCTTGGCATTTGCCACAGAACACCAGGATTGGCAAATTCGCCACTGGCGCCCTGTGCTCTTCACAGATGAAAACAGGTTCATACAGAGCACATGTGACAGACGTGACAGAGTCTGGAGATGCCATGGAGAGTGATCTACTGCCTGCAACATCCTTCAGCATGACCAGTTTGGCAGTGGGTCAGTAATGGTGTGGGGTGGCATTTCTTTGGAGGGTCGCACAGCCCTCCATGTGCTCACCAGAGGTAATCTGACTGCCTTTAGGTACTGATATGAGATCCTCAGACTCCGTGTGAGACCATATGCTGGTGCGGTTGGCCCTGGGTTGCTCCTAATGCAGGATAATTCCAGACCTCATGTGGCTGGAGTGTGTCAGCAGTTCCTGCAAGATGAAGGCATTGGAGATATGGTCTGGCCAGCCCGTTCCCCAAATCTGAATCTGATTGAACACATCTGGGACATCATGTCTCGCACCATCCACCAACGTCAAGTTGAACCACAGACGGTCCAGGAGTTGGCAGATGCTTTAGTCCAGGTCTGGGAGGAGATCCCTCATCAGTAGCATGCCCAGGCATTGTATGGAGGTCATACAGGAACGTGGAGGCCACACACACACTACTGAGCATCATTTCCTTGTTTTGGGGCATTTCCACTGAAGTTGGACCAGCCTGTAATTTGATTTTCCTCTTTGATTTTGAGTATCATTCCAAATCCAGGCCTCCACTGGTTAATAAATTTGATTTTCATTGATGATTCTTGTGTAATTTTGTTGTCAGCACAGTCAACTTTGTACAGAACAAAGTATTCAATGAGAATATTTCATTCATTCAGATCTAGGATGTGTTATTTGAGTGTTCCCTTTATTGTTTTGAGCAGTCAATATACAGTATATATATATATATATATATATATATATATATATATATATATATATATTCATTATGTAAAATAGAGGGCAGGTTAAAGAGGGGTTAGTGAACTCCCAGAAGACAGTCTGATTAATACCTAATCGAAGCACCACATGAAGACCCCCCCACAGGCTGCCCCGGGGAACGAGCATATAATTAACCGAAAACTGAAAATAAAGGTTAAGCAACAACCACAAGACAGATTATCAACCAAGGTATCGTTTTATTAAGTATAACGGCTCTGACCTGACACTGTCTGTGGGTTACTGTGCACAATCCTGCTAACAGGTTTCCTTTAAGAAATAGGCATTTAGCCCCTTAGGGAATTGTCATCTTGTAGGAAAGTCAATTTAATAATTCAATATTTCTAATATCAATATGTAAAGGGAAGATTACAATTGCAAATATCAGTGCTTTGTCGGTGGAATGCAAACTTTCTAAAGTTAATTTCTTCTGTTCTTTAGTTCTAATCTAGTGATGAGTGAACGTGCTCGCCACTACTCGGTACTCACCCGAGTATCACTGTACTTGGTGTACCGAGTATTTCCGTGATTTTTCGGGGGGAGCTCGGGTCTCTGCCATGCAATTCTGGCGCTCTTTAGAGCACCAATGACAAAGCAGGCATTGTCTGCCATGCACTGTAATGCCGCAGCCATCTTTTTTGTGGTATTACAGTGATTGGCTGGCCGCACAGCATCATCAGGTCTATAAGAGACCTGACGCCGCCCTGCTCACCGCATTCTGCTCCGGACTTAGTGAGTGTAGGGAGAGCTGCTGCAGAGATAGGGTCAGAATCATCCTTTTAATAGTTAGTGTGGGTCTGCTAGTGTTCAGTCCACAAATCCTGAGAAACCAACAGTCCTTTTAAGGGGGTACTGAGATTGCAGCACTTGGTATGCAGGGGAGTCTATGTGCATATATCCACATCAGTGCAAGGCCTGCAGGTACAGTATGTGAGTACATAGATCTCACTACATACCTCTAAAAGCTCCATTACTCTCTGCTGCTGCTGCTTATTTAATATATACCTAGCTGCAGTTATCTGTGGCCATTTTTTTTGGCAGCTTATACCTGCTCATTTTATTCTAAAGCAATCCATAGCCCCCTTTTTTCTACATTTATTTGCTTGGCCACACTGCAGACTAGAGCCAGGTCATTGTAATAGAAGAGTATGCAAATCTAAGAAATTATTTTTCTTTGTCCCAGGCATCAGATGTGAGTGCGCCAAAAAAATCTGTCTTTTTTTTTTGTACTATCTAATATTTTGTAGTGTCTTACATTTTTGGACAACATTTTGCTGCCCCAAAAATCTGTAGATGGACCAAAAAATATTTAGCTACATTTCTTAGATTTATCACTGCGAGTACTCTTTTTTTTATGTGTCATAGCCAACTTGTTGACACAGTTTTGGTGTGCCAAAAAAAATCAAGGTCACATTTAGATCAGTCTGTTATCTCAGGCTGACGCCTGGTGTATCTGTGGTGGAAAAATATTTACTTTGCAGGCATACGTTGCCTTGTTCTGTCTGCTAGCCTTGTTCTTCTAATTTTTTATTGTTTTCCAAAATTAACAAAAAACAAAAATTTTTTATACAGTCTGTTATCTCAGGCTGAGGCCTGGTGTATCTGTGGTGTAAAAATCTTTGGTTTGCAGGCATATTTGGCATAGTTCTTTCTGCTAGCCTCATTCTACTCATTATTTTGTATTTTCAAAAATTAACACAAAACATAAAAAAATTTATACAGTCTGTCATCTCAGGCTGAGGCCTGGTGTATCTGTGGTGGAAAAATCTTTTCTTCGCAGGTATACGTTGCATAGTTCTGTCTGCTAACCTTGTTCATCTCATTGCTTATTGTTTTCAAAAATTACCAACAAACCTAAAAAAAATGTATACAGCCTGTTATCTCAGGTTAAGGCCTGGTGTATCTGTGGTGGAAAAATCTTTTCTTCGCAGGCATACGTTGCATAGTTTTGTCTGCTAGCCTTGTTCTATTCATTTTTTATTACTTTTGAAAATTAAGAAAAAACATTAAAAAAGTATACAGTCTGTTATCTCAGTATGGGGACTGTTAGGTGTCAAGTTCCTGCCACTGCACAGGGGGAAGCTCAAACCATGTCCACTGTGGTCTCTCATTCTCCTCCAGCCGCAGTAGAACCTGCTCAGGAGAGACATCAGTCCCAGCATTTGGCTCTGATGCTGTGCGAATGGTTACTGCTGCCTTTCCAGGCTCTGCCTTTCCAGGCTCTGCCTTTGTAGCCAGCACTGATCAGCAGCAAGCAGGCCTTTCTGGGACTTTCTCCTGCTTTTCCCATACTGAGCATGCCCATGGGGCGACTTCCCATTGTAGGTCAGGGGTCACATGCTCAGGTCCTGTTATGGCTCCTATTGGACCATCAGGAAGGTCCTGGAGCGCTACTGCTATAAAAGGTTCACATGGCCGCTCGGTCATGCCCTAGTGTAAACTTATTTACTTGTGTGTGTAGATGAATTCCTGTCAATGGATGAAAGCTCCGAATCATTCCCATCCCTAGTGTTGTTGCCTGCTCGCGAATGGTGAAAGCTACCTAGCGCTAGACAGTGCTACTCTGCACATCCAGCACACAAATCAGTGTCTCTTAGCAGCAACCGCCAGTGTGGCATTGTGCGCTTAGTGCACTTTCTGGGCCCTGGTTAGGGTTGTTAGTGGCATCCACCAGAGCGGCATTGTACTCACTCTTGTGCAATAAATTATTATTATTAGTTTAGTTCTACCCCTGACACCACAGTAACGGTGTCAAGTGTAAGAGGTCTAGAGGAACTCTTTCCCCGTGTCTTGGGACAGAGTTCTGTGACCCTCTACTTGTGCTCTCTGTGCGGTTTCATGGCCCTGTGATGCAACAGGGTTCGCTTCCTTCATACCGGGTGAAGCTAACCCGTGTGTGTATTCACATTATACCACCATCTAGTCTGCCATTACCGAGCAGCAGGTGTTCTTTCTGCACGGTGGACCCCGGACTGCGAACGCACCTCATATCCTCTCTAAATATTATTTGGTGCGTTCCGCCAGTCCTAACAGTGGACTGGTGTATCTGTGGTGGAAAAATCTTTTCTTCGCAGGCATACTGTCACGGGAGACCTAGGTAGGAAAGAGCTAATTACCCGGGCCCCTGCGATTTCCCTCAGACTAGGGAAACCCTGACTGACCCTCTCCCAGAGTTTACACTGATGGTGTGCATGTCTGGGCCTCCACCCTTGCCCTATCTCCTGTTTCAACCATAGGCTGAAACCACCACCCCCCCACCAGTGAAGAGACCACACTCCAATTCCCACAGTTAGCACAGACAAGGATAACGGAAAAATAAGCACCACGCCGCAGTCACTCAGGAATACACTATAAATGCAAAGGGCAAAACAAATACAAATATGGCAAGGAGAAAATAAGACAAAGGGAAATACACCACCAGCAACGATACTCCAACTACTTAGCTCACCACTCCAGACCGAGATAACCACGCACAAGACAGAAGCTATAATCGGCGACGCCCAATGTTCAGGAGAACTATTTAAAGGCAGTGGGCATGGCCCAGCTTCCAATCCGAGCACCAGGTAAATTAACCCCGGACCAGCTAGATAAAATCTAGCCGACGCCAATGAGCGCATAGTGGACAAAAGCAGAATTACCACTGTCTGTCGGACGACCTGGTCTAAACAGCGTCCGACATGACACATACGTTGCATAGTTCTGTCTACTAGCCTTGTTCTACTCATTTTTTATTGTTTTAAAAAATTACCAACAAACATAAAAAAAATTACACAGACTGTTATCTCCATCAGACGCCTGGTGTATATGTGGTGGAAATATCTTCGCTTTGCAGGCATACTGATCACAGATAATTTTTCCCCAAATAAATCCATTTGTATTGAGCTTTTCAAATATTTCAGTAGTCCATTTAAAATAGGCAAGGCAAGGGATGGGGAAGTGGACGTGATGCTGATGGTGCATGCAGAGGACGTGGCCGTGGCCAAGCTGAAAGCGGGCCACATCAAAGACCCACATGTTTGCAATCGACTTTCTTGTCCCAGTTTCTAGGGGACCGTAGCACACAACTATTGAAGCCAGAGCAGTGTGAAACGGTTGTTGGTTGGATAGCGGATAATGCTTCCTGTAACTTAGCAACCGTCACCACCATATCTTCCACATGGTCTTTCCATTTTTCCTATCTCTGGACCATCCTCTTATGACCTAGTGTATACCTCTCCAATCTAAAAATATTGAAATACTATTATAATTAGTGATGAGCGAACGTGCTCGCCACTGCTCGTTACTTGCCCGAGTATCACTATGCTCGGTGTACTCGGCGAGCACCGAGCATTTCCGGGATTATTCGGTGGTAACTGATGTCTCCACCCAGCGTTTTTTGCCGACTTTAGAGACCCAATCTCAGTGCAGGGATTGTCTGCCAGGCCATGAAATGCCACAGCCATCTTTGTTGTGGTCGTGCAGTGATTGGCTTGGCCGTACAGCATCATCCCGAGTATAAGAGACCTGGCTCCGCCCTGCTCGCCGCATTCTGTTCCTGATTCAGCAAGAGTAGGGAGAGCTGATGCCAAGATAGGGTCAGAATCGTGGGTTTTAGAGTTAGTGTAGGTCTGCAACTCTTAAATACACAACTCCTCAGAAAGCAAAACTCCTTTTTAGGGCTAATGTGTGGGTCCCGATATTGCAGTGCTAGGTAGGCAGGACACAGCATATCCACATCACTGCAAGGCCTGCAGGCACTGTATGTGCGTCCATTGCTCCCACTGCATCCCTCCCAAAGCTCCATAACTGTCTGCTGCTCCTGCAGCTTCTTTACTATATACCTAGTTGGATTTTTTTTTCAAAAAATTCACCCCAAAAAAACAAAAATATACAGTCTGTTCTGTCATACTGAGGCCTGTTGAAAAATCATAGTATGTCAGGCATACGTAGCATAGTTGCGTGTGCTGGCCTTGTGCCACTTTTTTTTGTGTGTTTTAAATTCACCGAAAAAGGCCTCATATATCTGCGTGCTCCATGTTTTTGCATTGTAGGTCATATTGCCACTGTTTTTCCTGTCTGTTAGTCTAATTAAGTACAGCAATATTTGGCATTTTTTAAAAAAACAGGTCACATATTTGCCAGTGTGGTATTTCCGTGACAGCCTTCCAATATCTGCTTTCCAAGTTTTGGCATTTTAGGCCGTTTTGCCACTGCTTCTGGTGTCTGTTACTCTAATTATATACAGCACTATTTGGCATTTAAAAAAAACGCAGGCCACATATTTGCCAGTGTGGTATTTCCGTGACAGCCCTCATATATCTGCGTGCTCAAAGTTTGGTCATTGTAGGCCGGTGTACCCTTTTTTTTGCTGTCTGATACTCTAATTCTATATAGCACTATTTAGCTTCAAAAAATATAAAAAGGCCACATATTTGCCAGTGTGGTATTTCCATGACAGCCCGCATATATCTGCGTGCTCCAAGTTTGGTCATTGTAGGCCGGTGTACCCCTTTTTTTGCTGTCTGATACTCTAATTCTATACAGCACTATTTAGCTTCAAAAAATATAAAAAGGGCACATATCCGCCAGTGCGGTATTTCCGTGATTTCCGTGACAGCCCCCATATCTGCATGCTCCAAGTTTTGGCATTTTAGGCCATTTTGCCACTGTTTCCAGTGTCTGTTACTCTAATTCTATAAAGCACAATTTAGCTTAAAAAAATATAAAAAGGCCACATATTCGCCAGTGTAGTATTTCCGTGACAGCCCTCATATATCTGCATGGTCCAAGTTTGGGTATTGTAGGCCGGTGTACCCCTTTTTTTGCTGTCTGATACTCTAATTCTATACAGCACTATTTAGCTTCAAAAAATATAAAAAGGCCACATATTTGTCAGTGTGGTATTTTCGTGACAGCCCGCATATACTGTATCTGTGTGCTCCAAGTTTGGTCATTGTAGGCCGGTGTACTCCTTTTTTTGCTGTCTGATATTCTTATTCTATACAGCACTATTTTGCAGAAATTTATGTCACAAAAAAGCCCCCAAAAATTGATTACAGTCTGTTATATCAGGCTGAGGCCTGCCTGGTGTTTGGGTTTTATAAATCGTAGATTTGCAGGCATACTGATCAGATATTATTTTGCTGCTAATAAATATATTTGTGATAGGCATTTGACATAGTGCAGTAGTCCATTTAAAATGGGCAAGGCAGGGGGCAATGGATGGGGAATTGGACGTGATGATGATGGTGCATGCAGAGGACGAGGCAGTGGCCAAGGTGAATGTGGGCAACAACAAAGACCCACATCTTCTCGCTTGACCTTCCTGTCTCAGTTTTTAGGTGACCATAGTACACCACTATTGAAGCCAGAGCAGCGTGAAATGGTTGTTGGTTGGATAGCAGATAAAGCTTCCAGTCACTTAGCCATCACCACCACCATGTCTTCCACACGGTCAAGTCTTAGTAGCCGTGAGTGTTGCCTGGATATTCCTTACCCTGATCCTCCTTCCTCCCACCATGCTGAGTGCTCTGAGACAACTGATCCCACACTTGGACACTCTGAAGAGCTGTTTAGTTTTCCATTTCAAGATTCTGAACTCTCGGCCGGTCAACTTGAAGTGGGGACAGATGAGATCGCATGTACAGATGCCCAAATCTTTGACCAGCCCTGGTCATGTGAAGGCGATGGTGAGAAAGTGTCAGAAGAGGTGGACGATGATGAGACACAATTGCCAGAAAGTCAGGAGGAGGAGCAGGGTGCGGATGTGGAAGAAGAGGTGATGGATGCCTATGTGACTGACCCAACCTGGCAGGAGGACATGGAGAGCAAGGGCAGCAGCACACATGGGGAAGGAGGCATATCACCACAACAGGCAGGAAGAAGCAGTGTGGTGGCCACATACAGACACTTCTAGACCCACGCTACAAGGAGAACTTTCAATCTCTTCTACCAGAGGCAGAGAGGTGTGCTAAAATGGTGCAGTACCAGAGGGCCCTTGAATTACTTAGAAAATTCCCATGTGAGAACGCTGGCAGCAGACGTCAGAATTTGTTGTACAACCAAGGAGTCCAAGCGAGAGAGACAGAAGTACAATCCAGCTCAGGCAGGCAAAGTTCTGGGACAGTTTTCTCAGACCGTCCCATCGTGATGGCACAGAGGCAAGGGGTGCTGTCACAAGAAGTGGAATGTTTGGGAAGATGGTGAGGGAGTACCATGCAGATTGTACAAACGTCCTCCTTGATTCCACTGTGCCTTTTAATTATTTGGTATCCAAGCTGGACACATGGCATGAACTGGCTCCCTACGCCTTGGAGGTCCTGGCCTGCCCTGCTGCTAGTGTTCTGTCAGAGCGGGTTTTAAGTGCCGCTGGTGGATTTATAACAGATAAGCGCATCCGGCTGTCAACACATGGGTATATGATGACCAGGGTGAACGTGCTCTGTATTGTTATAGGCCAGTGAAGTTTGGGCACGGGGGCTGTGAAGGCACTATTTTATTTAGTAAAAACAGAACCCCATATTGGGGAATTGGGCATTACATTACATTGGGCCTACTTCTTAACTCTGTCTCCTGCAATGTGTCCATTAACCAACACTAGATCACCAGTGTGAACATGCTCTGTACGGTGAATTTTGGCCACGGGGGCTGTAAGGCACTCTTATTTTTTTAAAAAAGGACCCCACATTGGGGAATTGGGCATGACATTACATTGGGCCTACTTCTTCATTCTGTCTTCTGCAATGTGTCCTTTAACTGCCACTAGATCACCAGGGTGAACGGGCTTTGTACTGTTATAGGCCAGTGAAGTTTGGGCAAGGGGCCTGAGATGGCACTAGTCTATTTTAAAAAAATGTACCCCCATTGGGGAATAGTTTGGCAGCTCATGCACTCCATTTTAAGTCTCAATGACCCACACCACTACATTGGGCTTACTTCTTAACTCTTGTCTCCTGCAATGTCTCTTCTTTAACTGCCACTAGATCACCAGTGTGAACGTGCTCTGTACAGTGAATTTTGGGCACGGGGGCTGTGATGGCACTATTTTATTTAGAAAAAACAGGACCCCACATTGGGGAATTGGGCATTACATTACATTGGGCCTACTTCTTAAGTCTGTCTCCTGCAATGTGTCCTTTACCTGCAACTAGATCACCAGGGTGAACATGCTCTGTACTGTTATAGGCTGGTGAAGTTTGGGCAAGGGGCCTGCGATGGCACTAGTCTTTTTTTAAAAAAAGGTACCCCCATTGAGGAATTGCTTGGCAGATCATGCACTGCATTACAAGTCTCAGAGACACACACCATTACATTGGGCCTAATTCTTAACTCTGTCTACAGCAATGTCTCTTCTTTAACTGCCACTAGATCACCAGGGTGAACGTGCTTTGTACTGATATAGGCCGGTGAAGTTTGGGCAAGGGGGGCTGTGATGGCAATAGTATATTTTTAAAAAAGGTACCCCACATTGGTGAAATCACATTCTTATTGGCAAAGACTTCATAACATTTGTGTACCTTAAAAAGCTCCCTTAAAAAGCTCTTTTTTTGTGTTGCCTGGTTGCTCACATTGGACACAATACACTTCATATAAATTTGATAAAGCAATGCTGCTAGTTTGGATCAGTAGTTTATTAAAAATATTGCTTTGTCCACTACATTAGTTTCTCTCCTTGAGAGCCATAACTTTGGCTGCCTTAAATGTACAAATGGCGAATATACAAATGGCGATTTGTAAACTAGATTAAAATACTGTATACCGAATGCATTCAGACAATAACATAGCTTAATTTCTTGTAAAACATTTACAGATGTGACAGACAATGCTCATAGTGACACAATCTTGATAAATATTTGTTTATTCACTTCACAAACAGTTCTAAGCCTCTATATGTTTTCTTTTTGTCATTGTAAAACATTAAGATTTACTGAAACTATGCATGTGGTGGTTTGATCTAAATCCTTGTGGCTTTTATTTTCTAGGAGTTTATGGCCCCTCGTCTGATGACTCCACAATATCTCAGTTTCATCCAACCTTGAAAAGTGGCCACTTGAAGGTCTGCATGAAACCAGAGTTACTACATAGTGTAAATCACTATATAAAACAAGATAAACAAAGACAGATGCCAAAACTGGGGTACATGTACATGTACTGTGTGCTGATACCTGCATAATTGGGGATGCCCATGCAGTGTAGGTAATCTCCCAGGGGTTTTCTGTCTTGGTGTTGCTTCTCTGATGTTCCAGACTGATGATGTTTAAAAGCCTCTTGGTGATGATCTAAGTATACTGTATGTAGTTAATCTTCACATATACGTAAATCACTATATTTATTTAATTCTTATATGTACTTATTAATCTTTGTATGTTAACATATACAAAAGTGTACGCACTCACACTATTCAATCATACTATTCCTTGAATTTTGTAGTTTGCAATAAAATTACATTGTATTGCAAGTACTAGCCTTTTTTAAAAAGCCTTATCTGAACCTCAGTGTTAAAAACATGGCAAATAAAATTGCCAAATTCTCCTGTAAATAATTCTGCAAAGAGGGAACCATCATAACATTAAAAAATGTGAGTGGATTTTCATGGGCCCATCAAATCTGTGGGTTCAAAGGCGTAATGGAATGCATATGACCTGACTATGCAGCAGCGCTGGCCTTGCTGCCAATGTGTAAAACAAAGGAGTACAGGAGTACAAAATGCATATTGTGAAGTGAATTTTCCTGGGCCCATCCAGTATGTGGGTTCCAAGGCTTAATGGGGTGCATATGACTATGCAGCAGGGCTGTCCTTGCTGCCAATGTGTTAAACAAAAGAGTACGGGAGTACTAAATGCATATTGTGAAGTGAATTTTCCTGGGCCCATCCAGTATGTGGGTTCCAAGGCTTAATGGGGTGCATATGACTATGCAGCAGGGCTGGGCTTGCTGCCAATGTGTAAAACAAAGGAACATGGGAGTACAAAATGCATATTGTGTAGTGGATTTTCCTGGGCCCATCCAGTATGTGGGTTCCAAGGCGTAATGGGGTGCATATGACTATGCAACAGGGCTGGCCTTGCTGCCAATGTGTGTTAAACAAAAGCGTACGGGAGTACTAAATGCATATTGTGAAGTGGATTTTCCTGGGCCCATCCAGTATGTGGGCTCCAAGGCGTAATGGGGTGCATATGACTAGGCAGCAGGGCTGGCCTTGCTGCCAATGTGTAAAACAAAGGAGTACGGGAGTACAAAATGCATATTGTTAAGTGGATTTTCCTGTACCCACCCAGTATGTTGGTTCTAAGGCGTAATGGGGTGCATATGACTATGCAGCAGGGCTGGCCTTGCTGCCAATGTGTAAAACAAAGGAGTACGGGAGTACAAAATGCATATTGTTAAGTGGATTTTCCTGTACCCACCCAGTATGTTGGTTCCAAGGCATAATGGGGTGCATATGACTATGCAACAGGGCTGGCCTTGCTGCCAATGTGTAATACAAAGGAGTACGGGAGTACAAAATGCATATTGTGAAGTGGATTTTCCTGGGCCCATCCAGAATGTGGGTTCCAAGGCGTAATGGGGTTCATATGACTGACTATGCAGCAGGGCTGGCCTTGCTGCCAATGTGTAAAACAAAGGAGTACGGGAGTACAAAATGTATATTGTGAAGTGGATTTTTCTGGGCCCATCCAGTATGTTGGTTCTAAGGCGTAATGGGGTGCATATGACTATGCAGCAGGGCTGGCCTTGCTGCCAATGTGTAAAACAAAGGAGTACAGGAGTACAAAATGCATATTGTGAAGTGGATTTTCATGTGGCCTTCCAGTATCTGGGTTCAAAGGCTTATTGGGGTGCATATGACTTGATAGCAGGGCAGGCCTTGCATTCAATGCAACATTTTTTTGTACCTCTCGTAAAAGGGGTATTGGGGTGCATTGTAATTCTTGGCAGCCCAGCCACTCACTGCATAGGCAATAACAGCATAGGAGACCCACTGTTTAATAATTGCCCTTTAAGAATATTAATGCCACCTGATGCCCCTCTAAAAATAGGCTTTGTGACTTTGAGTCCCTCTTTCAGAAATGATGTGTCTCCTTATTAGTGTTGAACATTCCGATAGTATCGGGTATCGGCCGATATTTGCTGTATCGGAATTCCGCTACCGAGATCCGATACTTTTGTGGTATCGGGTATCGGTATCGAAACAACATTAATGTGTAAAATACAACATTAATGTGTAAAATAAAGAATTAAAATAAAAAATATTGCTATACTCACCTCTCCGACGCAGCCTGGACCTCACCGAGGGAACCGGCAGCGTTCTTTGCTTAAAATGCGCGCTTTTCCTTCCTTCCGTGACGTCACGGCTTCTGATTGGTCGCGTGCCGCCCATGTGGCCGCGACGCGACCAATCACAGCAAGCCGTGACGTAATTTTCAGGTCCTTCTAGGCATTCAGTATTTTAAAATTACGTTCCGGCTTTGTGATTGGTCGCGTCGCGGTCACATGGGCGACGCGACCAATCACAAGCCGTGACGTCACGGGAGGCAGGAAACGCGCGCATTTTTAAAATTACGTCGCGGCTTGTGATTGGTTGCGTGCCGCCCATGTGACCGCGACGCGACCAATCACAGCAAGCCGTGACGTAATTTCAGGTCCTGAATGCAGAAATAGGCATCAGGACCTGAAATTACGTCACGGCTTGCTGTGATTGGTCGCGTCGCGGTCACATGGGCGGCACGCAACCAATCACAAGCCGTGACGTAATTTTAAAAATGCGCGCGTCTCCTGCCTCCCGTGACGTCACGGCTTGTGATTGGTCGCGTCGCCCATGTGACCGCGACGCGACCAATCACAAAGCCGGAACGTAATTTTAAAATACTGAATGCCTAGAAGGACCTGAAAATTACGTCACGGCTTGCTGTGATTGGTCGCGTCGCGGCCACATGGGCGGCATGCGACCAATCAGAAGCCGTGACGTCACGGAAGGAAGGAAAAGCGCGCATTTTAAGCAAAGAACGCTGCCGGTTCCCTCGGTGAGGTCCAGGCTGCGTCGGAGAGGTGAGTATAGCAATATTTTTTATTTTAATTCTTTATTTTACACATTAATATGGTTCCCAGGGCCTGAAGGAGAGTTTCCTCTCCTTCAGACCCTGGGAACCATCAGGAATACCGTCCGATACATGAGTCCCATTGACTTGTATTGGTATCGGGTATCGGTATCGGATTAGATCCGATACTTTGCCGGTATCGGCCGATACTTTCCGATACCGATACTTTCAAGTATCGGACGGTATCGCTCAACACTACTCCTTATGTGTCACACACCACATGGCCAGCTAGGGTTTTTAAATGTTACAATGACACACATTGTCTAGTGAATGCATTTGTATTGGTTGAAAGCAATGTTAAAGTTGAAAAACGCATCAAAAACGCTGCGTGTGAACATAGCAAAAGTGGTGGTGGAACATTTTGGTCTGGGGTTAATTATCTTACCTTATATACAAGTCATTACCCTGGAAAGGATGTTCCTTAACATATTTCCCAGCAAAATCCATTTTGGTTTAGTTTTTGTATGTTTTTTGGTGCACCTGTAAAAATGGCGTGCTTCAAGGGGCGATCCCCATGATGTTCCCATGTCATTTGAGCAGTGTTTCCATCATTTTCAGACGTTTTTAGATCTTAGACCAGTAAAAATACTTGGGTTTCCCATAGACTTACATTGTGCTCGTTGCTCGGGTTGAGTACCCGAGTATTCCAATTTGCTCGCCCATGCAACGAGCCCCCCGAGCACTTTAGTGGTCGCCCATCACTATTCTAATCCTTCTAATTCATGTCTGCTGGTCTCATAGATACAGCAAGGTGAATATGGGGGCATTGTTCTCAGCTGAATCGAATGACACAAAAGCATAATGAAGCATTGCCTTGCTATATAAAAAGATTCATGGTAGAAAAAGTGTGACAGGTTTCATTTTGCATTTGTGGTGCACTTTCTGTACAAGAACTTTGACTTTACATCTGTGTAATGAATACTTGAATAATTAGGACAGAACTCATTTTTAGATAGGACTGAAGCTTTAGTAGGATTATTTGTAACTAAGCAGCGGCAAAAATAGGAGCCTGATGATCAGCATGAAGATAATAGGTACAAAGAATGGAATCTATAAGTACAGCTTAAAGCAAAACCTTTTCACTGGCAGTAAATGGATACATTTTAGCTAACATATATTGATTGGGTGATTCATAGAGCAATTTCAAGTATTCATTTCAATCTTTCAGATATGTGTCATTTTATAGATTTAGTTACTTAAATTTAATGCCTTAAATGACATCATGCTCTAAATTTGTTAAATGGACAATTGAAGCCACTGTAGCAATGCCACCTTCTATCATATGCCATTAGAGGAAACATGTCACCAGATTTAGGTTCAGACATCCATATTTAAAGACAGGACAGTCACATCCACAAATTGTGGACATGACTTGCTCCATGTGTAACCTTTCCATTGTGGATGGGTGCCGGAACTGCCCTTACATTGCATATATTAATCAGGTCTGTAAAACAGACCAGATTATTGCAGGCTGTGATTTTTTTTAATGCAGAGTAGTGTTGAGCATTCCGATACTGTAAATATCGGGTATCGGACGATATTCGCTGTTTTGGAGTTCCGATACTGAATTCCGATACTTTTATAATATCGCATACCGGAATCGGAAGTTCCCATAGTGTAATGATGCACTATAATGGAGTGTGGGCGGTGTGTGGGTGGAGAGTGCGTGTCTGTGTGTGGGTGGGGTCTGTGTGTAACCGTGGGGGTCTGTGTGGGCCTGCTAGGGGTCTGTATGGGCCTGCCAGGGGTCTGTGCCGGCTGCTGGGGGTCTACATGGGCCTGCCGGGGTCTGTGCGGGCTGCCATGGGTCTGTGCGGGCCTGCCGGGGGTCTGTGCGGGCTGCCGAGGGTCTACATACTACATACATACTACATACATACATACTACATACATACTAACATACATACTACATACATACATACATACATACATACATGTTGTGAACTCTGTTTTTGGGCTCCCTCTTGTGATCACAAGTGGTACTGTGTGAGTGCTGTCTTTGGGCTCCCTCTGGTGGCTCTTTGTGTCATTCTGCAGGTCTGAGGCAGGATCAGCTGTCTCGTTATCTGTTAGCTGGTTTCCTATTTAGCTCACCTGGACTTTCAGTGTTTGCCTGCTGTCGATGTATTCAGTGCTATTTTGATCTCTCCTGAATTCCTTCGCTATCAGTCTCTTCAAGAGAAGCTAAGTTTTCTGTTTGGTTATTTTTTGCTCATCAGTGTTCAATATGTTTCTTGGTTATTTACTTGTCCTTGTCCAGCTTGCTAATATGTGATTTCCATGCTTGCTGGTAGCTCTGGGGGGCTGAGGTTCTCCCCTCACACCGTTAGTTGGTGTGGGGGTTCTTGAATTCTCGGCGTGGATATTTTGTATAGGGTTTTTTACTGACCGCACAGTTCCCTGCCTGTCTTCTGCTATCTAGTATTAGTGGGCCTCATTTGCTGAATCTGTTTTCATTTCTACGTTTTGTATTTTCCCCTTACCTCACCGTTAATATTTGTTGGGGGCTTCCTATATCTTTGGGGTCATTTCTCTGAGGCAAGTGAGGTCTTACTTTCTCTATAGGGGTAGCAAGTTTCTCAGGCTGCGTCGAGACGTCCAGGAATTTAGGCACGTTCACCGACTACCTTCAGTGTGTTTGGTTAGGATCAGGTTTTGCGGTCAGTCCAGTTACCACCTCCCTAGAGCTCGTTCTATGTTCAGTTACTTAGCTAGTTCATTCTGTGATCCTCAGCCACTAAGGATCATAACAGTACAGCAGGCCAAAAAGTGTTTAATGCATTGCAGAAGTGGGATAAGAGAAGTCTTGAGTACAATTTTTTCTTTTTTTTTTTCCTCTCCCTTTGCTGCAGTCTGTCCAGCTTCTCTCATCCCCTTAATCTCTGGGTGGCTTTGAGTTCAGCTGCAGACATGGATATTCAGAGTCTGACTTCTAGTGTGGATCATCTTGCTGCAAGGGTGCAAAGCATTCAGGATTTTGTTGTTCACAGTCCTATGTCTGAGCCAAAAGTAACAATTCCTGAGTTGTTTTCTGGAGATAGATCTAGGTTTCTGAATTTTAAGAATAATTGTAAATTATTTCTTTCTTTGAGACCTCGTTCCTCTGGTGATTCCGCTCAGAAAGTTAGAATTGTTATCTCCCTGTTACGTGGCGACCCTCAAGATTGGGCTTTCTCCCTGGCGCCAGGAGATCCTGCATTGCTGAATGTGGATGCGTTTTTTCTGGCGCTTGGTTTGCTTTATGAGGAACCTAATCTTGAGAACCAGGCAGAAAAGGCCTTGCTGGCTCTCTCTCAGGGCCAGGATGAAGCTGAGGTGTATTGTCAAAAATTTCGGAAATGGTCGGTGCTTACTCAATGGAATGAGTGTGCCCTGGCTGCAAATTTCAGAGAAGGTCTTTCTGAAGCCATTAAGAATGTTATGGTCGGGTTCCCCACGCCTGCAAGTCTGAATGACTCAATGGCTTTGGCCATTCAGATTGAGCGGCGTTTGCGGGAGCGCAAATCTGCGCACCATCTGGCGGTGTTTTCTGAACAGAGACCTGAGTCTATGCAATGTGACCGAATTCTGACCAGAATTGAGCGGCAAAATCATAGACGTCAAAATGGGTTGTGCTTTTACTGTGGTGATTCAACTCATGTTATCTCAGCATGCTCTAAGCGCGTAAAAAAAATTGCTAAATCTGTCACCGTTGGTACTATACAGCCTAAATTCATTTTGTCTGTTACTTTAATTTGTTCTTTGTCATCCTACTCGGTTATGGCTTTTGTGGATTCAGGTGCTGCCCTGAACCTGATGGATTTGTCATTTGCCAGGCGCTGTGGTTTGGTCCTGGAGCCTTTAGAATTCCCTATTCCACTGAGGGGAATTGATGCTACACCATTGGCTGAGAATAAGCCTCAGTATTGGACTCAAGTGACCATGTGCATGACTCCTGTACATCAGGAGGTGATTCGCTTTCTTGTGCTGCGTAATTTGCATGATGTTGTCGTTTTGGGTCTGCCATGGCTGCAGGCCCATAATCCAGTTCTGGATTGGAAAGCTATGTCTGTTTCAAGTTGGGGTTGCCAGGGGATTCATGCTCCTTTGGTGTCAATTGCTTCTTCCACTCCTTCTGAGGTCCCTGAGTTTTTGTCGGACTACCAGGATGTATTTGATGAGCCCAGATCCGGTGCCATGCCTCCTCACAGGGATTGTGATTGTGCTATAAATTTGATTCCTGGTAGTAAGTTCCCTAAGGGACGACTTTTTAATTTGTCTGTACCAGAACATGCCACGATGTGGAGTTATATAAAGGAGTCTTTAGAGAAGGGACATATTCACCCGTCCTCCTCCCCTCTTGGTGCAGGATTCTTTTTTGCGGCCAAAAAGGATGGTTCTCTGAGACCTTGTATAGATTATCGTCTTCTAAATAAAATCATGGTCAAATTTCAGTATCCTTTGCCATTATTATCTGATCTGTTTGCTCAGATTAAGGGGTCCAGTTGGTTCACCAAGATAGATCTTCGTGGTGCATATAACCTTGTGCGTATTAAGCAGGGGGATGAATGGAAAACAGCATTTAATACGCCCGAAGGCCATTTTGAGTACTTGGTGATGCCTTTTGGACTCTCTAATGCTCCTTCTGTGTTCCAGTCCTTCATGCATGACATCTTCCGAGAATATCTGGATAAATTTATGATTGTGTATCTGGATGACATTTTGGTCTTTTCTGAGGACTGGGAGTCCCATGTGAAGCAGGTCAGGATGGTATTTCAGGTCCTGCGTGCTAATGCCTTATTTGTGAAGGGCTCAAAATGTCTCTTCGGAGTCCAGAAGGTTTCCTTTTTGGGTTTTATTTTTTCTCCTTCTACTATTGAGATGGACCCAGTCAAGGTCCAGGCTATTCATGACTGGACTCAGCCTACATCTGTTAAGAGTCTTCAGAAGTTCTTGGGTTTTGCTAATTTTTACCGTCGCTTCATTGCTAATTTTTCTGGCATGGTTAAACCCTTGACGGATTTGACCAAGAAGGGTTCTGATGTGACTAATTGGTCTCCTGTGGCCGTGGAAGCCTTTCGGGAGCTGAAGCGCCGGTTTTCTTCGGCTCCAGTTTTGTGTCAGCCTAATGTCTCTCTTCCTTTTCAGGTCGAGGTTGATGCTTCTGAGATTGGAGCAGGGGCTGTTTTGTCGCAGAGAAGCTCTGATTGCTCGGTGATGAAACCTTGTGCTTTCTTTTCAAGAAAGTTTTCGCCTGCCGAGCGGAATTATGATGTTGGTAATTGGGAGTTGTTGGCTATGAAGTGGGCATTTGAGGAGTGGCGACATTGGCTCGAAGGAGCTAAGCATCGTGTGGTGGTCTTGACTGATCACAAAAATCTGATTTATCTCGAGTCTGCCAAGCGGCTGAATCCTAGACAGGCTCGTTGGTCGTTGTTTTTCTCCCGTTTCGATTTTGTGGTCTCGTACCTGCCTGGTTTGAAGAACGTGAAGGCTGATGCTCTTTCTAGGAGTTTTGTGCCTGACTCTCCGGGAGTTTCAGAGCCGGCTGGTATCCTCAGAGAAGGAGTGATTTTGTCTGCCATTTCCCCAGATTTGCGACGAGTGCTGCAGAAATTTCAGGCGGATGACCGTTGACCGTTGCCCACCAGAGAGACTGTTTGTCCCACATAGATGGACCTGCAGAGTTATTTCCGAGGTTCATTCTTCGGTGTTGGCAGGCCATCCTGGGATTTTTGGTACCAGAGATTTGGTGGCTAGGTCCTTTTGGTGGCCTTCCTTGTCGCGGGATGTGCGTTCCTTTGTGCAGTCCTGTGGGATTTGTGCTCGGGCTAAGCCTTGCTGTTCTCGTGCCAGCGGTTTGCTTTTGCCTTTGCCTGTCCCGAAGAGGACTTGGACGCACATTTCCATGGATTTTATTTCGGATCTTCCAGTCTCTCAGAGAATGTCTGTCATCTGGGTGGTGTGTGATCGTTTTTCTAAAATGGTCCATTTGGTGCCCTTGCCTAAGTTGCCTTCCTCCTCCGATTTGGTTCCTCTATTTTTTCAGAATGTGGTTCGCTTGCACGGCATCCCTGAAAATATTGTGTCTGACAGAGGATCCCAGTTTGTGTCCAGATTTTGGCGGATCTTTTGTGCTAAGATGGGCATTGATTTGTCTTTTTCGTCAGCCTTCCATCCTCAGACGAATGGCCAAACCGAGCGAACTAATCAGACCTTGGAAACTTATTTAAGATGTTTTGTTTCTGCTGATCAGGATGATTGGGTGACTTTTTTGCCATTGGCCGAGTTTGCCCTTAATAATCGGGCTAGTTCTGCTACTTTGGTTTCGCCTTTTTTCTGCAATTCTGGTTTTCATCCTCGTTTTTCCTCGGGTCAGGTTGAGCCTTCTGACTGTCCTGGGGTGGATTCTGTGGTGGATAGGTTGCAGCAGATTTGGAACCATGTGGTGGACAATTTGAAGTTGTCACAGGAGAAGGCTCAGCGCTTTGCCAACCGCCGTCGCGGTGTGGGTCCCCGACTTCGTGTTGGGGATTTGGTATGGCTGTCTTCTCGGTATGTTCCTATGAAGGTCTCCTCTCCTAAATTCAAGCCTCGCTTCATCGGTCCTTATAAGATTTTGGAAATCCTTAACCCGATGTCATTTCGTTTGGACCTCCCAGCGTCGTTTGCCATTCATAACGTGTTCCATAGGTCTTTGTTGCGGAGGTATGTGGTGCCTGTGGTTCCTTCTGTTGAGCCCCCTGCCCCGGTGCTGGTTGAGGGCGAATTGGAGTACGTGGTGGAGAAGATCTTGGATTCTCGTATTTCT